>NC_085137.1:424322482-424659982 GCF_035046485.1 Aedes albopictus
TATAGGTCGCGAAAAATTTAAAAAAAAATATAAATGGCACTGGTAGCAAAAGAAACTAGGGTATGAGAGTCTTTATGGAAATGTAATTCGTGCCACCGCAAACACGCAGTATCAATTCGCACAAAATTGATGTAATTGCAAAATTCCACCGAACTTTTTAGAAAATTTCGTTTCGTTTCGAAAAATACCGAGTGAATTCGGATTTCGTACCGATCTCACGAAACATTTTTGAATTTTGTTTCGTTTCGTACCGCATCATATCAGAAATGTTATGTTTCATTTCGTTTTGTTCCGCCTTGAAAAAAATCTTATACCGCATACCCTTGTTTGGCACTAATTTCTGGGGGTTTCAGGGATACTTCAGAAGGGGTTTTTTGGAGGGAAGAAAGGGGTAATTGGTAATTTAGTGGCTTTAAGAGCCAGTTCGCGAGAACCGCGACCCCCTTTCCAAAGGAAGTGGAATCGATATGCTCTGATTGAGCTGAAATTTCAGGGTATGGTTTTCCATATAAAAGATGATATCTGGCCGATTTTCAGATTTTTCCGTTAGGGGGAAGTGGGGTAAAATAGCCCTCAAAGATTTCATGTCTAAAAATAGGTAAAATCACTAAAATCGCAATAACTTCCACAAAAGTTAACGGATTCAGCTGAAATTTTGCATGGACACTCTACTCCTATGGCACTTCCATTTAGGCCAAGCGTTGAATATTCTTTGATATTTAATTTGAAGAAATAGGGTATTTTCATAATTTTTTTGTTGATTTCCAGGGAGCCTGTTTTCGTACCAACAGAACTAGGATGAAAAACTGAGTACTACGTTTTGAAGGATTACCCAAGATCTTCCATTGGATATGTGACCCAGATGCGCCAACTTAAAAACTTTCGAAAACAAATTTTTTTTCGGGTATGCATTTCACCCCATATTTTTAGCTGTCTAAAGAAGTGTTGTCGCAAATTATGACAATGTTATTCAACTTTCAAGGGTTTTACTTCAATATTAATTCAACAGAAAAATTATGACTAAGAAATGCAATTATTGGATTTTTTTCATTTGGGGAAAGTAGGGTAAAACGGACTAACTCAACCTCCTTTCGAAATAACGTTGCTACGATGTTCTCTGATCGGACTCGAATTTTCAGAGTTCTTTATTCTATTCAAGAATAGATGCTTTATCACATATTAGTTTTTTCTTGAGAGGATAACGGGGTAAAACAATTCTCAGAAAAAAAAATGTTGGAAATAATCAATATTTCAAAACCTACAAATGCTTTGGTAAAACTTGGCGAAATTTTATGAAATTAGTCAAAATTTGAGCAAATTAGAAAAAAAAAATCAAATGAGCAAGTCTGACAACATTTTGACGTCGAGAAATGTCACAGATTAGCACGTGGTGTGTGATTCACCGGATTCTTTCTCGCTTTTTCTTTTGACATGCATCTCCGGTTCAATTTTTTCTCTTATTTTTCTCGTGAAAGTTGCAGCAGTGCATAATGGTCCACGAAAAAGATTTACGAGGAAAGATGCATTCAGCGCCATCAAATGATTTTTTGGACAAATACGATCTTCTACAAAGTTGTTCCCAAAAATAAGGCCCTCTTTTCAATGTACATAAAAATTAGGGTGGTCCATATTTTCAAAGAAATCAGGAACCAAACTTTTTTATTTGCAAGAATAAATTCTGTATACATTCTAAAGACACTTTTTATGTAGCTTTAAAATTGACTGATCTAGAGATATTTTTCTGAATAAGCTTAGGGTGATTCAAGAAAAATCGGTTTTCTGGCGTTAACTGTTTCAGTTTCGATTTTTCATCAAAGTCACCCAAGAAACACCTGTAGAGCAAAGTCTTTTGAAATGGTGTTATGATGGGTTGGGGCAATTCTAAAAAATAATTTTTTGCCCGCATTCAAAAGAAGAAACGTTGTTATAAAACATATCAAAAAATTAGAGGGGTGTTCTTGTTTTTGTAAAAAATACTTGAAAAGTGCCTATTTTTTTCTAGATAATCATCAATAACTTTTGAACGGTATGACGTAGCAACATTCTTAGTGAACAAAAATGCGCTTTTTTGGAAGCTGTAAAAGTGGTTCTTACGCGACTTAGACGAGAAATTTTAAACAAAAAAGATAAAGCCATAAAACGATTTGCTCTAGCGTCACCCTTTATCTTTATCTTTTTTGTTTCAAATTTCACATCAAAGTTGTCTAAGAACCATTTTTAGAACTCAAAAATAACGCACATTTTCGTGCGCTGGGAATGTTGCTTCATCATTCCGTTCAAAATATATTGATGATTTTCTAGAAAAAATAGGCACTTTCCAAGTATTTTTCTCACACCAATCGGTCATATCCCCTTTTTCAAAAAAAAAAAATGTTTTTTTAGGAAAACACCTGTAACTATTGAACCAAAAGAAATAAAGACCATTTCAGCGCATGAAACGACACGTCTTCAACTGCTCTACAACTGTTTCTTGGGCGACTTTGATGAAAAATCGAAATTGAAAAAGTTAACGCCAGAAAACCGGGTTTTCTTGAACCACCCTAAACTTCCTGCAAGCTGAGACCGGGACCATCACCTACACGGGCGTGCTGACGTAAGCACTCGTGCGACTTGCGCCACCGCCGACGACGGACGGTGACGGACCGTTTGCACCTAACCAGCTGACAGGGCACATCGAAGACTTGGACTTCGACTACCACCTGATCGTGGAATTTGCTGACACAGGAATAATGGAGCGTTAGGTAGGTTTCATTAAATTCAGACAGAGAAATAAAGTCAGTCTTGTTTGTGAACCCTTTTTAAAAACATCTTCTTTGTCAGGAAGAACTTCAGTGGCGCAGTCGGTAGGATCCGCGAGTTTTAGTGACCGAGTTCGGAAAAGTTTCCCTTGGCGAACGAACATCGCCAAGTTGCAGCTCGATTCGGAAAACTCCTTCGGATCTTATGAAGTGAACGGACCTTGTGAAGTGAACGGGGAATCAACCCAAATCATCATCAAAAAAATAGTAAGGTAAGTGATTTGAATGCGAAGAAATATTGAAAATCTTATTATAGCAATTAAAATTTTGAGTGAAATTTTTACAGTAAATTTAGTGAAAAGCCTAGTGACAAACATTTTTGCGAAAGTGAAAATCTTATCAATAATAGCAATTAAGAGAAGTGAAATTGTGGTTAATTACGTACTTACACTAAACCGTTTAGTGAAGATTTTTCAGTGAGAAGAAAGGTAGAAAAAAAAATGAACACACGTAGCAAAATGCCAAACATCGATGAGGAGCAATTTATTCTCGCCAATGAGAAAACAGATTCTTCTCGGGACATCGAGGAACGGCTTGCTCGCCAAAGCGAGGGACCCTTTTCTCGTTCCACCACGACTGAGCCCATTCAAAGGGTGGACCGTGATGAGACGATCGCCGCACTTGAGCGAGAGATGGCCCGCATCTCTGCACAATTAAGCCGTCTCAGCGCGAATTTATCTGACGACACCGCTAGCAATGGCAACATCGCTCACAGAAATTATTCGGCTGAGGAAGAAGCTCTAAGGAGTCTACAGACCCCTTCTAGTTTGAGGGATCTTACCACATTCGATGGTAACCCCTTAAAGTTGAACCAATTCATCAAAGCCGTTGATCGTATCATGCCTTTGATGGAGAAGGTAAAAAATTCCCCTACTTTTGACGTGTGGATGCAATCCATACGGGCGAAAATTGTGGGAGAAGCAGATACCGTGTTAGAAATGTACGGTACTGATATTGAGTGGGATGAGATTAAAAATAATCTCATAACCCATTACAGCGACAAGAGGGACGAGGTGTCGCTCACAATGGACTTGTTCCACACAAAACAAACGGGATCAGTTCAAGAATTTTATGAACGGATCACGCACATCGTATCACTTCTTGTAAATCAATTAATGATTAATGAGAGCGATACAATCATAAGAAATTCGAAAAGAAAAGTCTACCAAGAGCAAGGACTGAAAGTTTTCCTCGCCGGGCTGTTACCGCCCGCATTGGGATCAAACATCAGGTCCCAAAATCCAACGTCATTGAAAGATGCTCTCAGACGTTGTCTTGTTGAGGACAATATAGCATATTTGCAACGTTCAGCTAGAGCGTTGCCAAGCAATGTAACAAACATAAGCACGTCTTCTAAACCACCAAACACACCAAACACACCACCAAACCATACATCTTATCAGATGCGACCTCCTGGTTTTTTCAACAAACCCGGGATGTACTCGAGGCCCACCTTCAATAAATTCCAAAATCAAAAACCCCACACGGTCCCTTTCTCGAGAATACCTCCACCACCACAACAGTCTCAGCTGCAGAAGCCATACCAGAACTTCCACAACCGACAAGGCCCTTCCCAGTTTAGAAGAGCACAGTCAGAACGTATGCACATGCCCAACTTCCAGATGGAAGAAATCGCAGATGGCTATGAAGCAAGCGAAGCTTACTGGCCAGACGATTATTATTTACAAAATGAATATTTCGCAAACAATAACTACAAAGATATGAATAATGCTCCTGCGTGGGCATACGATGACCCCCATCAAGTGTCGGGAGAAATGCAGCATGAAGCAGGATCAAATTTGCATGCTCATAATAGGGCAGACCCTAAGTCAGATACTCCAGATGAGCTAAATTTTCATCTTGCGGAGCAATCAAAGATGAAAAAGTAAATAATTTCTTGGCCTACGTAAAAATCCATACCAACAAAGGTCCATTAAAGTTTTTAATAGATACTGGTGCAAATCGGAACTACATAAGTCCTAAGCACGTCAACTGGGATAGATGTAGAGACACGCATCCAGTAAAAATAAAAAATGTTAACGGTGACCATATCGCTACCAAATTCGTAGAATTCAATCCTTTCTATCAAATACATGGCTCGAGTAAACAAGAGTTCCTAGTATTTGATTTTCATGAGTTTTTTGACGGTCTCATCGGCTATAATACTTTACGTTCTTCGAAAGCCGATATTTTAACGGCTGATAACTTGTTGAAATTTCCAAATGGAACCATCCAGATGTATAGAAAATACCCAAATTCTACTACTATCCGGTTAAACTGTCATGAAACTAAAGTTATTAGCTTGCCTACCGATGTTACTGAAGGAGAATTTTATTTCGAAAATGACATTCCATTATCTCCTCAGATAAATATTCATGCAGGCTTATACAGCTGTACTGAAAACCGTGTTTTCGTTACGGTAACTAATGTTTCCGACGAGCAGGCAAAAGTAGTGATTAGGGATCCATTGACAGTAGAGATAAATAATTTTACTACAGATGAACCAGTACCTGTAGAAAATTTTAGGGATCCCACAACACGAGTTTTTGACCAACTCAGATTAGATCATCTCAATCGTGAGGAAAAAACCAATCTTCTGAAGTTAATAGCTGACTATGAACACATTTTCCATGTGGAAGGTCAACAATTGACATTCACTAATGCCGTCAAGCATAGAATCAACACTAAGGACGATGTCCCCATCCATGTGAAATCTTACCGCTACCCCTTCTCTCATAGAGAAGAAGTACAACGACAGATTTCAAAAATGCTTGACCAAGGCATAATAAGGCCTTCAAATAGTCCATGGACATCCCCTGTGTGGATTGTCCCAAAAAAATTAGATGCAACGGGACAGAAGAAATGGCGGTTAGTCATTGACTACCGTAAATTGAATGAGAAAACGATCGACGATCGTTATCCCATTCCCAATATAACGGACATTCTTGACAAGCTAGGACGTTGTATGTATTTTACAACCCTAGACTTGGCATCAGGCTTCCACCAAATAGAGATCGACAGCCGCGATATCGCAAAAACCGCTTTCAATGTAGAAAACGGTCATTACGAATTTCTGAGGATGCCTTTTGGCCTCAAAAACGCTCCATCGACGTTCCAACGCGTCATGGATAATGTTCTAAGAGAACACATTGGTGTCAGATGCCTAGTCTATATGGATGACATCATCGTATTCTCTACAAGTTTAAAGGAACACCTCGATAATTTGAGGAAAATCTTTGAAACTTTACGAAAATATAACATGAAAATTCAGCTCGATAAAAGCGAATTCCTTAAGAAGGAAGTTGCTTTTCTCGGCCATATAGTAACCCGAGACGGAGTGCAACCAAATCCAGATAAGATCGAAACTATCCGGAAATGGCCCATTCCCACTGACGAAAAGCAATTGAGAGGCTTTCTCGGAATCCTTGGTTACTATCGCAAATTCATCAAAGACTTTGCGAAAATAGCCAAACCCTTAACACAAGCTCTACGGAAGGGTGAGAAAATCATTCATAATAAAGAGTTCGTCGAAGCATTTGAACGATGCAGAAACATTCTCACATCGAGTGACATTCTCCAATACCCGGAATTTGATAAACCGTTTGTTTTAACGACAGACGCATCAAATTACGCCGTAGGTGCCGTACTGTCACAAGGCAAAATTGGCAGCGACAAGCCAATTGCCTTCGCGTCACGAACCCTCAATAAGTCGGAAGAAAATTATTCCGCTATTGAGAAGGAGTTGTTGGCAATCGTGTGGGCGTGCAAATACTTTAGACCGTACCTTTACGGACGGAAATTCACGCTGTACACTGACCATAAACCATTAACACATGGTTTAAATCTAAAAGATACCAACAGCAGACTCATTCACTGGCGATTATATTTAGAAGAGTTCGACTTCGAAATACAATATAGGCCAGGTAAGCAAAATGTCGTGGCAGATGGTCTGTCAAGAGTACGAGAAACGGAGATGAACGTCAACGACGCTAGTGATGCACCTTCTTCGTCTGACACGGAAGATGACTCTTCTGAAAACGACGAAACGGTACATTCTGCTGACACGGATGATTCTGCCTTTATACCTTGCACAGAACACCCACTGAATAAATTTAGTAATCAAATTGTTTTACAAATAGGGGCAGACGAGGGAGAAACTTATGAGGAAGTATTTCCTAGAATGTTCAGACGTACGATCACAAAAATCAATTTCGGAGTACCCAATCTGATTAAAATGTTCAAAAACTACATGGATGTTAAGAGGTCCAATTGCATATTTTGTCCGGAAAGCGTTATAAATTCACTTCAAATAGTTTACAAAAACTATTTCAGTCGTGGCAAACCATTTAAGGTTTGTATATCTCAAAAACTCCTAATTGACCTAAAAACTCCAGAAGAACAAAATTTGGTTATCGAACAAACACATTCGAATGGACACCGTGGTATATGGGAGAATAATAGAAAGATTGCAATTCGTTACTTCTTCCCAGCTATGAAAAGTAAAATACAACAGTATGTAAGGCTCTGTCGGGTCTGCAACTCAAGTAAGTACGAAAGACACCCGTACAAGATCAAACTTGGAAAAACTCCTAATCCAAAAAAGCCTCTAGAAATAGTACACGTAGATATTTTTATAAAGAAACCTAACATATTTCTCTCTTTCGTAGACAAATTTTCACGGTTCGGGACGGTCATTCCAATCAAGTCACGAAACATCAACGATGTAAGGAACGGGTTAACAAAATATTTCACCTTGATTGGTACTCCAAATTTAATCGTCTCTGATAATGAGCCAGCCATACGCTCGATTGAAATAAGAACGCTTTTGGAAAACCTGAACGTCCAAATACATTTCACCCCACCAAACCATAGCGTTAGCAATGGAACTGTCGAAAGGTTTCACTCTACTTTGGGTGAAATTTATCGATGTCTTAAGCCGACGTACCCCGATCTCAACGATAAAGAACTTTTTAGAATTGCATGCACAACGTACAATAATACCGTGCATTCCGCTGTAAAATTAAAACCAAGAGAGATCATGTATGCGAGAAGGGATGAGGACGAAATGTCTTTGGACATAGACAAAATTATTGAAAATAGAAACAAATTCTTTCAAGAAGTTGTAAGTCGTTCAGAAGCGACCAAAAATAAAAATTTGAAGTACCGTGATTTCGGGTGAAATTGATCACTTTTCGCAGTTTTTAATGAATAATTTTTGAATACTTATCGATATGGTTAAGTTCAATGTTTTAAAACAAGTACGACCATGGTTTTCATTAGTCAAAGAGGTTGAAAATTCTACTGCAAATCATTTTATTACAAAAAATATCATTTGAATTAAAAAATCAAAAAATTTACTTTCGGGGTGAAATTGATCAGTCAGTGAAATGTTGTTGTAAGTGCTGAATATACTGTTTCCTCCTGAATTAACCACCCCGGAATGCGAAAAGCTATGCAAAACTTTTACAAGTTTACTAAATTTTTAATTATTTGCGTTTAAAGTTTAATAAATCTTAAGAAAACGCCTGAAAGTATGCAATTTCCATACTAAATATGTTATAACTTCCAGAAAAGTACAATTTTATGCATAAATTTCAATATTTATAGAACTTTTGATGACAAATTCGCGTTAAGCGAATACTTGGCAGCCAGAAACAAAAATTCGAATATTCATTACATGTGCGATATAGCTACGGTAACAAAAGTTTGAAAGTGTCTTTGAAGTTCGCCCAACACGCAATTTCGGAAAATATTGAATTTTATACTGAAATATTTGTCTATTTAACTGTAAAACATGTAAACTCATCATTCAATAACTCTTGAGTCAGATGATGGTCATTTTTAACAAATTGTTTTAAGTTTAAAGCGTTATTTTTAACAAATAAAAATGGCCCTCACGTCGATCAATTTCACCCCACTGATCAATTTCACCCGAAATCACGGTACCACAACAGGGCCAGAGAAGAGCCACCTGTTCTACCCGTGGAGGGCACCGTGTACAACAAAGTACAGGGTGTCAGGAACAAGGGCCGCGAGAGATACCTTCCAGTCACAGTGGTCGAAGACAAGGGTAGAACCTTTACAGACCATTATGGCCGGGAGTTACATAAAGACAATATTCGGAGAACCTGAATCCACAACAAAATTATTTTCTTTACACATGTTTCAGAATGTGGATTCGCCTGACAACCCTGACATGCCTGACAATTGCCACGACAGTAGCACAGACAATACAACTATACGACTTGACGAGGAACCCTGGACTACTGACATTACAATCCGGAAACACGCTTATCAAAATTGGACAGCATCGCATATATCATGTGATCGACTTGACCAAATACAAACCCCTTTTGGATAACATCGAACTCGCCGTCGATGGACTCAAAATTTTTATCGACTACCAGGATCTTACATCCCTTTTGAAAACAAAGCTGGAAGAAGTCAAAGGATCGTATAGGAGGTTAATTCCAGCACAACACTTTCGTCATAAACGAGGAGCATTTAACTTTTTAGGATCAGCGATTAAAATAATAACAGGCAATTTAGATGAAAACGATTTGAAACAGATTAATGACGACATCAAGGATTTGAGAGAAAAGAACCAGGATCTAGTTAGACAAAATAACATTCAAGTAAAACTAAATCGACTCCTAGAGAACCGAATAAACAAAATCATTGACTCCGTAAACAAAGAGCAGAAAATCATAAAACAACAAATAATAGCAGCTAGACAGACGTTGATTATTAATAGACTGATTAACCAAAATTTTACGACTATCAGACAGGCATTTAAAAACTCCTTCCATTTAGATATTCTGCAAAAACATTTAGATTCCATTTTTGAAGTTATTCAGTTAGCAAAAATTCATGTTATTTCAAAGAATTTTCTAGAGTCAGAAGAAATCCGGTTTATTTTAGACAGATTAGAGGAACAGAACATAACCATTTTGAATCCCGATCAGGTCTACGATTACTTGGATATCCGCGCGCTCTTCAAAGGTCCAATACTTTACTTCATAATTGGCGTACCACAAATTTCAACAATTTAATATTGGAACCACTTCCAATCGGCGGTCGAACTGTTAAATTACCCTGGCATCATGCGGTAATCCATGGCAACTTAACGTATTTTATCAAAGACAGTTGCAAAACCATTGGAGAAAACACCATGTGTGAGGAGGACCAGCTAGAAGACGTCTCCGACGATGGGTGTTTTGCAAAAATCATCAGAGGACTCCCAGGAAGATGTACCTTTACTAAATTCAGAAACATTACCCAAGCAACACGATTAACGGACCACCACATTGTTGTTAAAAACGCATCAGTCACGTTGATATCCGACTGCTTACAAAACGACAGAAAACTGTTCGGAACATTTCTTAAATTTTTCTCGAACTGCAGCATCTCCATAGATGGGAAAAATTTCTCCACTACCAAGTATGCATCAACCTTACCGACTGTAATTCCGATGGACGGAGTTAAAATCGAACAGGCAGACTTCGAGCCTATCTTGGACCTCAAGGAGCTGAGGAAGTTACACCTGGAGAACAGAGAGGAACTACACATTATCAAAAACCGGCATTTCCTCCAAACAACCACAAGTTTGGGGTTATCCTCCATTTGTATCATTTTAGGAATTTGCATCGGCCTCTATTCTTTATACACGAGGAAGACGAAGCCAAACGGCACCAGCTTAGACAAGGACACAGGAAACGCGGATCGTTGCGAAATTGTATCGGGACGATCCAATCTTGAGGGGGGAGCAGTTAAAGAAAAATCCCCTCGGACGCCGACGCCACATGTAACCTGCAAGCTGAGACCGGGACCATCACCTACACGGGCGTGCTGACGTAAGCACTCGTGCGACTTGCGCCACCGCCGACGACGGACGGTGACGGACCGTTTGCACCTAACCAGCTGACAGGGCACATCGAAGACTTGGACTTCGACTACCACCTGATCGTGGAATTTGCTGACACAGGAATAATGGAGCGTTAGGTAGGTTTCATTAAATTCAGACAGAGAAATAAAGTCAGTCTTGTTTGTGAACCCTTTTTAAAAACATCTTCTTTGTCAGGAAGAACTTCAGGAACTGTTCAGGAAACTTGCTCAAAATTGATAGATCTACAACTTTCTTGAAGAATGTATAGAGTTATTCTAGCAAATAAAAAAGTTTGGTTCCCGATTTCTTTGAAAATATGGTCCACCCTAATTTTTATGTACATTGAAAAGAGGGCCTTATTTTTGGGAACAACTTTGTAGAAGACCGTATTTGTCCAAAAAATCATTTGAAGGCGCTAAATGCATCTTTCCTCGTAAATATTTTTCGTGAACCATTGTGCACTGCTGCAACTTTCACGAGTAAAAAAGAGAGAAAATTGAACCGGAGATGCATGTCAAAAGAAAAAGCGAGAAAGAATCCGGTGAATCACACACTACGTGCTAATCTGTGACATTTCTCGACGTCAAAATGTTGTCAGACTTGCTCATTTGAATAAGCAATAAAAATTAAGAAATTTCTTCTAATTTCAAGAAATTTCGCCAAGTTTTACCAAAGCATTTGTAGATTTTGAAATTTTGATTATTTCCAACATTTTTTTTTCTGAGAATTGTTTTACCCCGTTATCCTGTCATGTAAAAAAATAATATGTGATATAGCATCTATTCTTGAGTAGAATAAAGAACTCTGAAAATTCGAGTCCGATCAGAGAACATCGTAGCAACGTTATTTCGAAAGGAGGTTGAGTTAGTCCGTTTTACCCTACTTTCCCCAAATGAAAAAAATCCAATAATTGCATTTCTTAGTCATAATTTTTCTGTTGAATTAATATTGAAGAAAACCCCTTGAAATTTAAATAACGTTGTCATAATTTGCGATAACACTTCTTTTTAGACAGCTAAAAATATGGGGTAAAATGCATACACCGAGAAAAAAATTATTTTTTTTCGAAAGTTTTTAAGTTGGCGCATCTGGGTCATATATTAAATGAAAGCTCTTGGGTAATCCTTCAAAACGTAGTACTCAGTTTTTCATTCTAGTTCTGTTGGTACGAAAACAGGAGCCCTGAAAATCGTCAAAAAAATTATGAAAATAACCTATTTCTTTAAAATAAATATCAAAGAATATCCAACGCTTGGCCTAAATGGAAGTGCCATAGGAGTAGAGTGTCCATGCAAAATTTCAGGTGAATCCGTTAACTTTTGTGGAAGTTATTGCGATTTTAGTGGTTTTACCTATTTTTAGACATGAAATCTTTGAGGGCTATTTTACCCCACTTCCCCCTAACGGAAAAATCTGAAAATCGGCCAGATATCATCTTTTATATGGAAAACCATACCCTGAAAATTTCAGCTCAATCGGAGCACATCGATACAAGAAGGGGTTGCGGCTCTCGCGAACTGGCTCTTAAGGTGAATATAGAACGAAGCCACGTCTTGAATTTTCGGGAGCACAAATCTGAAGAACCAAACATCGCACCGAGCTGAAAAGTTGATCGATTGATCACCCGTTGGTGATGACCAATCGATCAACTTTTCAGCTTAGCGCGAGACTTGGTTCTTCAGATTTGTGCTTTTGAAAATTCAAGGTGTGGCTCCGTTCTATATTCACCTTTTTTTTCTGTTCGGGTGAGCCACTGCGACCAATATTTAGATCTTTTGTGGCATTACCCGTATCCTTAGTATTTAGTGCATGTCGTACTACTCCATTGTCATTGAGAGGCAATGAAGCATCGATTTCTGTACAGTTCCTGTTTTGTTATCCCAGAGGTGCAAGAAATAGATTGCGATAAAAAGGTCCCGTTATCATAGAGATTTAAATCCCAGTGAAAGAGCGCCCCTAATCAAACCCAATCTATTTAAATTCTGAGAAAAACAAAACGGTGGTACTGATATTTATCCATGCATCGGAACTCTAGACCCATCCATGTTTTGCTTCTAGTTAAGTCCCAGGACAACAAAGAAAACCCGGGACTTAAGGCTAGTTGCAAAACTCTGTCAAATTAGAGAATGTGTTTTGCTATAACAATACACGTGAGTCCTTGAATTACCAGAACTTAACAGTCCTTGATAGGTTAGTACGCAGTTAGATACGTAAACCATGTTTGTTTTCCTAACATCAAGTGTAGTCTCGGGTGGGCAAAGCCCGATTCTTTAACTATCAGCAAGGCAGAATAAATGCATTTTTAGAAACTGTCACCAGTAACAAGGACTTTGTACCATGAATCCTTATTACCAAAACACATTACCCCAACTTGACAAACCGGATGTCACTAGGGTTCGGTTTGGTAGATCTTGAACCGTAACGCAACACATAAAGGCGATCTACCTACGTTACGGGCTCCGTTAAAGATCGAGCATATTTTAAACCCCCTCAACCATTCATCCATCAGTACGAGTCGCCTGACACCTTGGATTGGGGTTCCCTGTTTAGTGGACTTTTACCCCCGGAACAGGTGGTCCGTAGTGTTATTCTTAGCTAATTGAGACAACCGCTACCGACACTTCACAGCTATCGAGGCTGATCGAATTCATATTCACCTTATAAGTGGTTCGGATATCGTCATATCTTCT
The DNA here is from genome assembly GCF_035046485.1 of Aedes albopictus. Lineage (NCBI taxonomy): Eukaryota > Metazoa > Arthropoda > Insecta > Diptera > Culicidae > Aedes > Aedes albopictus. The sequence goes on from NC_085137.1 coordinate 424,335,856, forward strand.
CGTTGAAAGTTTAAGAGCTCCCGTGAGTATAGGTCACTCATCTACAAGCGTTGATGAATGGAGAACGGCAGTCACGAACCGTGTATTATGGAGAAATATTGTTGATTCAGTTTCATCTTGAATTTGATGTAATACCAAATAAATTAAATGAATGAATTAACCCCCGCTGTATTACAATTAATCCTCGAACAGTCGCGTCTTCGACCACCTTCAATGGCACCACGTTCACGCTGTGGATCACAAGCGTGCATTTTTTATGGTGTGTGTACACGACGCGATTGCTCTCGGATTAAGGTTTAAAATTCCATATTTTCTAATTCCCATACGAAAAGCCTTTAGCACAAATTTGTATCGGTTTGCGCTGAAAAGATGACAAATTGATCAGCTTTTCCGCGCCATTCTGATCCACAGTGCTCACTTTTTCACGCTTCTCGCAAAAGGAACGGAATTCGCGCATTTGGGCACCACCATTTGGGGTACACAGCTCTCGAAAGCTGTTGGCCATCGAAAGCGAGCAAAAGATTGGTCCATTTATGGGCCTTAACTGCACCGAATGGACGCGACAGCCAGCATCGCATCGCCGTGAGACTGTTTCGAGTGCGCGAGAATACTGTTTTTCCCGACAAGAATGATTCCGTACTTCGGTGCGGTGCGATGTTTAGCACCCGAGATGCTTTATCGCAAATACGCCAACCCATTAACATTTTCGTGGCGGCCAGTCGGATTGGAAATGGAGTGCACTGATAGTGTGGTCCCCGTGGGGGAACTGTTAAGTATATTGCACAAAATTAGAGCCTATTCATCACATAATTATAATTAGTTGGATATGAATAGCATTGCTATATGCAGCCGAAATTCACGGCAACATTAAAATTATGAATTTAATTTCAAATTACTGGTCTCTCATCAGTATTCCTTTATTGTACACACACACTACCGGGCCGAGTAGATCCTTATCGTCCATATGGTAAAATTGGCAATATCTCGGGTGATGATCCCAAAGGTAAGTGGTACATGGGGCGAGTGGTGGTAGTAGGTTTTGCATTTATTTGCAATTCAATAAACTTGCACCTCTTTCCCACCTCTTCGTCTCTGGAATACAAAATCAATTGCAATAGGGTTTCCATAGGAGGAATTATATGAACTTAGAAGTTCCTTGTTTAAAAAACGGAAATTTGAAGGCACTCATGAAGTGCCCGGTGAAATCCATCTCTCGATTGTGTATGTTGCAGAATGGTATTCCTCCAGTAGATCCATCATTAATTTTCTTTTGGAATTCCTTCTGAGATTCCTAAAGGAGTTTTTTCACAGGTTCTTCGATGAATTCCTTCTGGATTTCCAACAGAAGCTCTTTAAGTATTCCTCCTGCCATTTTTTCGGTCATTTTTTAGGAATTCCTCTTACAGAGTATTTATTTTTCTAAAAGCATTCCAACTTTTGAGATTCGTCAACCTATCCTCTGGGATATTTTCAAGAATTTGTTTTTCTAAGATTTCTTCCTAGATTCTTCCAGGAGTTCTTTCCAGGATTACTCCATGAGTTCCATCTGAGATTCCTCAAGGAGTTACTTCTCGAATTCCTCCAGATATTCTAGTAGTTCTTCAGGAAATCCTCCAGAAGCCCTATCGGGCATTTCTTCAGGAGTTTGTTCTGGGATACTTCAAGAAGTTATTTTTAAGATTTCTCCTAGAATTCTAAAACTTCCACCAGGAGCTACTTCTGGAATTCATTGAGGGATTCCTTCAAGAATTCCTTCCTGGGTTGTTCTTGGAACACCTTCTGAGATTTCTTCATGAATTCCTCCCGCAATTCCTCCATGATTTCTTTAAAGTATTCCTCCCAGGATTTATCCAGGAATTCCTTCCGAAACTCCTCCAAGAGTTCGTCTCGAGATTCTATCAGGAATTTCTTCTTACATTTCCTACAATTTCTCCTTACCTTTCTTACACTTATTTGTACGAGTTTCTGTTAGAGAATTCTTTCAGAAATTTCGTCCGAGATTCTTAAGAAATTACTTCTGAAATCCTCTGGAGTTTCATCCAAGATGCCTTCAATAATTTGCTGCAATATTCCTTCAGGAACGTCTTCCAGTTTGCTCTGGAGCCCTTACCGGAAATCATCTAGGAATTACTACCAGGATTTCCCCAAGAATTTTCATCCAAAAGTTTCATCCGGAATTCCTCCAGGATTCCTATTTGAATATAAGAAATACTCCCTGGAGATATTTCAGAAACGAAGCCTGAAGAAAACTTTTAAAAATTTTGTGCAGGAATCCCAGTAGGAACTCCTGGAGGAATCCCGGAAGGAACTCCTGGAGGAATCCCGGAAGGAACTCCTGGAGGAATCCCGGAAGGAACTCCTGGAGGAATCCCGGAAGGAACTCCTGGAGGAATCCCGGAAGGAACTCCTGGAGGAATCCCGGAAGGAACTCCTGGAGGAATCCCGGAAGGAACTCCTGGAGGAATCCCGGAAGGAACTCCTGGAGGAATCCCGGAAGGAACTCCTGGAGGAATCCCGGAAGGAACTTCTGGAAGAATCCCGGAAGGAACTCCTGGAGGAATCCCGGAAGGAACTCCTGGAGGAATCCCGGAAGGAACTCCTGGAGGAATCCCGGAAGGAACTCCTGGAGGAATCCCGGAAGGAACTCCTGGAGGAATCCCGGAAGGAACTCCTGGAGGAATCCCGGAAGGAACTCCTGGAGGAATCCCGGAAGGAACTCCTGGAGGAATCCCGGAAGGAACTCCTGGAGGAATCCCGGAAGAAACTCCTGGAGGAATCCCGGAAGGAACTCCTGGAGGAATCCCGGAAGGAACTCCTGGAGGAATCCCGGAAGGAACTCCTGGAGGAATCCCGGAAGGAACTCCTGGAGGAATCCCGGAAGGAACTCCTGGAGGAATCCCGGAAGGAACTCCTGGAGGAATCCCGGAAGGAACTCCTGGAGGAATCCCGGAAGGAACTCCTGGAGGAATCCCGGAAGGAACTCCTGGAGGAATCCCGGAAGGAACTCCTGGAGGAATCCCGGAAGGAACTCCTGGAGGAATCCCGGAAGGAACTCCTGGAGGAATCCCGGAAGGAACTCCTGGAGGAATCCCGGAAGGAACTCCTGGAGGAATCCCGGAAGGAACTCCTGGAGGAATCCCGGAAGGAACTCCTGGAGGAATCCCGGAAGGAACTCCTGGAGGAATCCCGGAAGGAACTCCTGGAGGAATCCCGGAAGGAACTGCTGGAGGAATCCCGGAAGGAACTCCTGGAGGAATCCCGGAAGGAACTCCTGGAGGAATCCCGGAAGGAACTCCTGGAGGAATCCCGGAAGGAACTCCTGGAGGAATCCCGGAAGGAACTCCTGGAGGGATTCCGGAAGGAACTCCTGGAGGAATCCCGGAAGGAACTCCTGGAGGAATCCCGGAAGGAACTCCTGGAGGAATCCCGGAAGGAACTCCTGGAGGAATCCCGGAAGGAACTCCTGGAGGAATCCCGGAAGGAACTCCTGGAGGAATCCCGGAAGGAACTCCTGGAGGAATCCCGGAAGGAACTCCTGGAGGAATCCCGGAAGGAACTCCTGGAGGAATCCCGGAAGGAACTCCTGGAGGAATCCCGGAAGGAACTCCTGGAGGAATCCCGGAAGGAACTCCTGGAGGAATCCCGGAAGGAACTCCTGGAGGAATCCCGGAAGGAACTCCTGGAGGAATCCCGGAAGGAACTCCTGGAGGAATCCCGGAAGGAACTCCTGGAGGAATCCCGGAAGGAACTCCTGGAGGAATCCCGGAAGGAACTCCTGGAGGAATCCCGGAAGGAACTCCTGGAGGAATCCCGGAAGGAACTCCTGGAGGAATCCCGGAAGGAACTCCTGGAGGAATCCCGGAAGGAACTCCTGGAGGAATCCCGGAAGGAACTCCTGGAGGAATCCCGGAAGGAACTCCTGGAGGAATCCCGGAAGGAACTCCTGGAGGAATCCCGGAAGGAACTCCTGGAGGAATCCCGGAAGTAACTCCTGGAGGAATCCCGGAAGGAACTCCTGGAGGAATCCCGGAAGTAACTCCTGGAGGAATCCCGGAAGGAACTCCTGGAGGAATCCCGGAAGGAACTCCTGGAGGAATCCCGGAAGGAACTCCTGGAGAAATTCCGGAAGGAACTCCTGGAGAAATCCCGGAAGGAACTCCTGGAGGAATTCCGGAAGAAACTTCTGGAGGAATTCCGGAAGAAACTCCTGGAGGAATTCCGGAAGGAACTCCTGGAGGAATCCTGCAAGGAACTCTTGGAGGAATCCCGGAAGGAACTCCTGGAGAAATCCCGGAAGGAACTCCTGGAAGAACCCCGGAAGGAACTCCTGGAGGAATCCCGGAAGGAACTCCTGGAGGAATCCCGGAAGGAACTCCTGGAGGAATCCCGGAAGGAACTCCTGGAGCAATCCCGGAAGGAACTCCTGGAGGAATCCCGGATGGAACTTCTGAAGGAATCCCGGAAGGAACTCCTGGAGGAATCCCGGAAGGAACTCCTGGAGGAATCCCGAAAAGAACTTTTGAAGGAATCCTGGACCAAACTCCTGGATGAATTCCGTAAAGTATTCCTGCAGGTATCCAGGAAAAAACTTCTTGAGGAATTCTAGAAGAGACTCTTGCAAGAATCCCGGAAGGAACTCCTGGAGGAAGCAAAGAAGGAGCTGCAAGAGGAAGCCAGATAGAAAGTCTTGGAAGCAGGAGCTTTTAGAGGCATTTCGGGAGGAATTCTTGGATGAATTTCGGAAAGAATTACTGGGGAAGTCTCGAATAAAACTCCTGGCAAAAAAGCACAATGAATTCCTGGAGGAATCCTGAAAATAATTGTATTAACAATCCCAGAATAAAGTCTTTTGGGGCAATTTGAGAAGGAGTTCCTGAAAGAATTTCAAAAGGAATTTCTGGAGGAATCCTGGGAGAATTCCGGAAGAAACTTTCGGAAGAATTCTGTAAGGTAATTTTAGAGAATTTCTTGGAAAAATTGCTAGTAGAATTCTGAAAAGAATTCCAAAATGAAATATTCGTGAAAAAAAACTATGGAGTTCCTGAAGGAATCCCGGAGGATTTCCGGAAGAGATTTCTGGTAGAAACCCTGAAAAATAACTTATATACGAATTCCTGAGGGAATTTCTGAAGGTATACAAGGAGGAATTCGTGGAGAAATCCCGGATGGCGCTGCAGGAACATCTGGAGGAATCCCAAAAGGAACTCGAGGAAGAATTTCGGAAGGAGCTCCTGGAGGATTCTTGAAAGGAACTGCTGAAGAGATCCTGGGATAAACTACCGAAAGAATCTCATATGGAACACTTGGAGTAATGCCGAAAGAAACTCTTCTGGGAATCTGTATGATTTTTTTAATGCCGAAAGGAATTCCGTAGAGAAACCCGTAAGAAACTGTTCAATAGGCCTGTCCAGCTTTTCAAAAATGTTCTCTGATTCTCAAGTCCACCCCCATATTTTGATTGGCATTCTAAAAGAAGTAACTGGTCAAAATTTCAGCCAAATCCATTAAAATTAAGAGGTGCATCAAATCAATTTTGTGTTTTTCGACTATTTTTGAACTTCAAAAAATCATAACTACTCTAAAACATGTCAAAACTTAATTCTTTCGGCAGAAATTGAAAGCTATACTTGTTTGCTACAACTTCTCCGAACAACGTGTGCCAATAAAATTGAAGGAAACATTTGTAATTATCACATTTGTAATCAGAAAAACCTTAAAAAGTTGATTTTTTGATAGATTTCGTTCTGGAACACCCTAATATACTTAATAAGTTGGATTTTTCAAAACGGCATCATATTCTCCAATGTTTTTTGGTTATTTGCTTCATTGGCACCAATGCTGTAGGAGTTGAGCAAAAATTACTAAAATTCGTGAAAGTCAAATGTGGTCTAAAAACTAGCTTTTCGGGTGCAATCACGCTTTGGCGCGCAAAAAGTGGCATCGCGTCAGCACTGATATGATAGCCAACACCTGTCATCGCGCTTGTTTGTTATCACCCGTGGTAGGGGGTAGCCAAGGCAAACTACTAGGAAGCAAAGCTACTACGTTCAGTACAATTTCGCGCCACAACGTGATTGCCTCCAAAAAGCTAGTTTTTAGGCCACATTTAACTTTCACGAATTTTAGTAATTTTTGCTCAACTCCTACAGCATTGGTGTCAAAGAAGCAAATAACCAAAAAATAATGGAGAATATGATGCCGTTTTGAGAAATCCAACTTATTAAGTATATTAGGGTGTTCCAGAACGAAATCTATCAAAAAATCAACTTTTTAAGGTTTTTCTGATTACAAATGTGATAATTACAAATGTTTCCTTCAATTTTATTGGCACACGTTGTTCGGAGAAGTTGTAGCAGACAAGTATAGCTTTCAATTTCTGCCGAAAGAATTAAGTTTTGACATGTTTTAGAGTAGTTATGATTTTTTTAAGTTCAAAAGAAGTCGAAAAACACAAAATTGATTTGATGCACCTCTTAATTTCAATGGATTTGGCTGAAATTTTGACCAGTTACTTCTTTTAGGATGCCAATCAAAATATGGGGGTGGACTTGAGAATCAGAGAACATTTTTGAAAAGCTGGACAGGCCTACTGTTCAAGGAATGCTGGAGGAAAGTTTTGGAACAAACACCGGAAGGAGCAGTCCAAGGAATCCAAGAAGAAATTGCTAGTTGAAACTCGGATTTGCAAAAAAGGGGAATTCCGGGAGAAATTCCTCCAGGAATCCCAGAAGAAACGTTACTAGCAACCGCAAAAACTCATGTGAAAAATCAAGGGAAAAAAACTTGGAGAAATTCTTTGAAGAATCCAGAAACAATTCCGCGGGAATTCCCTTGAGGATTCTTGGAACAAACTGCAGGATGAATCGCTGAGGTTTTTTATTCCTTATCCGAAACTTTTGGAAGGAACTTCTGGAGGGATCCCAAAAATAATTTTTGGAGTCGTTCAATAAGGATTAAGGAAGGAAGCTGCAATGATGTGATTTCGAAGCACAGTTCCGGAATAAAGCCTGAAGGAATTTTCGGATAAATTACCGAATGGAATCCTAGAGAAATTCTCCTAGTCCGTTCTTGCCGTTTTGCCGCTCTCATTGTGTTTGACCTTTATTCTGTCGGGGCACTTGTTCGATATGGCGACCGTGACATATAGCGTAAGTATCAGTTAGTATGGTGTCTGTCACACAACTCTGAAAGGGCTTGTAATAGTTCTTGAATAATAGAAATTATATGGATAGGTATTCTGAGAGTTCGTTAAAAGTTGGTCATGGTCCCCATATTCTACAGGAGCCCCAAAATAATGAGCAAGATAAATAATCAGTTTATGAAAATCCATCAATTATAAATATTAGTTATAATGAGCAGATGAAAAATTTAAAATTATAAAGACAATATTATATTTTCTCTAAAAATATGAAATTTTGTGAATAAAACTCTATTTTTCTCCAAAACTGTATGTGTTACAGGAACTCTGAAGTCAGATTCGGATTCAGCGGCCAAATTCCATAAGAAATAGAACAAACGGTCAAAGTGCGTGAGACAAGTTTCTATTTTGTCGACTAGTGTAATTGCTAATATTTTTTACTGTATTTTTTTTGTTTTATTCATCACATATATTTATTCTCAAATTCTCACACTCATAGTCACCCGAATCATAGAAATACATTCAGGCCATGTCCGGACGAATGGATTCAAAACGCTGAAAAGTCATCAAGGTAACTACAGAGCCAGCAATGCTGGTAGTCAAAATTTGCACTAGTTGATAATATATTTTAGAGAGATTGTAACGAACACATGCTCTGACACTAACTCTATCCTTCGGGGTGTACGTTGTTATCCAATCCCTATTCCACCCACAGCGACGTCGACAACCGTGCTCACGTAGTTTCCCCAAAACTTTCTGGCTAGCACACACACGCGTGTCCGTGTATTGAAAAGCTGAAATTTAATTCAATTCAATGCAACACAAAAATCTGTTTGCTCAGCAACAATATGCTTTCACTTACTAATTGAAGCAAACGCTTGCCTCCCCTCCCCACTATGTGCAATGTGCATTGTGCATGCAAGTGCGACGCGGTCCGGGAGTTAGTGTGGTGCTTGAGAGCTACCAAATCTACCACCAAGCTAAAATAATAAATGGCTTCCTCGAACTGTGTTGCAGGGATGCCCGCGGATCGGATGCGCCGTCACCCCGTCGAGCAGTTCAACAGCAGAGCGAGTGTTTGCTCGCGTTGAGGTCACGATGAAAATGAACCGAAATTTTACTGAACAACGGTCAACGATTATCCCCTCCTGTGCTGTGAATGAGCGAAAGGATGCAAATGGAAGTAGTCCTCAGTCTACAGTGACAATATGTTGAATGCAAATAAATTGCGCACTTTGGCGGAGCTTCAGAGTGGATGGCGTTCGGCGGTGGTTAGTTGGTTATCGTTCTCCTGCTTGGATGAGCGAGAATTGAATTTCGTTTTCATTGAAGAGGAGGTTTCAGACAATAGTTGCGAATTAAAAACCCTAATTGTGTCACTTTCATGAAGAGCCTTTCTGGAATTGATGAATTCCATTATCAGAATAATCTGTTAAAATAAACGGGAAGCCCTCGAGATCAACGATTTGACTTTTCTTTTCTGAAAATTGAAGGAAACACTTTTTGTAACTACATTTATATATCTACCGACCTCATCCGTTTATCGTTTATTTGCCATCGACTATGTTATATCTGATTCTTAATAACTGCACAAACCAATTTATCCTTCCACCTGACTGTTGCAATAGTTTCGTCTTTTATCAAATTGCTTTTCATATGACGACAAATGGAGCAATACTGTGACGAATGCAATTGATTGTTTCATAAAACTTGTGCATATCAATCCAATCCACACATTCCTATGCTAAAACAACCATCACACTGTCCTACAGCTACTTTTACTTGCTGTAATGAATTCCTTTCTTTGCTACCCTTGCTACCTTGCAGATATTCTCGTAGCTACAGTACATCTGGAGTACAAGGCAGGAGTCTTGTTTCACACTGCCTTTCTGTGATATAGACATAACAACAGGATAAATAACTTCCCAGTTTGGTTGACAATTCACGCCATGCGATATTCATTTTATGTATGGTTACTAGTAGAGGTGGGCAAAACGGCTCACTTCAGTGATCGGATCCGAACCGGATCCAGCACATTAGTGAACCGGATCTTTTGAGCAGATCAGCGGCTCAGTTATAGAATGAACGACCAAGCTCAGGATATAATTTAAGGACCAAGCTTCACCGAACCAAATGGGATTGCTTGCTTCCAGTTAATTCTCTCACACACAGCAAGCGATACTCATTCTCTTGATCTGTTATAACATAACCGCAGAATCTCTCTCCCAGCACCACACACATACTGGATACTGCTGAAGAACCGAACGAAAGAAATGTTAATGTGTGACTTCGTGTTCGAGTTCGGGTTGTTTGGATCAGCTCTGTTAGGACTGCCGGTACTGCTCTCCCGCTTGAGCTGAGAGCGAGAGATCGTGTGCCAGGATATAATTTAAGACGGGTATAAAGATAGTATGGTCGTGTGCGTGGCCGACGGCTGGTGAATTTTGCCGTTTTTCGGTGAATTTTCTGAGCTTCTTATTCTTTTTCTGTTCTTTTGGTTCATGATTGGAATTTGTTATGGAAACTCTTTGCACCATAAAACAGAAAATTTCTTCAAATGTGCAAATAAATTAGAAAATTGTAAGGCAATTACTAGCAAGCATCCCTCTGATGCGATCTGGTAGCAAATATCGATGGTTTTTGCTACTTTTCTGTGATGTTTCGACACTTTCAGAAAACTCACCAACAGCTGGTCGGGTTTGCCATAAGAAATTTCGGCTCAACTTCGGGTCTCTTCGGGTAAATTTTTTTCGTTGCTAACGAAAAAATTCTCACGCATACGGGAACGTTCGTGTACAATTTCCCCCCTGGCTGTTGGATGTGTGTGCTTGGCGCGAAAAAAAACACGTTTCGTAGAGCTGTGTTTTGGAAATGAACCAGAGCAAAACAAAGAGAACCTATCGGTTCTTTTAGGTTCTTTCTCACAGAAGTATGTAAACTAGTGACCCGGCTCTCTCTGGAAAAGATCCACGGCTCACTCACTCACATTACTGATACGAATCTTTTGAACGGGTCCGGATCTGATTGCCCATCTCTAGTTACTAGTACCATAAATGGGGCAAAATTGATCAAATGAGTGATTTGATTTTAGCATACATATACTACAAATAAACCCAACAAAAAACATAAAATTCCCCCATAATATACCCAAAACCAACCGACAGCGAGAAAAAAAACGTTCCATTTCAAACGACAAACAATCCAGCAAATACACTAATTGCAGCAATAAACAAGATTTACTGCCGCGTGAGTACTCGTTCGTTGTGCGAAACAATTCCGGAAATTCACTACCGTTCTTCCGCATAGACAATCTGATGCTGTTGTTGTTGTTATTGTTGTTGTAATAGGCAATTCGGCTGTTAGCCAAAGGGCGGGTGAAATTTTTGCTGGTTACTCAAAAGACAATAACAGAACGCAAAATTCCTACAATTGGCCGTGACCTAAACCTGTGGACCATCTGCATCATTTTATTAGCATAAATATAGGCGGGTAATAGAAAAAAATTGCGCGCCAAATCAAGAAAGAGGGCTTGTGACTAGCTACGAGTTCCACCTGATATTTCTCCATAAATTCCATCAGGAATTTCTCCTTCATTAACTCCAATAGGAATTCCACCAGGATTGCTCCAGAAATGCCACAACTAATTTAACCAGATAGTCCATCTGGAATGCCACCAGAAATTTCATCAGGAATTTCACTAGGAATTCCTCTAGGAATCCCACTAGGAATTCCACTAGGAATTCCACCAGGAATTCCACTAGGAATTTCACTAGGAATTCCACTAGGAATTCCACCAGGAATTCCACTAGGAATTCCACTAGGAATTCCACTAGGAATTCCACTAGGAATTCCACTAGGAATTCCACTAGGAATTCCACTAGGAATTCCACTAGGAATTCCACTAGGAATTCCACTAGGAATTCCACTAGGAATTCCACTAGGAATTCCACTAGGAATTCCACTAGGAATTCCACTAGGAATTCCACTAGGAATTCCACTAGGAATTCCACTAGGAATTCCACTAGGAATTCCACTAGGAATTCCACTAGGAATTCCACTAGGAATTCCACTAGGAATTCCACTAGGAATTCCACTAAGAATTCTACTAAGAATTCCACTAGGAATTCCACTAGGAATTCCACTAGGAATTCCACTAGGAATTCCACTAGGAATTCCACTAGGAATTCCACTAGGAATTCCACTTGGAATTTCACTACAAATTCCACTAGGAATTTCACTACAAATTCCACTAGGAATTCCACAAGGAATTCCACTTGAAATTCCACTTGAAATTCCACTAGGAATTCCACTACAAATTCCACTAGGAATTCCACAAGGAATTCCACTTGAAATTCCACTTGAAATTCCACTAGAAATTCCACTAGGAATTCCACTAGGAATTCCACTAGGAATTCCAATAGGAATTGCAATTGGAATTCCACTAGGAATTTCACTAAGAATGCCTATAGGAATCCCACTAGGAATTCCTATAGGAATTCCACTAGGAATTCCACTAGGAATTCCACCAGGAATTCCTCTAGGAATTCCACTAGGACTTCCTCTAGGAATTCCACTAGGAATTCCTCTAGGAATTCCACTAGGAATACCTCTAGGAATTCAACTAGGGATTCCTTTAGGAATTCCACTAGGAATTCCTCTAGGAATTCCACTAGGAATTCCTCTAGGAATTCCACTAGGAATTCCTCTAGAAATCTAAGGTACACCGGGGCAAGTTGAAACGGGTGGGGCAAGATGAAACACGAAGTTTTGAAATAGATTTCAATACAATTTGGAAATTTGTCCTTCGCTAAAAGATTGTTTGAATAAAAAACTATGTGTTATGGCGATCAAACTGTTTATCATCATTACAAAACATCATGTTAATCCGCTGTTTCATCTTGCCCCACCCGTTTCAACTTGCCCCGGTGTACCTTACTAGGAATTCCTCTAGGAATTCCACTAGGAATTCCTCTAGGAATTCCACTAGGAATTCCTCTAGGAATTCCACTAGGAATTCCTCTAGGAATTCCACTAGGAATTCCTCTAGGAATTCCACTAGGAATTCCTCTAGGAATTCCACTAGGAATTCCTCTAGGAATTCCACTAGGAATTCCTCTAGGAATTCCACTAGGAATTCCTCTAGGAATTCCACTAGGAATTCCTCTAGGAATTCCACTAGGAATTCCTCTAGGAATTCCACTAGGAATTCCTCTAGGAATTCCACTAGGAATTCCTCTAGGAATTCCACTAGGAATTCCTCTAGGAATTCCACTAGGAATTCCTCTAGGAATTCCTCTAGGAATTCCTCTAGGAATTCCTCTAGGAATTCCACTAGGAATTCCTCTAGGAATTCCACTAGGAATTCCTCTAGGAATTCCACTAGGAATTCCTCTAGGAATTCCACTAGGAATTCCTCTAGGAATTCCACTAGGAATTCCTCTAGGAATTCCACTAGGAATTCCTCTAGGAATTCCACTAGGAATTCCTCTAGGAATTCCACTATGAATTCCTCTAGGAATTCCACTAGAAATTCCTCTAGGAATTCCACTAGGAATTCCTCTAGGAATTCCACTGAGAATTCCTCTAGGAATTCCACTAGGAATTCCTCTAGGAATTCCACTAGGAATTCCTCTAGGAATTCCACTAGGAATTCCTGTAGGAATTCCACTAGGAATTCCTCTAGGAATTCCACTAGGAATTCCTCTAGGAATTCCACTAGGAATTCCTCTAGGAATTCCACTATAGAAACTTTTCATGTTTTAGAATCCATGATGAAATTCTGGGTAGAATTCTCGAAGGAAGCCTCTGGGAAGCCTCCCAGAAGGAATTCCTTGTCGAATTTCTGGAGAAATTCTTGGTGTAATCGCAGAATCAATCCCCGGAGGAATCCCTGAAGGAAGCCCTAAAGGATTTCCTGGCGATATTCCTGGAGAAATTTCTGAAAAATCCGAAATGAATTCCTGGAGGAATAACTGTTGTAATTCCTGGTGGAATTTTTGCTGGAATTCTTGGAGGAATTCCTAGTTAAACTCTCGGTGAAATTCCTAGTTGAACACCTGGAGGAGTTCCTTTTGGAATTCCTGGTGGAATTCATGGAGGAATTCTTGGTGAAATTTCTGGAAGAATTCATGGTAGAAATATTAAGAAATTTTTGAAGGCATTCGTGTTGAAATTTCCAAAGCAATTCTTGGTGGAATCTTCGGAAAAATTCATGAAGGAAATCCTGGTGGAATCTCCGGGGGAATTCGTGGTGGAATCTCTGGAAGAATTCCTAGTTGAACTCCTGGAGGAGTTCCTGGTGGAATTCCAGGAACAATTCCAGGAAGAATTGTTACGGGTATACATATTTGTTACATTAATAACACGGAATAATTGTTTAATGTGTTCAAAGTTTAATATTTGTGTATTTATTCTGTGTTACATATTGAATTTTAACTTGTAAATATTCCCCTAATTAACATTTATAGGGTTCTGGTAGAATAGAGACACATGAAGTGCAATCCTATTTCGATTGCCAACATTCAGGCCATTTCGGGCCGCGATTAAGTACTAGACGTAAACCTTTCCCTGGCACAGACTTCAAGTCATAGAACTCTAGTGATGAAAACCGAAACGGGATACCCTATTAGGATTAGTTTTCCTAGACAAACCCGAGCTATGAACACAGCAACAAATGCTGTGAACTAAAAGGCAAACTGCCAACTAAAATACAATTCCAGGAAGACTGATGGATCCAAACAAGTACATGAAACCTCGTCATCTTGTGATCGGAGGATGTTATCCATCTGGATAACAGGGCACATTTTTGGTATGCGTTGTGCTGCGTCAATTTGTGATGTTCCTAATTTGTGCATTTGTAAGGTTTTACGTGTTGTGATATGTGAATCCTTTATAATAATTAATTTCTTTTATTTTTGTAATTCTGGTGGAATTCCAGGTGGAATTCGCGGTGGAATTCCTCGTTAATGGTGGAATTCCTACACGAAAAATAATTTAATGATTTTATTCATGAAGATTGATTAATGTTTTTTATTAGATACGACGTTATTAATTTAATAAAATCAATTAATTATGTTCATAAAATGACATAATAATAGCCATAACATTTCCTTATACCATATATAAGTTTTGTGTTATGGCTAGAGAAGTATAAGATAAAGCTAATAAATTCTCTAAGGTTTTGTTTTGAAAGACAGAAACAAAACGGCGCCAAATTTTTTTCAACGTAGGCCATCGTGGCGCGTTGTATCTCGCCGCCAACAATGAAAAAGGAGTTTTGTAAACCTGCGGAACAGCGCTCGAAGATCACGGTAGGTGTTTTACTTGCTACTTAATTTTTGTGCCAATAGCTTATTCATTATTTATTTTAAACAGAACCAAGGCCAGAATGTAAAGAGATTTCCTCCCATTCCAGTACCTCAACACTGGCAGGAAGACGGCGGAGCCACTCGCTTGGTCGGAGCTGGAGCGGAGATTCCGGCTGGTTTCGCTACTGCACGGTGCTCCAACTGACAAAGGGCGGCGCCACCCGCTGCCAGCATGGAGATGCCAGCTGGCTCCGTTTCTCCTCGATACTCCGACAAACTAAGAGTACTACCATAGACTAGACTCTACTACTACCCGCTTCTTTGCTGCCGGAGTGGAGGTTCACAGAAGGCTGCATCATCCATTGTCGGAACGAGAATCCCTGCTGATCCGCTGCCCTAAGACTGAGGCAATGCCACCCGCTTATTTCCTGCCAGAGGGGACATTCTGGTTGGCTTCACTGCTTATCTGTACCGGCTGGCAAAAACGCCGAAATCCGTTGCCGGAACAGCGATTCTGGCTAGCATTTGTGATTTTGTGACTATTTTGATCGAGCCTTTGTTGATTTCATCAGATGAATAAATAAATTATATGCGAATCGTAAACAAAACTGCCATGTTTTTGTAAAAATAACAAAAAAAAAAAGGAAAATATTAGGAATTTCAAACAAAATATAGGGTAATAGATTTTATTAGGTTTGGTGCATACAAATGATTAGGAAATTCTAACACAGATTATTACAAAGAGCGAATGGCATTCATAAGTTTAAACTTATACTTTTTATTCATCGCGTGTTATATTCCATATAACGCACTCATATGAGCTTCATTAGGAAAACGAAATGGCAAAATTGTATAACATTTTCTTATATATTCCATATGGAAATTTCTTTTCGTGTAGTGAAATTCTTGTAGGAATTCTTGGTGCAATTCCTGGAGTAATGCCTGGTGAAATTTTTGGAGAAATTCCTGGTGAAATTTTCAAAGCAATTCCTGTTGGAATCTTCGGAGGAATTCGTAATGAAATTCATTGGGGAAATCCTGATGAAATCCCCGGAATTCGTGGTGGAATCTCTGGAATAATTCCTGATAGAATTCCTAGTTGAACTCCAGGAGGAATTCCTGGTGAAATCCCTGGAAGAATATCAGATGGAATTATTGGGAGGATTCCTGGTGGAAGTTTTGATATAATTCTTGTGAAATTCCTTGTGGGATTCCTTATAGCATTCTTTGAGGAATTCCCAATTGAACTCCTAGAGGCATTCCTAGTTTCACCACTGGAGAAATTCATAGAAGAATTCCGGATTAAATTCTTGGTGGAATTCCTGGTGAAATTTCTGCTGAAATGCCTTGTGGAATTCCTGATGAAAATCCTGGCGGAATTCATAATAAAATTCCTGAAGGAATTTCTGGGGGAATTCCTGGTGGAATTCATGGTTGAATTCCTGACGGAATTCCTGGTAGAATTACTGTTGGAATTCCTGCTGGAATTCCTGGTAGAATTACTGTTGGGATTCTTGCTGGAATTCCTGATGGAGTTCATTTAATTTCATTTTGTTTCGTTTTCATTCAATTTCGTTTTCGTTTCATTTCATTTTCTTTTTCATTTCGTTTTCATTTCGTTTTCATCTCGTTTTCATTTCCTTTTCATTTCATTTCGTTTTCATTTCACTACGTTTTCATTTTATTTCGTTATCCCTTCATTTCAATTTTATTTCATTTTCATTCCATTTCGTTTTCATTTCATTTCGTTTCATTACATTTAGTTTTCATTTAATTTCGTTTCATTTAATTTCTTTTGCATTTCAATTCATTTCGTTTTCATTTCGTTTCGTTTTCATTTCATTTCAATTTCATTTCGTTATCATTTCAATATGTTTTTATCTCATTTCGTATTCATTTCATTTAGTTTTCATTTCATTTCGTTTTTATTACAATTCGTTTTCTTTTCATTTCAGAGGAATTCCTGGTTGACTACCCGAAGAATTTTTTGTGGGAATTTCCAGAGGAATTGCTTGTGGAATTTCTAGTGCAATCCCTGGTGGAATTTCTGGAGCAATTCCTGGTAAATATAGTGGTGGCATTCCTGGCAGAATATTTGGTGCAATTCCTGGCAGAATTCCTAATGAAATTTCTGGCAGAATTCTTGGTGCAATACCTGAAGGAATTCCGGAATGAATTCCTGGAGAAGTTTCGGAGAAATTCTTAGTGGAATTCCTGGAGCAATTCCTGGTGGAATTTTTGGAGCAATTTCTGTTGGAACTTCTAAAGGCATTCCTGATGCAATTCCTGGTGGTATTCCTAGTGAAATTCTTACAGTTATTCCTAATGGATTTAGTGGAGGAATCCCTGGTGAAATTCCTGAAGTTATTACTGGAAGAATTTATAGAAGAATTCCTGCTGGAATTCTAGTGTAATCCCCGAAGAAATAACTGATCGTACTCTTGAAGGAATACCTGGGGGATCCTTTGAGGAATTTCTGATGGAATCCTCAGAGATATACCTGGTGGAATCACTAAAAAATCCTGGCAAAATCCTTGCAGGAATTCATGGTGCAATCCCTGGAAAAATTCCTGGTGGAATTCCTGCAGTTATTCCTGGTAGAATTCCTGCATTTATTCCTAATGAAATTCCTGGAGTAAAACATGGTGTAATATCTAGTAGAATTCCTGGTGAAATTTCCAGTGGAAATTCCTGGAGAAATTCCTAGTGGATTTCCTGGAGGAATTCCTAGTGGAATTCCAGGTGAAATTCCTGCTGGAATTCCTGGAGGAAATCCTGGTTGAATTTTTGGTTAAATTCCTTGTGGAGTTCCTGGTTGAATTCGTTGTGGTATTCTTGGAGCAATTCCTGGTGAAATTCTCAGTGGAATTCCTGGTGGGATTCCCAGTTGAATTCCTAGTGGCATTCCTGGTGGAATTCCTAGTGGAGTTCCTGGTGGAATTCCGATTGGAATTTCTGGTGGAGTTCCTAGTGGTATTCCTGGTGGAATTCCTAGTGGAATTCCTGGTGGAATTCCTAGTGGAATTCCTGGTGGAATTCCTAGTGGAAATCCTGGTGGAATTCCTTGTGGAAATCCTGGTGGAATTCCTAGCGGAATTCCTTGTGGAATTCCTAATGGAATTTCTTGTGGAATTCCTAGCGGAATTCCTTGTGGAATTTCTAGTGGAATTCCTAGTGGAACTCCTAGTTGAATTTCAAGTGGAATTTCTAGTGGAATTCCTAGAGGAATTCCTAGTGGAATTCCTAGTGGAATTCCTAGTGGAATTCCTAGTGGAATTCCTGGTGGAATTCCTAGTGGAATTCCTGGTGGAATTCCTAGTGGAATTCCTAGTGGAATTCCTAGTGGAATTCCTAGTAAAATTCCTGGTGGAATTCCGATTGGAATTTCTGGTGGAATTCCTAGTGGAATTCGTGGTGGAATTCGTGGTGGAATTCCTAGTGAAATTCGTGGTGGAATTCGTGGTGGAATTCCTGGTGGAATTCCTAGTGGAATTCCTGGTGGAATTCCTAGTGGAATTCCTGGTGGAATTCCTAGTGGAATTCCTGGTGGAATTCCTAGTGAAATTCCTGGTGAAACTCCTTGTGGAATTCCTGGTGGAATTCCTAGTGTAATTCCTAGTGGAATTCCCAGTGGAATTCCTAGTGGAATTCCTAATGGAATTCCTTGTGGAATTCCTAGAGGAATTCCTAGTGGAATTTCTAGTGGAATTCCTAGTGGAAAACCTAATGGAATTACTAGTGGAATTCCTAGTGGAATTCCTAGTGGAATTCCTGGTGGAATTCCTAGTGGAATTCCTGGTGGAATTCCTAGTGGAATTCCTGGTGGAATTCCTAGTGGAATTCCTGGTGGAATTCCTAGTGGAATTCCTGGTGGAATTTCTAGTGGAATTCCTAGTGGAATTCCTAGAGGAATTCCTAGTGGAATTCCTAGTGGAATTCCTAGAGGAATTCCTAGTGGAATTCCTAGAGGAATTCCTAGTGGAATTCCAAGAGGAATTCCTGGTGGAATTCCTAGAGGAATTCCTAGTGGAATTCCTAGAGGAATTCTTAGTAGAATTCCTAGAGGAATTCCTAGTGGAATTCCTAGAGGAATTCCTAGTGAAATTTATAGAGGAATTCCTAGTGGAATTCCTAGAGGAATTCATAGTGGAATTCCTAGAGGAATTCCTAGTGGAATTCCTAGAGAAATTCCTGGTGGAATTCCTAGAAGAATTTCTAGTAGAATTCCTAGTGGAATTCCTAGAGGAATTCCTAGTGGAATTCCTAGAGGAATTCCTAGTGGAATTCGTAGAGGAATTCCTAGTGGAATTCCTAGAGGAATTCCTAGTGGAATTCCTAGAGGAATTCCTAGTGGAATTCCTAGAGGAATTCCTAGTGGAATTCCTAGAGGAATTCCTAGTGGAATTCCTAGAGGAATTCCTAGTAGAATTCCTAGAGGAATTCCTAGAGGAATTCCTAGTGGAATTCCTAGAGGAATTCCTAGTGGAATTCCTAGAGGAATTCCTAGTGGAATTCCTAGAGGAATTCCTAGTGGAGTTCCTAGAGGAATTCCTAGTGGAATTCCTAGAGGAATTCCTTGTGGTTGAATTTTTGGTTAAATTCCTTGTGGAGTTCCTGGTTGAATTCGTTGTGGTATTCTTGGAGCAATTCCTGGTGAAATTCTCAGTGGAATTCCTGGTGGGATTCCCAGTTGAATTCCTAGTGGCATTCCTGGTGGAATTCCTAGTGGAGTTCCTGGTGGAATTCCGATTGGAATTTCTGGTGGAGTTCCTAGTGGTATTCCTGGTGGAATTCCTAGTGGAATTCCTGGTGGAATTCCTAGTGGAATTCCTGGTGGAATTCCTAGTGGAAATCCTGGTGGAATTCCTTGTGGAAATCCTGGTGGAATTCCTAGCGGAATTCCTTGTGGAATTCCTAATGGAATTTCTTGTGGAATTCCTAGCGGAATTCCTTGTGGAATTTCTAGTGGAATTCCTAGTGGAACTCCTAGTTGAATTTCAAGTGGAATTTCTAGTGGAATTCCTAGAGGAATTCCTAGTGGAATTCCTAGTGGAATTCCTAGTGGAATTCCTAGTGGAATTCCTGGTGGAATTCCTAGTGGAATTCCTGGTGGAATTCCTAGTGGAATTCCTAGTGGAATTCCTAGTGGAATTCCTAGTAAAATTCCTGGTGGAATTCCGATTGGAATTTCTGGTGGAATTCCTAGTGGAATTCGTGGTGGAATTCGTGGTGGAATTCCTAGTGAAATTCGTGGTGGAATTCGTGGTGGAATTCCTGGTGGAATTCCTAGTGGAATTCCTGGTGGAATTCCTAGTGGAATTCCTGGTGGAATTCCTAGTGGAATTCCTGGTGGAATTCCTAGTGAAATTCCTGGTGAAACTCCTTGTGGAATTCCTGGTGGAATTCCTAGTGTAATTCCTAGTGGAATTCCCAGTGGAATTCCTAGTGGAATTCCTAATGGAATTCCTTGTGGAATTCCTAGAGGAATTCCTAGTGGAATTTCTAGTGGAATTCCTAGTGGAAAACCTAATGGAATTACTAGTGGAATTCCTAGTGGAATTCCTAGTGGAATTCCTGGTGGAATTCCTAGTGGAATTCCTGGTGGAATTCCTAGTGGAATTCCTGGTGGAATTCCTAGTGGAATTCCTGGTGGAATTCCTAGTGGAATTCCTGGTGGAATTCCTAGTGGAATTCCTGGTGGAATTTCTAGTGGAATTCCTAGTGGAATTCCTAGAGGAATTCCTAGTGGAATTCCTAGTGGAATTCCTAGAGGAATTCCTAGTGGAATTCCTAGAGGAATTCCTAGTGGAATTCCTAGAGGAATTCCTAGTGGAATTCCAAGAGGAATTCCTGGTGGAATTCCTAGAGGAATTCCTAGTGGAATTCCTAGAGGAATTCTTAGTAGAATTCCTAGAGGAATTCCTAGTGGAATTCCTAGAGGAATTCCTAGTGAAATTTATAGAGGAATTCCTAGTGGAATTCCTAGAGGAATTCATAGTGGAATTCCTAGAGGAATTCCTAGTGGAATTCCTAGAGAAATTCCTGGTGGAATTCCTAGAAGAATTTCTAGTAGAATTCCTAGTGGAATTCCTAGAGGAATTCCTAGTGGAATTCCTAGAGGAATTCCTAGTGGAATTCGTAGAGGAATTCCTAGTGGAATTCCTAGAGGAATTCCTAGTGGAATTCCTAGAGGAATTCCTAGTGGAATTCCTAGAGGAATTCCTAGTGGAATTCCTAGAGGAATTCCTAGTGGAATTCCTAGAGGAATTCCTAGTAGAATTCCTAGAGGAATTCCTAGAGGAATTCCTAGTGGAATTCCTAGAGGAATTCCTAGTGGAATTCCTAGAGGAATTCCTAGTGGAATTCCTAGAGGAATTCCTAGTGGAGTTCCTAGAGGAATTCCTAGTGGAATTCCTAGAGGAATTCCTTGTGGAATTCCACTAGGAATACCTCTAGGAATTCCTCTAGGAATTCAACTAGGAATTCCTCTAGGAATTCCACTAGGAATTCCTCTAGAAATTCCACTAGGAATTCCTCTAGAAATTCCACTAGGAATTCCTCTAGAAATTCCACTAGGAATTCCTCTAGGAATTCCACTAGGAATTCCTCTAGGAATTCCACTAGGAATTCCTCTAGGAATTCCACTAGGAATTCCTCTAAGAATTCCACTAGGAATTCCTCTAGGAATTCCACTAGGAATTCCTCTAGGAATTCCACTAGGAATTCCTCTAGGAATTCCTCTAGGTATTCCACTAGGAATTCCTCTAGGAATTCCACTAGGAATTCCTCTAGGAATTCCACTAGGAATTCCTCTAGGAATTCCACTAGGAATTCTACTAGAAATTCTTCTAGGAATTCCACCAGGAATTTCTCTAGGAATTCCACTAGGAATTCCTCTAGGAATTCCACTAGGAATTCCTCTTTTAATTTCACTAGGAATTCCTCTAGGAATTCCACTAGGAATTCCTCTAGGAATTCTACTAAGAATTCCTCTAGGAATTCCACTAGGAATTCCTCTAGGAATTCCACCAGGAATTCCTCTTGGAATTCCACTAGGAATTCCTCTAGGAATTCCACTAGGAATTCCTCTAGGAATTCCACTAGGAATTCCACTAGGAATTCCTCTAGGAATTCCACTAGGAATTCCTCTAGGAATTCCACTAGGAATTCCACTAGAAATTCCACCAGGAATTCCACTAGGAATTCCACCAGGAATTCCACTAGGAATTCCACCAGGAATTCCACTAGGAATTCCACTAGGAATTCCACTAGTAATTCCATTAGGTTTTCCACTAGGAATTCCACTAGAAATTCCACTAGGAATTCCACTAGGAATTCCACAAGGAATTCCATTAGGAATTCCACAAGGAATTCCATTAGGAATTCCACTAGGAATTCCACTGGGAATTCCACTAGGAATTACACTAGGAATTCCACCAGGAATTCCACAAGGAATTTCACCATGAATTTCACTAGGAATTCCACCAGGAATTCCACTAGGAATTCCACCAGGAATTCCACTAGGAATTCCACCAGGAATTCCACTAGGAATTCCACTAGGAATTCCACCACGAATTCCACCACGAATTTCACTAGGAATTCCACGAGGAATTCCACCACGAATTCCACTAGGAATTCCACCAGAAATTCCAATCGGAATTCCACCAGGAATTTCACTAGGAATTCCACTAGGAATTCCACTAGGAATTCCACTAGGAATTCCACTAGGAATTCCACTAGGAATTCCACCAGGAATTCCACTAGGAATTCCACCAGGAATTCCACTAGGAATTCCACTAGGAATTCCACTAGGAATTCCACTAGGAATTCCTCTAGGAATTCCACTAGAAATTCCACTTGAAATTCCACTAGGAGTTCCACTAGGAATTCCACTAGAAATTCCACAAGGAATTCCGCTAGGAATTCCACAAGAAATTCCATTAGGAATTCCACAAGGAATTCCGCTAGGAATTCCACCAGGATTTCCACAAGGAATTCCACCAGGATTTCCACTAGGAATTCCACCAGGAATTCCACTAGGAATTCCACCAGGAATTCCACTAGGAATTCCACCAGGAATACCACTAGGAACTCCACCAAAAATTCCAATCGGAATTCCACCAGGAACTCCACTAGGAATTCCACCAGGAATACCACTAGGAATTCAACTGGGAATCCCACCAGGAATTCCACTGAGAATTTCACCAGGAATTGCTCCAAGAATACCACAACGAATTCAACCAGGAACTCCACAAGGAATTTAACCAAAAATTCAACCAGGATTTCCTCCAGGAATTCCAGCAGGAATTTCACCTGGAATTCCACTAGGAATTCCTCCAGGAAATCCACTAGGAATTTCTCCAGGAATTTCCACTGGAAATTTCACCAGGAATTCTACTAGAAATTACACCATGTTTTACTCCAGGAATTTCATTAGGAATAAATGCAGGAATTCTACCAGGAATAACTGCAGGAATTCCACCAGGAATTTTTCCAGGGATTGCACCATGAATTCCTGCAAGGATTTTGCCAGGATTTTTTAGTGATTCCACCAGGTATATCTCTGAGGATTCCATCAGAAATTCCTCAAAGGATCCCCCAGGTATTCCTTCAAGAGTACGATCAGTTATTTCTTCGGGGATTACACTGAGAATTCCAGCAGGAATTCTTCTATAAATTCTTCCAGTAATAACTTCAGGAATTTCACCAGGGATTCCTCCACTAAATCCATTAGGAATAACTGTAAGAATTTCACTAGGAATACCACCAGGAATTGCATCAGGAATGCCTTTAGAAGTTCCACCAGAAATTGCTCCAAAAATTCCACCAGGAATTGCTCCAGGAATTCCACTAAGAATTTCTCCGAAACTTCTCCAGGAATTCATTCCGGAATTCCTTCAGGTATTCCACCAAGAATTCTGCCAGGAATTTCATTAGGAATTCTGCCAGGAATTGTACCAAATATTCTGCCAGGAATGCCACCACTATATTTACCAGGAATTGCTCCAGAAATTCCACCAGGAATTGCACTAGAAATTCCACAAGCAATTCCTCTGGAAATTCCCCCAAAAAATTCTTCGGGTAGTCAACCAGGAATTCCTCTGAAATGAAAAGAAAACGAATTGTAATAAAAACGAAATGAAATGAAAACTAAATGAAATGAATACGAAATGAGATAAAAACATATTGAAATGATAACGAAATGAAATTGAAATGAAATGAAAACGAAACGAAATGAAAACGAAATGAATTGAAATGCAAAAGAAATTAAATGAAACGAAATTAAATGAAAACTAAATGTAATGAAACGAAATGAAATGAAAACGAAATGGAATGAAAATGAAATAAAATTGAAATGAAGGGATAACGAAATAAAATGAAAACGTAGTGAAATGAAAACGAAATGAAATGAAAAGGAAATGAAAACGAGATGAAAACGAAATGAAAACGAAATGAAAAAGAAAATGAAATGAAACGAAAACGAAATTGAATGAAAACGAAACAAAATGAAATTAAATGAACTCCATCAGGAATTCCAGCAAGAATTCCAACAGTAATTCTACCAGGAATTCCAGCAAGAATTCCAACAGTAATTCTACCAGGAATTCCGTCAGGAATTCAACCATGAATTCCACCAGGAATTCCCCCCAGAAATTCCTTCAGGAATTTTATTATGAATTCCGCCAGGATTTTCATCAGGAATTCCACAAGGCATTTCAGCAGAAATTTCACCAGGAATTCCACCAAGAATTTAAACCGGAATTCTTCTATGAATTTCTCCAGTGGTGAAACTAGGAATGCCTCTAGGAGTTCAATTGGGAATTCCTCAAAGAATGCTATAAGGAATCCCACAAGGAATTTCACAAGAATTATATCAAAACTTCCACCACGAATCCTCCCAATAATTCCATCTGATATTCTTCCAGGGATTTCACCAGGAATTCCTCCTGGAGTTCAACTAGGAATTCTATCAGGAATTATTCCAGAGATTCCACCACGAATTCCGGGGATTTCATCAGGATTTCCCCAATGAATTTCATTACGAATTCCTCCGAAGATTCCAACAGGAATTGCTTTGAAAATTTCACCAGGAATTTCTCCAAAAATTTCACCAGGCATTACTCCAGGAATTGCACCAAGAATTCCTACAAGAATTTCACTAGGAATTCCACCATTAACGAGGAATTCCACCGCGAATTCCACCTGGAATTCCACTAGAATTACAAAAATAAAAGAAAATAATTATTATAAAGGATTCACATATCACAACACGTAAAACCTTACAAATGCACAAATTAGGAACATCACAAATTGACGCAGCACAACGCATACCAAAAATGTGCCCTGTTATCCAGATGGATAACATCCTCCGATCACAAGATGACGAGGTTTCATGTACTTGTTTGGATCCATCAGTCTTCCTGGAATTGTATTTTAGTTGGCAGTTTGCCTTTTAGTTCACAGCATTTGTTGCTGTGTTCATAGCTCGGGTTTGTCTAGGAAAACTAATCCTAATAGGGTATCCCGTTTCGGTTTTCATCACTAGAGTTCTATGACTTGAAGTCTGTGCCAGGGAAAGGTTTACGTCTAGTACTTAATCGCGGCCCGAAATGGCCTGAATGTTGGCAATCGAAATAGGATTGCACTTCATGTGTCTCTATTCTACCAGAACCCTATAAATGTTAATTAGGGGAATATTTACAAGTTAAAATTCAATATGTAACACAGAATAAATACACAAATATTAAACTTTGAACACATTAAACATTTATTCCGTGTTATTAATGTAACAAATATGTATACCCGTAACAATTCTTCCTGGAATTGTTCCTGGAATTCCACCAGGAACTCCTCCAGGAGTTCAACTAGGAATTCTTCCAGAGATTCCACCACGAATTCCCCCGGAGATTCCACCAGGATTTCCTTCATGAATTTTTCCGAAGATTCCACCAAGAATTGCTTTGGAAATTTCAACACGAATGCCTTCAAAAATTTCTTAATATTTCTACCATGAATTCTTCCAGAAATTTCACCAAGAATTCCTCCAAGAATTCCACCAGGAATTCCAAAAGGAACTCCTCCAGGTGTTCAACTAGGAATTTCACCGAGAGTTTAACTAGGAATTCCTCCAAGAATTCCAGCAAAAATTCCACCAGGAATTACAACAGTTATTCCTCCAGGAATTCATTTCGGATTTTTCAGAAATTTCTCCAGGAATATCGCCAGGAAATCCTTTAGGGCTTCCTTCAGGGATTCCTCCGGGGATTGATTCTGCGATTACACCAAGAATTTCTCCAGAAATTCGACAAAGAATTCCTTCTGGGAGGCTTCCCAGAGGCTTCCTTCGAGAATTCTACCCAGAATTTCATCATGGATTCTAAAACATGAAAAGTTTCTATAGAGTCGAAAAGTTGCATTAGTTGAGCAATGAGAATTAGCTGGTTGTAATGAAACTGATTCATGTAGACTGGGAAGTTATTACATGTTTTATTCAATATCATTTATTTAGGCTTAAGATTTCTGTCATAAAATATTTGAAGTGCTGCTTAACACCTCTGGACCCCCATCCCCCCGGCTACACGACTGCGATGTTGCGTACCAGAAGCGAATCGAAAAAGAAAACTTTTACTCAATCTAGCGTAATTAATGTTATTTATTAGCCCATAAATAATCGACAGAAATTCACACGAAAGAATGCCGTGAATGTGTGCGTTAATTACAATCATCGAGTAACGGGTGGGTGGATTACCCGAGGCGATGCAACCGACCGATGAAATGTACATATTACCACCAGCCAGCAGCGGGTCACCATATGTGGCGTTACATTTTAAATCACTTCTATTAAGCAGCGGATTGTTCCCACCATAATCCACCGGCAGTAGTGGCGAACATTGCTACGATTTCCGCTCAATCAGTTAGCCACCCGGAAGGTTTCTTGTGCTTAACTACAATCGCGTATGGAACGCTAGAAACGACCAACTCGATGATGACGGTCTTCGCCGGGGAAAGCCTATAATGGTTCAATACTAACAGCAATTATCAGCCATCAATTTCAATTACGTGAACCATATTTGCAGTCATGTGTCCATCTCGTCATGGCTGGACGACAATTTACAGGCTTCCGTGCTGCTGAGCCAGCTCGACGATCCGCTGAACTATGATGCTGTTGTAGGACTTCCACGTTGCTCCTGCTTGTACCACAACGAGCTCAATTTCCGAGCTAGCCAAGACATCGACGACCGCCGAGAAGTAGGAATATGGCGAGCAGGGGGTGGAGCATATGAAAACACTTCCAGCAATGTGCAAATAACATTTTCTAAGATTGTTGGCCCAGAGCAAATATATATTCTACTGATTGAGTGCACGCTTCTCGGTCACTCGGTTGCTCTCGACAATTGGGCATGATGCATCCATAGTAAGAAACTTCGCCATCAGAACTTACAATAGGTTTTGTGGGATGTAGCTGGGAAGCATTTATGATGGAATGTGCCAGTTTCATACCAAGATGTGCTCCTATGCTAGATGGCTAGATATAGGCAATGCCTGGATTGACAAACTATGAGAAATTTGAGCTGCAGATTCATAAATCTGCATTCAAATATGATAATTAAACATATTTGGAATTTTGATGATTGCAAAATATTTTGAATACAGAAGGATGGGTTGACATTATACCCATTGACTGCTTTATTCGTTAAAGTTTCTTTTTTTCGTAAGGTTCTTCTTAGATTATTCACAAGTGGACCACTTGTCATGTACACCCGTATCACCAAAAACAAGTTTGCAATATTTTCCACAATAGCATGCATCACTCAATATTTCGTTACCACAATGTTCCATTTTCATTTTCAAATTTACAGCAATAATGAGGAACATGCTATAATCAATGAATGAATACTTCAATAAAGACTGTCATTAATAGTGTGCTCTGTTCCCTGACGCCGGACTGGCACAGCTGAAACCTCATACATATTCCCGCTATTTGTTCAATTCCTATTGCTATCAGACCAAACCACTCTTTTTGTTTCCTACCATGCAGTTCCAGCGTATTCAATCGAACTACATGTTGCAGGTGAGTTTTGTGGGCTGACCGAACTGATTGTACCACCACATGCCATACTCCCTTTTTTGTATGTACTTTGGGGAGACTAATATCCAATAATCAACGCCTAATTGCAGACGCCAACTGTAGAGAGACAATTAGCAGTGTTTGTTTTTGGGATACAAAACTGCATCCAACCATTTGTAATGGTCGTCGGCTTGAATAATTGAAACTCAATACTAATTTACATTCACACCATTTACGGCGAGCCAATCCAAGTGCTTTTATTGGTTATATGGCTTTAACGAGTCTATCCGACTTCGTGACGAAGCTGGCCTCGAAAGCGAAGTGTACCATCTTGAGAGTCAAAAGGGCAAAAAGTTTATGCCTGTAAGGGAAAATCTACGTGTCAGGTGCCATCAACGAGGAAAAAGACTTTCAGCGATACATCACCAATTTGCAACGGAGCCACTTGCTCCATCAGTGACGGAATGAAGTGAATTGATCCGTGGAATATCTGTTCATTATGCTCCCACCCACACTGAACACACGGTTATGGTCGTGGTTCATTTCCCTTTGGTGGCTTCAACTTCCGCACACTGGAAACATGCACCAACAAAACCCTCAACTCCCACGCTTTTTCGGGGAACTGACAGTGATTTATGGTCTGCCCGGTACCACCTAGAACCCATCTTTATCCATACATCCAGAAGGGCCACTCAACCCGAGAAGGGAGAAATATCGTTGGTATTCCTTAATTTGATGATTTTTCAATAATTGAAATTAGTGTACCGACTCAACCGTACCATCTAACCAGAGTACCTACTATTTTCGATTAAATAAATACTGCTTGCCAGCTGCAAAGACACGGTAGCAGAGCGAATCAGACCTCTTCTTGTAAGGTCCCTCATCTCCCTACCATGCAACTCCGACCACTACCTCCTAGTTGGAACCGACCGGGATACGATCAACCTTAGGGAAGATAGAATAGCTTTGGTCATATACAGACAGAGACGGGGGGGTTCCTTCCGAACAGTAAACCGGAAGGTTGGTGTTAGGCCCTGCGAGCTGATCGTAAAACAACACAAACAACTTATATAATAGTAAACAAAAGCATACGAACCAATGGCAACGTACCCAGCGAACATAAAAAATGACTTGCGATTGGAAGCGTGGATTGTGTATGTAGAACTGCAGATGACTCAACTTCATCAAGAGCACCCGCATACTTGCCTATATACTGAAAAACCGTGGGTTCGGAATTGTAGTGATGCAGGAGGTGTGTTGTACAGGATCAACAGTGCGAACGTTCATATCATTTGCCAGAGCTGCGGCAACACACGCGAGCTGGGAACAGTCTTTATAGTGATAGGGTATATACAAAGGCGTGTGATCGGTTGATGTCCGATCGACGATGGAATGTGCAAGTTGAGGATTAAGGGTCGGTTTGTCAACTTCAACAAAATCAACGATGACGAACGAAAACGGCCTAGCCACCTCCAAAAACATGGCCATACGTAGCTTCTTTTCCAACACAGCCTCCACTATCGCTACACCTGAAGATCACCACAGCAGACTATATTTAACTGTATTATACAGCTTTTTGAGCTTCCGTACAGATGTGGTTTGGGGGGGGGGTGGCTTCGGCAAACCTGAGCGTCTGTTCTCCAGGAGGAGCGGCTCACAACAGCATCTGATCCCCATGTTAGGGGCGGCTGATCTACGTCCGAGTACCAGGGAAGGACTCTAAGCTCAACTGTGCACTATGGTCCTCTGGAAAGTAGGGGGTTGGTGTCGGGCGCTACGAGCCAGCCGTAAAAAACCATTGTAGCGGGAAATCAGCAACAGAATAATACGAACAGAGACCAACGGCAACGACCCCAGCGAACAAAAAGGACTTGCGATTGGAAACTCGGTACGTGGAACTGCCGATCTCTCAACTTCATTCGGAGCACCCGCATACTCGCCGATCTACTGAAGTACCGCGGGTTCGGCATCGTGGCACTGCAGGAGGTGTGTTGGACAGGATCCATGGTGCGAACGTTTAGAGGTAATCATACCATCTACCAGAGCTGCGGCAACACACGCGTGCTGGGAACAGCTTTCATAGTGATGGGTGCACGTGATCGGTTGGTGGCCGATCGACGAAATAATGTGCAGGTTGAGGATCAAGTGCCTATTCTTCAACTTCAGCATTATAAACGTGCACAGCCCACACTCCGGAAGCACTGATGATGACAAGGACGCATTTTACGCGCAGCTCGAACGCGAGCACGATCGCTGCCCAAGCCACGATGTCAAGATCATCATAGGAGATTTGAACGCTCAGGTAGGCCAGGAGGAGGAATTCAGACTGACGATTGGTAAGTTCAGCGCCCACCAGCAGACGAACGTAAACGGCCACCGACTCATTGATTTTGCCGCCTCCAAAAATATGGCCATACGTAGCACCTTTTTCCAACACAGCCTTCCTTATCGTTACACCTGGAGATCACACAGCAGACGGAATTTCAAATCGACCACGTTCTGATTGACGGACGGCACTTCTCCGACATTATCGACGTCAGGACCTATCGTGGCGCCAACATCGACTCCGACCACTATCTGGTGATGGTCAAACTGCGCCCAAAGCTCTCCGTACTCAACAATGTACGGTACCGGCGACCGCCACGGTACAACCTAGAGCGACTGAAGCAACCGGATGTCGCCTCAGCATACGCGCAAAATTTCGAAGCCGCGTTGTCAGACGAGGGCGAGCTCTATGAGGCCCCTCTAGAGGACTGCTGGAGTACAGTGAAAGCAGCCATCAACGACGCAGCCGAGAGCACCATCGGGTACGTGGAACGGAATCGACGAAACGAATGGTTCGACGAAGAGTGCAGAACGGTTTTGGAGGAGAAGAACGCAGCGAGGGCAGTAATGCTGCAGCAAGGGACTCGACAGAACGTGGAACGTTATAAACAAAAGCGGAAACAGCAGACTCGCCTCTTTCGGGAGAAAAAGTGCCGCCTGGAAGAAGCGGAGTGTGAAGAAATGAACTGCTGTGCCGTTCCCAAGAAACACGGAAGCTCTATCAGAAGCTCAACGCATCCCGCAACGGCTTCGTGCCGCGAGCCGAAATATGCAGGGATAAAGACGGAGGCCTCTTGACGGACGGACTGAGGTGATCGAAAGGTGGAAGCAGCACTTCGATCAGCACCTGAACGGCGTGGAGAACGTAGGCACGGGAGCCCACGGCAACGGAAGGAACGACGACGCCAGTGCAGCGGAGGACGGAAATGAACCAACTCCCACGCTGAGGGAAGTTAAGGATGCCATTCACCAGCTCAAAACCAACAAAGCAGCTGGTAAGGATGGTATCGCAGCTGAACTCATCAAGATGGGCCCAGAAAAGTTGGCCACCTGTCTGCATCGGCTGATAGTCAGGATCTGGGAAACCAAACAGCTACCGGAGGAGTGGAAGGAAGGGGTAATCTGCCTCATTCACAAGAAAGGCGACCATTTGGAATGTGAGAACTTCAGGGCGATTACTATTTTGAATGCTGCCTACAAAGTGCTATCCCAGATCATCTTCCGTCGTTTGTCACCTAAAACGAATGAGTTCGTGGAAAATTATCAGGCTGGCTTCATCGACGGCCGGTCGACAACGGACCAGATCTTTATCGTACGGCAAATCCTCCAGAAATGCCGTGAATACCAGGTCCCAACGCATCACCTCTCCATCGACTTCAAAGCGGCATACGACAGTATTGACCGCGCAGAGCTATGGAGAATCATGGACGAAAACGGCTTTCCTGGGAAGCTGACTAGGCTGATTAAAGCAACGATGGACGGTGTGCAAAACTGCATAACGGTTTCGGTTGAACTATCCAGTTCATTCGAATCTCGCAGGAGACTGCGACAAGGTGACGGGCTCGCATGCCTACTCTTCAACATCGCTCTGGAAGGTGTGATGCGACGAGCCGGGCTCAACAGCCGGGGAACGATTTTCACAAAATCCGGACAATTTGTGTGCTTTGCGGACGACATGGACATTATTGCCAGAACATTTGGAACGGTGGCAGAGCTGTACACCCGCCTGAAACGCGAAGCAGCAAAGGTCGGACTGGTGGTGAATGCCTCAAAAACAAAGTACATGCTGGTAGGCGGAACCGAACACGACCGGATCCGTCTGGGTAGTAATGTTACGATAGACGGGGATACTTTCGAGGTGGTGGAGGAATTCGTCTACCTCGGATCCTTACTGACGGCTGACAACAACGTGAGCCGTGAAATTCAGAGGCGCATCATGAGCGGAAATCGGGCCTACTACGGGCTCCAGAAGAAACTGCGGTCAAAAAAGATTCACCCACGCACCAAATGCACCATGTTACTTACCTTACCGATCAGGCTAAGGCCGGGGTGGCCTCTGCTGTACATAGTAGCCGTCTCCATTCCACTCGGTCCATGGCTGTTTGTCTCCAGTTCCGCACTCTGCGTAGGGTCCGCAGATCGTCCTCCACTTGGTCGACCCACCTAGCTCGCTGCGCTCCACGTCTTCTTGTACCGGTCGGATGACTCTCGAGAACCATTTTAGTCGGGTTGCTATCCGACATCCTGATGACGTGACCCGCCCACCGTAGCCTCCCGATTTTCGCGGTATGGACGATGGTTGGTTCTCTCAGCAGCTGATGCAGCTCGTGGTTCATTCGCCTTCTCCAAGTCCCGTCTTCCATCTGCACTCCGCCGTAAATGGTACGCAACACCTTCCGTTCGAAAACTCCAAGGACGCGTTGGTCATCTGCACGTAGGGTCCATGTTTCGTGCCCATAGAGGACAACCGGTCTAATCAGCGTTTTGTAGATGGTTAATTTCGTGTAACGGCAAACTTTATTCGATCGTAGAGTTCTGCGGAGTCCAAAGTAAGCACGATTTCCTGCCACAATGCGCCTCCGAATTTCTCTGCTGGTGTCGTTGTCGGCGGTCACCAGTGAGCCCAAGTACACGAATTCTTCAACCGCCTTGATTTCATCACCGTCGATATAAATTTTGGGTGGCGGGCGCGCTGATTTCTCCCTGAAGCCTTTTGCCATCATGTACTTTGTCTTCGACACATTAATGACTAATCTGATTCGCCTGGCTTCACTCTTTAGTCGAATGTACGTTTCCGCCATCGTCTCAAATTTATTTCGAGCAATAATATCAATATCATCAGCGAAACCAAGCAGCTGGACGGACTTCGTGAAAATCGCTCCACTCGTGTTTTTCCAGCTCTCCTAATTACACCCTCTAAAGCAATGTTGAACAGCAAGCACGAAAGACCATCACCTTGCCGTAACCCTCTGCGAGATTCGAAGGGACTCGAGAGTGTCCTTGATACTCGAACTACGCACATAACTCGCACATCGAACTACGCACATCACTCAGTTTATCCGGGAATCCGTATTCACACCATGTACAAAACGCTAATAAGACCGGTGATCCTCTACGGGCACGAGACATGGACCATGCTCGAGGAGGACCAACAAGCACTCAGAGTTTTCGAGCGACGCGTGCTAAGAACGATCTTCGGCGGTGTGCAGGAGAACGGTGTGTGGCAGAGAAGGATGAACCACGACCTCCCTGCACTTTACGACGAACCCAGCATCCAGAAGGTGGCCAAAGCCGGAAGGATACGGTGGGCAGGGCATGTTGCAAGAATGCCGGACAACAACCCTGCAAAGCTGGTGTTTGCAACTGATCCGGTTGGCACAAGAAGGCGTGGAGCGCAGAGAGCACGATGGGCGGACCAGGAGGAGCGTGACTTGGCGAGCGTTGTTCGCGACCGAGGATGGAGAGCGGCAGCCACAAACCGAGTATTGCGGCGTACTATTATTGATTCAGTTTATCTTGAATTTGATGCAATACTAAATAAATGAAAATGAAATGACAAAGGTATCACTGTCTTTACTACCAATATTAAAATGCAATTTGTGATTATATTGATTTGATTTGCTACTCTCTTCTGCTCGTGTCACACCACCACACGCATACGTGAGAAGTTGGTAGCCTCCCGTCAACCGGTCCAAGCGACCCCATCATCCGCGTGCAGCAGAAAAAAGAGTCCTTTTTGCCACCTTATCAGCCAACCAGTCAGATTTTTTCCCCGATCAGTAACATAAGCGTACGTGCCTCTCGGTGAATCACGGTGAATCTATTTACCCTGTCACTTGGTGGCTTATCAACTGCGAACCGAAAGGCGACTTCCCCACTGCTGTCGTCTTGTCGAGGAACGGACCGGGCCTAGTGAGCTTTCAACAAGGATGACGACAGCCGGGTCGTGGTCCGTATCACGTAGCAAAGGACCGTCATGACACGTCCGTCCACCCTCCTCCACCTCGTAAAGATGTAAAAAAGGGAACCGAGGCGGAGAGGTGGGAAAACATCCGCCCGCCCGACGAACGAACGACGGGACATGACGGATCTGTCCGATTCACTTTCAATAATAGATGATCCTAATTACTTTCCAGAGCTTGACGTTGAGCAAGCAGAAGAGCCCGTCCCCCTCGATTCCGGAAACGGCGTGGCCAGCGACGGCGGGAAAAAAGTGGGAACGGACACATCGACTTAACATATGTTTCCGTCGACGTTATCCGGATCGGGCCGGGTCGAGAGCGGACGGAGATGGCCTGAGGAGGGAGCCCTGACTGACGAAAAGAGCTTTTTGACTGGGTTTGAAATTGAAACTAGTTTGTTCTCGAGTTAAAGCTGGGATGATTCATGGTGATTTATGGGATTTCCTGCGAAAGTAGTCGGGTAAAGTCGGGTGGGAATTTCATATGCGGGAGAGTGAGTGTCCAGGCCGGGTGGCAAGGCGAGATATGATTATTCATGCGTTTTGCCGAGCAGAACGGTTCACATTTTTGGATGGACGTGCTCTTGATCAGAGGAGGGAGTGAAATTTGGGTGAATGGGTCAGGAAGGCTTCAAGATTGTGTGTGGGGGGTCACGTCAGCGGTCGAAACGTAATGTTGGGGCCGTGAACTTGCTGACCTATTGTTGAGAAATATGTGCCTAATCGAATGATTGAGGATTGATGTTGAGGTTGGGAAGCGTGACGAATATTTTTTTTCCATCTACCTATTAGCAGGCGTATGAAAGAATCACGGCCAAATAAATGACCTACTGCTTTTTATTCATGATGCTGTTTGGGAAATTCCATAAATCTATAGAGATTTACATATTTCATCAGAATTTCTAATAGCTCATCCTATGTTTTTCTAGATTGACTTATATCGATTTGTAATCAAAACGTTGATAAAAGAAAGTTGATTTAAACAGAGCTCAGAATCACAATGTTGTTATGGTTAACTCATTCAGTTCGGGTTCTCAAAGCAGTTGATAGCCTACAAGACAGCATGTTACGACGAAATGTATGAAGTTTCAAAATTGACCCAATTTTCTACGATTTGTGTATGTTTTCTAACCATCGTAAACCTAAAACCTTAAAAAAGTTCCTAAAAGCTTGAAACCTGAAGAATTTTTTGATATGCCTAGCTCAAAATCGACAAAATGGTCACTTACACCCCTTTGATTCTGGGCCCCTCAATTAGTGGTGTCACCGCCGCATTTTTTTTGCACCACATTTGAATACCATGCACCATTTTGGCATTTCGTATTTTATACTATATTCCATGTACATTAACCATGATTTTTGCACCACATTTAATTCTAAGCACCATTCTTGCAAATCATACACCTAGCCATAAAACTTGTTGAGAATCACCGAAAAACGGTGACGACTAATACAGGACACTTGAAAGCTTTCCATGCGCCACCATGATGTTCACAGAATCATCTAGGCATCCACGCATTATGCTGATCCATGTACCTGGACCATGTTGACTTTTGCACCACATTTAGTTCCATGCACCATTTTCGGAATTCTTGCACCTAATTATGCAACATCACTGAATAAAGGTGACAACTATCAGTAGATTGGCTCAAGAGGCACGTTCTCCTGCATTTGGGAAATTTGTGCCTGGTGACAACTAATGCAGAATACTTCCCATCATGCACCTTCTTCAAAGCTTTCCATGCACCATTTTAATATTTCTAGACATCTTATGCACCATTATGGTGTAATTCACATTTGAATTCCATACACTATTTTGGAATTTAGCATACAAAATAGCATTTAATGTAACTGGATCTTGTTGATTTCCACACCACATTGCGTTTCATGCACTATTTTTGCAATTCGTGCACCTAAACATGAAACATGTTGAGTATAACAGAATCGTGATGCAGTGCACCATACTGTCATCAAGAAGCTGCTTTGCATTTCATGCACCACCATGATTTTAACAGAATCATCTAGGCACCATCTCACGCACCATCTTTGAATAGAATTCCTGAAGGAAGTTCCTGGAGGATTTTTTGGAAGAATTCCATTAGAATTCCTTGGAGGAATTCCTGAAGGAAAGGCCCAAAAAATTTACTTCAAATTAATCATTACGAATCATGTTTCACGAAAGACCACGTCTTTTCAATACGCTAACTCCAACAATGCCGATATTACAATAGAAAAGCTTAGAAGCAAAGGGATGTCAGTTACAAAAACCCACTTTCGAGTAAATGAGCTTTGAAATTTTTCACCAGTTTTTCATCCCATTCAAAATGTATGGAGTTTCAATATCAACCCAATTTTCTCTGATTTACTGTATTTTTTTCTAATCATCATAAAAATAATCTTTAAAATGTTCCTGAAAGCTTGAAATCTGAAGATCTTTTGATATGCTCAGCTCAAACTCGACAAAATGGTCACTTACACCTCCTTGCATCTGGGCTCCTCAATAGCATAGGGACATGTTCCAGAAAATTTGGACTTTTGGGAATACCGCGTAACCCAACCGTTCTATTCACATAACCAATCAATAAAAAACTGATTTCTTCTTTAAACGAGCCGAAGTTCACTTAATTCGGTTTAAAGTTGGAAAAATATGAGTACTTTTCAGTTTTGAGGGTAGCCGGATACGCTTCCGGCATTCTACACAATAAAAAAACAAGCAAAACTGCAGCCTCTCAGCAATTGAATGTTTTTTCTTAAATTTTTCAATTACATACAATAAAGCTGTTTCCTTATAAGCATTTTTTTGATCTTTTACCTGCTATCCATCGACCTTTTGCTCTACAAGCAATGATAAAAACGAATACATAATCAAATTTCTCATTTTTGTAATATAGCTAAAAAGCTGATATAATTATGTTATTTTTTCAACTGATCATTTTGTTCAGTTGCAAAAATAACAAAGTTATAACAGAGTTTGTTCTGATTTATTTGTAACAAAACCAGTTACAAAAGATTATAATATATTTTGTTATGATTTAGTTTGAAAAAGTAATAAACAGTCCATGTCAAAACAAAATTATAACATAATTTGTTAGTTATATCACATTAAGATATGATTATGATATATTCTTGTTATGTTCATCTAGTCGGGAAGGCGGGAGAATTTTTAAACGAAATTTCTGGATGAATCCTTGGAGCATTTTCTGCAGGAATCCGTGCAAGAGTTTCAAGAAAAATTCCTAGAGGAACTTCTGGAACAATCCCTAGAGCAATTTCGGTACGAATATTTGGTGGAATACCTGGAGGACAAATCTCTAAAGGAATTCCTGGACGAATTCTTGGAAAGTTCTTGAAAGAATTTCTGGCGGCATTCCAGGAGAAGTCCAGGATAAATTTCCGGAGCAATCCCTGGAGGCATTGCTGGAATTCTTGAAGATTTTTTCTTGAGAGATTTTCTGTAGGAAGCTGTAGGAAGTGCAGAAATTCCTAGAAGGAATTTCTTATGGAATTGCTGGAGAAATTTTTAAAGGAATTTTTGGAGGAATCCGTGGAGGAATTCCAGGATAAATCCCTGGAGGAATCCCTGAAGGCATTTTTAATGGAATCCTTGGAGGATTTCTTGCAGGAATTTGTAGAGGAATTCCTGTAGCAATTCCAGGAAAATTTCCTACAGGAATTTCTGGAAAAAAATCCTGTAAAAAAATCTGGAGAAATCCTGATGTATATCCTTGAAGATATTCCTGGAGAAATTCTTATAGGAGTTTCTGGAAGAATTCCTGAAGGCATTCCTGAAGAAGTTCCTGGATTAATATCACGAAGAAGCCCTGGAGGCATTACTAAAAGAATGTTTGGAAGAATTCCTAGAGGAAGCCCTACAAAACTCCTGGAGGAATTGCTGTAGAACATCCTGGAGAAATTCCTGAAGAAATTCCTGGATGAATCTGCGTAGGAGTTTCAGGATAAATTCCTAGGGGAATTTCAAGAGGTATTCCTGGAAGCCTTCCTAAAGGAATCCTTGGAGGATTTTCTGGAAGAATTCCAGGAAAAATTTCTGGAGGAATTCCAGATAGAGTTCTTTGACAAATCCTTGGAGGTATTCCTGGAGAAACTCTTGGAGAATTTTCTGGAAGAATTCTTTGAGGCATTCATGAATAAGCCTTTGAATTAATTTCAGGAAGAATCCCTGGAGGCATTCATGAATAAGCCTTTGAATTAATTTCAGGAAGAATCCCTGGAGGCATTACTAAAGGAATGCTTGGAAGAATTCCTGGAAGAAGCTTTACAAAACTCCTGGAGGAATTACTGTAGAATTTTCTGAAGGAATTCCTGGAGGAATTGCAGGAGCTATTCCTGAAGAAATTTCTAGATGAATCTGCGATGGAATTCCAGTGTTGAGAATAGAGATGGGCACCGACCTTTCAGCAGGGCAAATGAAACACCTGGTTGTTTTTGCCGCATGCTTAAAATTATAAACATTGTATTTAGTATAAACATACATAAAAACATACACAACACATACATTTTCGGTGTTTTCTCCACAGAGGAATTGTTTGAATTCGAATGCGCCCGTTCTGCCTCTTATTTACACAATTCTGTTTTGTGACTTGGTTGACAGAACGAAGCAGAGAAACACGAAGAAACCATGCACTAACTCATATAACTCCCACATTGTGCAGGGGTTCGCAAGTCGCATTCTCACGCAACATCCAGAATGAATCACTGAAGGAATTTCAGGAAGAATTTCATTAGCAATTCCTGGAGGATTTTCTGAAAAAAAAATCTGGAAGAATTCCTGGTGGAAATTCTAGAGGAATTCCCAGAGCAATTTCTGGAAAACTTTTTGGAGGAACTTCTGGGTGGATTCCTGGAGGATTTCATTAAAGAATCCCTGTAGGAAAACCAGAAGGAATTTCTTAAGAAATCTTTGGAAGAATCCCTGGCGGAATCCCTTACAGAATTTCAGAAGGAATCCCTGAAAGAATTACTGGAAGAATTCCTGCAGGTATTCCTCTAGAAATTCCTGGAGGTATTCCTGTAGAGTTTCCTGGAGAAAATCTTGAAGGAATATATGAAGGCATTCCTGGAGTATTTTCCGAAAGAATCCTTGAAGTAATCCCTGGAGACATTACTGAAGGAATTCCTGGAAGAATTCCTAAAAGAATTCCTGGAGGGATTTCTTGAGAAATTACTGGAGCAATTCTTGGACCAGTTATTGGAGAAATTCTTGGAAGAATTCCCCGAAAAGTTACTGAAGAAATTCTTGGTAGAACTACTGGAGGAGTTCCTGCAAGTATTTCTGGAAAAAATCTTGAAGGAATACTTAAGGAATTACTGGAGGAATTACGGAATTAATCCCTGAAGCACCTTCTGGAAGAAGCCCTGGAGGCTTCACGACCAGAAAATTATATCAATTTTGTATCATATTGTGTTATGATTTTTCTCTAACTTATTATGTTATAAACTTGCTGCAGGATGATGTTGAAATAACTAAAATTGTAACAAAAAGTACACTAGTCTAATCAAGATTATATCTTATTATGTTATAATCATATCAAAATTATAACAAAATGTGATATGAATTTTAGCCTCTGGATTAGTGGTTTCTATCATAATTTGATATAATTTTGTTACATTATTTCCCAAATGTTGAAGATTCAAAACTAAATTATAAGACAATGAGTTATGAAACAACATTTATAACATAATGTGATATAATTGAGTTATGGTATTTTGAAAACATCAAGCATGTTGAACATGATTATATCACAATGAGTTATAAATATCATGATTTGTTAGGATTATGTTATATTTTTGTTACAATTTTCTAGTCGGGTTTGCTACAGGAAATCTTGGAGAATTTCTGGAGTAAGCTCTGGAAAAGTTCTTGGAGGAATATCTAGACGAATTCCTATAGAATTTCCTGGAGGAATTCCTGAAGGAATTGCTGGAGAAATTTTTGAAAGAGGAGGAATTCAAGAATAAATCTCTGGAGGCATTTTTAAAAGAATCCTTGGATAATTTCCTGCAAAAATCCGTGGAGGAATTCCAGAAGGAATTGAAGGAAAATTGCCTGAAAAAAATTCTGGAGGAATTTCTAGAGGCATTCCTGAAAGAGTCCTTAGAAGAATTGCTGAAATAATCCCTGGAGGAATTCCAGGAGAAATTGCAGGAGGAATCCCTGGAGGCATTCCTATGGAAATCCTTGGAAAAACTTGTGGAGGAAGTTCTGGAAATTCCTCGAGAAATTCCTAGTGGATTGCTGAAGGATTTTCTGGAGGAATTTCTGGAGGAATCTCAGTAGACTGTAATAAGGATTTTAATAGAAATTTTCTGTCAAGGAATGCTTACTTAATCTTTGGAATCTTCTTTCACTATGACTTATATATTCCTTAGTAAGAACTATTGATAATTTTCTTGATTTTCTCGATTTTTTCCATTCTATGATATGTTTAAATAGTGTATTTCTCAAGTAAGAAACATGTTCTGATAGGGGTTAGGGCTTATTCTTAGTAAAGAATGTTCATTGAACTATGGATTACCTTCTCGAAAGTATGGGATCTGCATTGTGATTTCTTCCAAACATAGTACCAAATAACTAGACCCAAACGCAAGTCTACGAACGAACGATTGAACGATAAATGATTATTCTACGAACTTCATAAGCACCGTCCCAATTCGTTAAAATTCTGAGGAATATGTTTTACAGTTCGACATTCGATACTTACGTATCAATTCTTTCCCTTTACCGATACTTTCCAATATTGAAACGTCTCCACCCGAAGTTACTGTCACGACACAAAACATTTCCAATAATTCCGGCACCCACATCTGTCACAAACCACTTTTCCATACCTACTTACCATGTGCACAGACAAGCAAAAAAATACTACATGTCCATCTTGGACACTTACTTCACACCCCACCCGTCCGTCACATGCACACATACAATCGACTCGTTTTATAAATTTCAACTGGTAACGCTGAATCGACAGCAATAACCACCCACCAACCACTCTCGATAGCAAACCGAAACCAACCGACCGCTATCAAAAGACGTTTCGGTGCGGTTGACTTGAACCGATAGAAAGGACCCAAAAATCGCATTACCTTCCAATACCTACCACAGCCACCGTACCAAGTTCACCCCGTCAGGCAGTAGTAGCCCCATCTGATTGCGGTAAAAATCCGAATTTCGTTCGTTTCCGATCAGAGGATGGGATTGCCACGCCGCCACCACTTGCTCGTCAGGTCTCTTTCCCCAATGTTCCACCTCATCAAAAATTGAATCGCTTCCACCGCGCCGGGACGGTCGATCGAAGGATTCCACCGTTACGTTGGTTGTTGTTGGAAGATATCGCTCGGACACAATCCATGCGCCGCCACGTAGGCGAAGGAGTAAAGGGAGCGTTCGGTTTCGCTACCTTTGGGCGAAAAGCTTGGATGCGGAAATCAACCGCATACACTTCCAAAAAGGATGGTTATATGGGGCGTAGCCAGGTTTATTATGTGGGATCGAGTGATATATGAATACTCTGTACATTTACTTTAGTACTTGGTGAACTTCGTTGAAACTTTACCTTTGCTTTAGCCTTTGCCTTTGCCTTTGCCTTTGCCTTTGCCTTTGCCTTTGCCTTTGCCTTTGCCTTTGCCTTTGCCTTTGCCTTTGCCTTTGCCTTTGCCTTTGCCTTTGCCTTTGCCTTTGCCTTTGCCTTTGCCTTTGCCTTTGCCTTTGCCTTTGCCTTTGCCTTTGCCTTTGCCTTTGCCTTTGCCTTTGCCTTTGCCTTTGCCTTTGCCTTTGCCTTTGCCTTTGCCTTTGCCTTTGCCTTTGCCTTTGCCTTTGCCTTTGCCTTTGCCTTTGCCTTTGCCTTTGCCTTTGCCTTTGCCTTTGCCTTTGCCTTTGCCTTTGCCTTTGCCTTTGCCTTTGCCTTTGCCTTTGCCTTTGCCTTTGCCTTTGCCTTTGCCTTTGCCTTTGCCTTTGCCTTTGCCTTTGCCTTTGCCTTTGCCTTTGCCTTTGCCTTTGCCTTTGCCTTTGCCTTTGCCTTTGCCTTTGCCTTTGCCTTTGCCTTTGCCTTTGCCTTTGCCTTTGCCTTTGCCTTTGCCTTTGCCTTTGCCTTTGCCTTTGCCTTTGCCTTTGCCTTTGCCTTTGCCTTTGCCTTTGCCTTTGCCTTTGCCTTTGCCTTTGCCTTTGCCTTTGCCTTTGCCTTTGCCTTTGCCTTTGCCTTTGCCTTTGCCTTTGCCTTTGCCTTTGCCTTTGCCTTTGCCTTTGCCTTTGCCTTTGCCTTTGCCTTTGCCTTTGCCTTTGCCTTTGCCTTTGCCTTTGCCTTTGCCTTTGCCTTTGCCTTTGCCTTTGCCTTTGCCTTTGCCTTTGCCTTTGCCTTTGCCTTTGCCTTTGCCTTTGCCTTTGCCTTTGCCTTTGCCTTTGCCTTTGCCTTTGCCTTTGCCTTTGCCTTTGCCTTTGCCTTTGCCTTTGCCTTTGCCTTTGCCTTTGCCTTTGCCTTTGCCTTTGCCTTTGCCTTTGCCTTTGCCTTTGCCTTTGCCTTTGCCTTTGCCTTTGCCTTTGCCTTTGCCTTTGTTCTGCTATGCTAAAGCAGAATTCCGCATTGTCATTAGCAACCCTACTTACCTGCTCACACCCATGTGGATCTCGATGCCATTTCCCTCTGAATAGCTGGCTGCCTGACTGGCTTGCGGGGAGCTTTTCGACGAACCAACCCAGATCAGTTCCATCCGTTCCGTTTTTCGTGATGGTAGGTGTAGGTATAAGAACCACCATTCAAGATTGATGCTCGGAAGGTTTTTGGTGGGGTCGGCCGAGTAGTACTCAGTAGTGGCCGGAGGCGTATTGGCTGTCAATTGAGATGTAAATCCAGGATATCCTCTGATGGTGTAAGAGCATTTCAAGCTACATGTTCTGTGTAATTCCGGTCCTCTGTTGTTGTCGATGTTGGGCGGCGGATGCGACGGTGACATGCGGCGGCAGCGGTTTTCTCGGGCTGCCAGCCACGTGGGGGCAGGATATTGAATTTTTTAAGACGAACCCGTTGAGATCCTAGCCAAGGGCGAAAAGTAAATCTTCACACAAACTGGTTGAATTGCTTAGGTATATACATATAGCGAAGGCGATGAGCATGAAAAGCAGAATTCGCAGGAAACTGGATGTCTTGGCAGAATTTGTCTCCGGATGGCTGCAGCAGTACTATAAAATCGTAGTAGCTTTTCGCAGCCGCTCGCTCGTTTGAAGATGATTGACGGGAGAATGGCGTCGACTGGAGCATCACTTGGGCGCATAAAGGAACAGATGGAGCAGAAAAAGACTTCATATTTCTTTGAGATGAATCAGTTGGAGGTGTTTTGAGTTCACACGTGAGAGTTGAGTACATAAAAGAATTCTTAACAGCGGAATCTGACACAAGGAATTCATTTTGTAAATAGATTACCCAATGAATGGATAAGGGTTGGGTGACAAAACGATGAAGGGACAAAACATCGGAGGGACAAAATGTCGGAGAGACAAGAAGTCTCAAATAGAAAGAATGGATTCCCTCTTCGAGAATTAACAACTAGGTTACAAAACGTTAAAAGATAAAACGTTGAACGGTCTTCGTACTCTTGGATCGACGATGTCGAATTGAGGAAGCAGTACATGGAAGAAGACGATAGAAGGATAAACGAATTGTATGCACAAGGTTACCGTTGTAATTAGAACATGTGATTATTATCATGCAAATTGCACCGTTATGCTTTTGAGCCTTCCAAATAATGGTGTTTGGCGAGCCTCACGAGCCAGCCATTAAAACAGCAACAGAATAATACGAACCGAAACTAACGGCAAAAACCATAATGAACAAAATGGATATGCTATTGGAAACTCGGTACGTGGAACTGCCGATCTCTCAACTTCATTATTGGTAGTACCCGTATACTCGCCGATATACTGAAGGACCGCAGGTTCGGCATCGTAACGCTGCAGGAGGTGCGCTAAACAGAATCCGTGGTGCGAACGTTTAGAGGTAATCACACCATCACACCATCTACCAGAGTTGCGGAAACACACGTGAGCTGTGAACAGCTTTCATCGTGATGGGTGACATCCCGGGTAGAGCTTAATGGCAGAAGAATGGCAAATTTCACCATTAAAACAAAATGTTTGAATGGCAAAATGTGTTATTTGTTTGTTTGAAATAAGAGTTAAAATAACAAAAATAATAACAAAATTTTGGTAGCAGAACAACTTAAAAATAGCTTATTTTGCCATTGTAATAACAGGGCCCATATAGCCGAGGCGGTAAACGCACGGGTATTCAGCATGACTATGCTGAGGGTGACGGGTTCGATTCTTGGTCGGTCCAGGATCTATTCGTAAAGGAAATTCCCTTGACTTCCTTGGGCATACAGTATCTTCGTGCCTGCCACACGATATACGCATGCAAAATGGTCATTGGCAGAGGAAGCTCTCAGTTAATAACTGTGGAAGTGCTCATAGAACACTAAGCTGAGAAGCAGGCTTTGTCCCAATGAGGACGTTACGCCAAGAAAAAGAAGAAGAAGAAGAACCTGGAATTTTCTTATAAGAATATAAAACCAGAGTACCCCTTTGGTCCCGGGACCATGAAAACGTCAAAAAACTAATATATTTGCATATTTTTTTGCATTTTAACACTATTTTGCTCCTTTGACGTATTTTTCCTAATAACTAGAATTATTATTAGCTTTATTAAGGAGATTTTCAGCCCGCGGCTGGTTCATCTCCAAGTAACTAGAACTCTCAAACAAAAAAGAAGTTCA
This sequence comes from Aedes albopictus, assembly GCF_035046485.1. Lineage (NCBI taxonomy): Eukaryota > Metazoa > Arthropoda > Insecta > Diptera > Culicidae > Aedes > Aedes albopictus. Next base: position 424,380,438 of record NC_085137.1, read on the forward strand.
AAATCGGTCAACTCGTTAAAAATCTTGTTTTTTTAACCATCCCATCAGAAAAATGGTCACCCAAATGACGAAATAAAATAATGCGGGTCTAATAATTTTCGAAGAGCTGCAAACCCACCAAGTTTCACGACAATCGGAGCTTCACTATACCGTTGTTCTATGGAATGGCTGAATATTTTAAACGGAATACCTTGAAAAATTACCGAAGCAGTTTTCAAAGGAATTGCCAAAGAGGTTTCCAAAGGTATAACCAGAGAGACTCTAAAACGAGTTGGTGAAGGAATATTTCCAAAGAAATTGTTAAATGCATCATCAAATAAATTGCCTAAGGAATTCACAAAAAATTGTCGAAGAAATTATGAGAGACTTTGCCAAAAGAAATAAGAAATATTCAAAGATGATCCCAACAGACTTTGCAACGAAATTATGGAAAAAAAAACCTAAATAAATTGCCGAAGGTATTCCATAGCAGAGATACGACGCTTAGATCAAACTGGACCACATCAGACCATCATATAAAATTAATCATGGGTTTTGCATTTTCTTCTTTTGCATTGGATTTTAGTGTTGGTCAGCATAAATTCGGTTGACTTACCATCATTTTCAGGATTGGTAGACGTCTGCTCTCATGGGATTGGTTCTGGTACGTTGGTTTTGACTTCGAGCTACGAAATACAGTCTGCTCACGGCGCTCAGTTGATTATCCCTCTTCGATATCGTATCACAGGACGTCCTGATTCAATAGCTGTTGTTGTCGGGTGGCGTAAGGCCATTTTTTATAACGACCATTTGGCATAATGCCGTTTGGCATAATACAAAGAACAGCCTTCTTTGTATGAATGTGCCCATGGGCAATCCTTGTTATGCCAAATGGTCTTATGCCATAAAGCATTATGACAAATGGTGTAGAACCGGACATCAGAATCTAAAGTATACGTATGGACGACATCAGAATCTATACTCTACGTATGTAGGAATTCCTATTAATCCTTGATGATATCCTGCTCCTTGGTAGACGAGAGCTCTTCCCAATTTCTCTTTGTAGTCGGATCCAGATGGGCACTGATTTTTCATTTGGGCCTAACTGACATTTTCGAGTTCTCTTCATCGATCCTCTCTTTGTGGTATCACAGAATGTGTATTGAGTTTTCCAAAGATTATTTGGTTGGAATGCGAAGAAAACGACTACATGTTGCTGTAGAAACAAAAAAAAAATGATTTTGTTTGTTTTAATCAAGTTATTAGCGAAAGAGAGAGTCGAAGAAGAGAAATCGATCAAGTCAGTTAGGCCCTTATGAAAAATCATTGTCGAAATATAAATTCCTTGCACTCAGCGGACTCTACTAGCTGATCTAACATGAGGATGGTCCGTTCAAATCCTTCCAGCAGGAACTGCATCTCGACAGCTGACTCCGCAGCAAGATTCGGTAAGTTGAACAGCCCCTGCACCTGCTTCCGCTTTAAAAGCTTGTTGTCGTTGTAACGCCTTGTTAAAGTTTTTCAAGAGACTTGGTAGTTCGCTCTCGTGAATGAAATGCCAGCGGATCCTCCAAGGCCTTGGCTTCACCTACCAAGCAACTTTTCAAGTAGTAAAATTTCTCCAAGTCAACTAAGTCCTCTCTCATGTCATTTAGCGAGGTGTTCGCGAAAGCACAGTAACTCATCAACGTTACTATCGAAAGTCTGTAGCTTGATTTGTGGGAATCGGAAACGTTCGATGGTCGATTGTAGTGATGTGTCTATACCGCTGATTAGATGGGCTCGAAGCTAGCGGTACTTTCTCCTTTACCTTAGGGGCTGTCCATAAACCACGTCCATACAAAATTTTATATTCGTCCATACAAAATGGTCATTGGCCGAACCCCCCCCCCCCTTAACCACGTGGTTTATGGACAGCCCCTTATCCAGTAATAACGACTTCACTTCGTAGTATCGATTTCTGAAATCCGATGGTTTCTTAGAGTGGATTTTCTCATCTTCGGATGTGTCTTCGTTAATCTCAATGTTCATGAGGGGCCGTTCATAAACCACGTAGACTTTTCGGGGAGAAGGAAGGTCTAACAAAAGTCTTCGCTCCATATGAATTTTAAAATTTTTGTATGGACGAAAGTCTACGAGGAGGGAGGGGGTGTCTGAGATGACCAGAATATGATCTACGTGGTTTATGAACAGCCGCTGATCACATCATTAACCTTTTAACACAATTTATCTAGCTTCTCCAATCGCACCTTCACCTGACTTACGTAAAGTGGAACTAGTGTGATCACGTGACTATCACGCCGAGGACCTAGGATTGAATCCCACTCCCGACAAAATCAAACGCAAAAAAATCAGTCGTAATATTCCTATACAACCTCGCTTAGATCATGCACTGTAGAGTAATTCTTATATTAACCTGAGCAAACATGAATTTCCACGTTCTCTACAAGTATGTATATTGTTCCAGCAATTCGAGTATCGCTTCAAAATTGAGTCAGTAATCGTTTAGACAAATCCCTCAAACTGCTCAATGTGCCGTTGTGCCATCCAAAAACGTAGTTATACTGTTTGGTGGCTACTTTGAACACTCCATGAATTCAATGTTAAAAGAATTAATCTTATATGATTCATCTAGTTGAATTTATCAAACTTTGCTAAATATTGCTGGAAGCATTACCTCACTTTTTAGTTTTTTGATTTTTTATTAAATACCGAAGCATGGTTAGAACACTTGACTATCACGCCGAGGACCTGGGATCGAATCCCACTCCCGACAAACTCGCAAAATGTGAGTTCTTCCTTCGGAAGGGAATTAAAGCGTGGGTCCCGAGATGAACTAGCCTAGGGCTAAAAATCTCGTTAATACAGATAAAAAAAAAAAAAAAAAAAATACCGAAGCAATATTTTCAAAATAGGTTTTCGTACACATGGTTCCTGCAAAAATGGAAAACGTTTTCCACCATAAAAAAAAAATCAGAAGATACCTTGATCCATGCTCTACATGTGCACGAAACCCGATTTTGAAAATATTGCTTCATTATTTAATAAAAAATCAAAAATCAAAAACCAAAAAAAAATGAGGAAATACTTCCAGTTTCGCCTTAACGCAAAAATTGCTTAGTCCTGATTTTTACCCTATCGTGAAGGGTTTTATCGTTCCAAGCAATGACGACACCATTTCAAAAATCGCCGAATTTTGCAACGAGCATGAAGGTAGGTAACTCAGTCTAATAAGTCAGCACGGTCCATTCTTTGGAACAAAGCTTTTTATATTACTTTTAGCGTTCAAAACAACTGTGTAAAATTTGGATTTGAATTCCTGGTGGAATCCTTGAAGAAATTCTTGGAGGAATTGATGGAGGATTTTCTTGAGGAGTTCATGGAGAATTTTTGAAAGTATTTGCCGTTTGTCTAAACCCTACATCGTTTTTTTTTTCTATCACGCCATGGGTGTTTTAGTTGGTTTCAGCACAGATTCGGACATGTAGGCTCCCCCGCATGTCCGAAATGCGCAGACTGTAACGAGACCTCTGAGCTTATGCTCTTTAAATGCCCACTCTTCGTGGAGAGAAGGTCGAGTGTGCATGAGATATGCGGTATAGATACCACACTCTGGACAACATTATTAAAAGGATGTGTACGGAGGCGTACAAGTGGGATTCCGTTACTTCCACGGTCTCCCGAATCAGACAGAGAAAATGGTGGGCTGACCAACAACAAGTTGAGTTGGCCCCCCTTGCCATCCGGGAACTTGAGTTTAAAGGGGAGTCTACAGTACTAGCCAGAACCCAAGCTTTCAGGAAAGAGAGGACAACTTAAGGCAGGCGGTAGCTGGTGGAACGCTTAACAATGGAGAGTACCGTAAACCGGGGTCAAATTGATCAGCGGGGCGAAATTGATCATTGGGATACTATATTGTAATTTCATACTAGGAACACTTAAGCATCATAATGATCATAAAATATTTACGTCATCTTGTTCATAGATGTCTAGAGATGAGTGTGGCCTCTTAACTTTTTTGATAAAAGTTAGTTTTGCCTTATTTTTTAGGAATTTGCGCTTAGCAATCTCACTTAGCTGAAATCATTGCTACTAAACAATCGATTGCCAATAGGACTTCGCGTGGATTCTCTATTTTAACATTTTTGTGGAGCCTTGGTTGGGAAGCTATGTAGCTATTCTGAACATGAATTAATTAATACAAAGTTCATTTTATAACGAAATAGTCATTTACATATCGTGATAGAAATCACTTATTTCTAATGAAATTGCCTACCTTTAGGCGTTTAGAAGGAAATTTCTAGATTTAATTTTGCATTTTAAGTAACAAATTCACTAGTTGTAAGAGTTTAAACGCGTTATTCAGTTTAAGAAGAGCAAAATTAAGCGGATAGGGTAGTTTTCCTTCCTAACCGATGCTTAACCCACCATCAGTCGCTTGCGTGTACTGAGTACACGCGTCTCAGAAAAATGCAAAAAAATAATCGAAATTCGCACCAAATTGAACCGGGTGTTGGTCCTATTCCACGATCCACTCTTCTTCTTGTTAGTAAGGCAGAAAAAAAGTGAAAAAATGCACGGAAAGTACTCGAAAAATACGTAATTCTAACCTCACATTTTGAATGTGTACTCAGTACACCGGCGCGACCGCTGGTGTAACTTTTTTGTGAACCAGACCGTTACACGAGCGGTCGCGTCGTGTACTCAGTACACGGCATACGCTTTCAATTATGGTTTATATGCTTTACTAGATACAATGTTGGTGTCTTCAGCAAAAATGTCCAACTGGATAATGCGCATCTGATAGTGGACATGTGGAACCGGTCAACACGATCTGGTCCTGTCCCGGGTGTCGGAATGGCCCTCGCGGGAACCTGTTTCGTGGACATTTCAGTTATGGCACCAAAACTAGGCATGCGACGGCTCTATCGTCATGATTTTTCATAGCCATCATCTTAGTAACCATGAAAATGACCAGTGACCTCCCTGGCTAACCCGTGGCCACCGGAATGTGCCCTGGAGGAACCTGTTTCGAGGACATTTTGACCATGACACTAAAACTAGGCATACGACGGCTCTATCTTCATAATTTTTCATAACCATCATCTTAGTAACCATGAAAATGACCAGTGACCTCTCTGGCCAACCCGTGGCCACCGGAATGTGCTCTGGAGGAACCTGTTTCGAGGACATTTTGACCATGACACTAAAACTAGGCATGCGACGGCTTTATCGTCATGATTTTTCATAACCATCATCTTAGTAACCATGAAAATGACCAGTGACCTCCCTGGCCAACCCGTGGCCACCAGAATGTGCTCTGGAGGAACCTGCTTCGAGGACATTTTGACCATGACACTAAAACTAGGCATGCGACGGCTCTATTTTCATGATTTTTCATATCCATCATCTTTGTAACCGAAAAAAACTGCGAGTGACCTCTCTGGTTAACCCGTGGCTACCAGCCATGCAAGGGCTCTATCTCCATGATCTTCATATTCTTCTTTTTCGTGTAACGTCCGTACTGGAGCAAAGCCTGATACTCAGCTTAATGTTCTATGAGCACTTCCACAGTTATTAACTGAGAGTTTCCTCTGCATATGATCATGTTGCATGTGTATAGCGTGTGGCAGGCACAAAGATACTCTATAACGAAGGAAGCTAAGAAAAAATCCTTTACAAAAAGTTTCAGTACCGACCGCGAATCGAACCTGTCACCATCAGCATGCATATACTGAATAATCACGCCTTCACAACTGTGGATATAGTGGTTTTCTATCGTCATGACACATCTACATCATCTTTGTAACCGTAAACAGTACCAGTCATCTCTCTGGTTAACCTCTGGCCACTGGAATTTGCCCTGAAGAAACCTGTTCCGAACACATTTTGCCCATGGCTCTTCATGTTTTTTCACCTCCGCTACCAAAATAGGACCAGTGACCTATCTGTCACACTCGTGCCCACTGGGGGTAACGGTTACCAAGACAATGAATATAAAAAATATGAAGATAGAGCCGTCCTCTAACATGTTCCGGTGGCCACGGGTTTATGCTAGGTATCGCTCAAGTAATTTCCGTTCAGTGCATTTTTTTTTCTTGTTCAAGAAATTCTACACAGAGAGCTTCATTTAATTTGACGTATCTTCTCAGTTCCGTACTGGAGTCAAGGAAAATCAAAAGCTTCCTCATTTCTCGAGCGATTCCTTACCTGAATTTTCCACGCATCGAGATAGGCCAAAAAATCTTGCGAACTGCTTACTTCTTATAATGCAAGGATGCTGCACAGTGGTTCCAGCATAGGTCTAAATCTTTGACCACAATCAACTGTGATATCATTGTGGTAACATAAAGTTTATTGATTTTGTTTTCTAATTTCAGTCGTTTGCATTCATCACTCTACTATCCAACATGTATTTAGTTGATTGTGTTCGATTCTTATATGGTTGAAAACGATGTTAATGTAAAAATTAGATGCTACTTTATCATCTTATTTGAATAAGTGTGACTGGTTTATGATTTTTCCGGAAAAATGTTTCCCCTTACGATCTCTTCGGAAGTTTTTTTTATAAATCTTCCCTATAATATTAAACAATGATTTACTGACGAAATCAGCTGCGAACGTTTGCGACTAGATAAGTCACTTAAGAGTCGTACCTTTAATGCACTGAAAACTGACAGCTTTTACCCTCTCTATACATTACATTTCACTATTCTTAAGCAGCTGTGAGTACCGTGGATCGCCCAAACTAATATTAGTATACATTCACACCTCGATATATCGTAACAACATATTTATGTTCGTTACGATATATCAAAGCTACGTTATATCGAAGCCAAAAAACATCCCCCCAAAAAATATGTTATTCACTCAACAATGATTTTTAGCCTTACTTAAATGTTTTTTTTTTCATCGTTGTTTTTTATATACCTATCCTCAAAAGTGAGGATAGGTATATAAAAACAACGATGAAAAAAAACCTATCCTCAAAAGTCAACTTTATAGTATACCATTTTATATCTACCTATTTAAACCAATATCGCATAAAACAAGATTCTTTTCCATTTTTACATGCCGAACTGCTCAAGCGTCGAACGTTATCTGTTCATGTGATTATAAGTAACAAATCCCCTAGCAGGTAGCGTTGGAGTGTACATCATTTCATTTTCAGCAGTGTAAAATTTAAAGTTTTCTATACGATAATGCCTCCTAAGAATTCCTCTTCAGATTCCTCCAAAATTCACTCGGGAATTCACCCAGGAATCTCTTAATGAAATACATTCTGTGATTTATCCTGAAATTCTCGAAGGAGTTCCTCTAGAGTTTGTTTTTTTTTCAAGGATTCAAACTCCTCCATTTATTCCTACTGGCTTTAATCTGCTAGGATTCCTCTAAAAAGGGCTTTGAAATAGGACACAATTGGTAAAGTACTATAATTGTAGTAATGAGCTGAATTTTTGTATGGTGAGAAGGTCAATTCTTCGTTTCTGCAATGAAATGGTGCAAAAAGCGTGCAGTATAATTATTCCTTGCCTAATTTGATGCTGTTTGAGCAAAACTATGGATAACTATGTTTTTTATGTTGCAAGAAATGGAGAAAACAACAACACTGTTGTCCAAATTTTTGCTCAAACAGCATCAAATTAGGCAAGGAATAATAGTACCCACGCTTTATGCACCATTTCATTGAAGAAACGGAGAATTGAACTTCTCACCATACAAAAATTCAGCTCATTACTACAAATCTAGTACTTCACCGATCTGTCCTATTACTCCAAAAGTTCTCGATATGATTCATCCAGAAATTTCACCTGTGGCTTCTCTAGGATTCCCCATGGGATTCCAGAGATTTTTGCAAGGATTCATCCTGCCATTCCCTTTCAAATTTCTACTGGGATTCTCCCAGTTATACCTGCAATGCTCTAATACCTCAACTCGGCATCAACATTTCAAAAGGGCGTAACTGCTTTTACAACCAATTACTTCTCACAGAGCTGTGCATCGTATATCATTCATCTTACGCAATTCACATCCATTAAACGAAAGAGGAGGATTTTATCTTTCTATTTGTGCTAGTGGATTGATCGGGAGGGATGAGATATGGTCCACAGCTTTATGAGAAGGCATTGGTTGCAAAAGCAGTTACGCCCTTTTGAAATGTTGGTGCCGAACTATTCCTGCTCAAGTATTTGCTGAGATTCACCCATGAAGCGCCCTGTACCGTTGTTTGGGGTTCTTCTATAAACTAATATACACAAGGATGTGATATCTCTTTAAATTACAATGTCCGTGCTTCCGTCATTATCTATATTGGTTTAACCGTTAAATTTTACACCACTACTTAACTACTTAATTCACTTTTGCACTTCACAATGCACCTTTAACTTTAGATTACTTTCTTCAACTGACGTTGAATGGTGAACTTTCTTCATTAACTGACTTCTACAGACTCCACCTCAACAACTGACTGTCAAGGACTCAGCTCACTCAATTTCCAAAAACTGAATCTTAACAACTACACGAACTGAACCTTAACAACTGACTCACACACTGAATCGAACTCAACTCCTGACTAAGGACTGAACCTTAACAACTACTGTCTTTTCTGAACTACCGTCCAGGGGCTGCATTAAACACTACACGGAATGTGATATCTTTCATTTCATTACAGTCCGACCACATCTTTTTAATAAACTATATTGAAGTATCACAAACCATCACTTATCTTATATTACAACGATTCACTTTTTCTTATATCACCTTAACATTTTCTGTATTTCTTCACCGAACTACTAGAGACACTTCTAGCTTCTTCTTGAACCGACTACTAAGTCCTACCTACAGCCTTTATTTGGACAGTATCTAGAGGTGTCCTACATGGGAGCTCAAAACTTATCCGATGTGCTGCCTGCGTTAACGTTGTAACCGAACTCTTCTTCACTAACTGTTCTCTACGAACTGTCTTCACTAACTGCCCCCGACTGAAGCCAAAGCCTCAGTATTTATAGCCTAAATTTCCTAGCAATACCCGAACCAGCTCGGGCGTGTCTAAAACTCCTACCATCACTCTCGTTTTCCCGAAGAAGTCACGAAAATTCCTAACGTTGCCCAAACCATCTTGGGCGTGTCCAAAAACCTTAAAAATGTAAATACTAAAAAGTCCCAAAACCTTCTACCTATCCTACTTGTCCACATCGTGTTTTACATCTTTCTCTTCTTGAAAAATCTCTTCTCTCTTGGGCGTATCCCAAGCCTAGCCGTGTCTTGGGCGTATCCCAAGCCCTACCAAGAATCCTAGTTCTGATAGAAAAACCTAATTTCCTAACCACGCCTGACTTGGGCGTGTTCGCAAAAAAACCCCTTCTGAGAATCTTTACCCGAAGGCCTACATCTTCTAGCCCCGCCTCACTTGGGCGTCTCCAATGCTTGTGCGTGTCCCATCGTCATCTTCACCATCATCCTCATCGTCACCATCATCATCCTCATCGTCTTTGGAATTTGGCACCAAATTCTCCAAAACAAAGCACCCGCTTTGTTATTGAAGTGTACCTTACTTGGGCACAGTGAACCCTAGCCGGGCCCCGGCCGCGGATGTTGGTTGAAATTATACCCCCACATTCTTTTCTTTCAGTTTACTCGAAGTCAAAACAAATGGAGTGCAAAACAAGTCCGGCGCCCTATGCCGCCAATCGAAACAAAAATAAACAATCTTTGTTCCAGCGCGATCAATAGGATGTCGCGGTTCCATATCATTCTTTCGGGTTCATTACCCATCGTTGTCCCAAGCGTAATTGAAATTGCATCACACCGACCGGACCTAACGCGGTGCAACACGATCGCACCCGGCCACCACCGGACGATGATGGGTTATAAAAACTAGGTCAGTAACGAATGGTGCGATTTTCGTTGCTTCCAATATGCCGCGCGTGAGGTAGGTAGACCCTACGATGAAAATTGAATCTAAAATCCCCCCAGGGCAGCTGTTGGGAATGTGGGGTGAAATGCATTTTTGTTTCAGTTGAATTGACTTTGAATATCGGAAGGCGTGGGAATATTTAGGTCTTTGCACCCAGTAATTCCTGCTGGAACTTATTCTGCACATTTTGAACTCTTTTCTATTTTTTTCCAGGGATTTCACCGGTAATTCTTCCGAAAACTCATGCTAGGATATCGGCAAAAACCACCAGGAATTTCTTCAGAGATCTAATCAAAGATTGCTGGTTCCAGGAAACCCTGGTGAATTACTCCAGGGATGCCTCATTTTCTTTCAAAGCATTTCTTTTAATGATTCCTTCAGGAATTTCCCCTTTTCCATAGATTCTCGCTGTGATTCCTCTAGAAGTTTGCTTTGAATCCCTCCAGAAATTCCCTCTGGTACTTCACGTGGCATTTCTACATAAATTCTTCTTATGATTATTCCATGAACTCCTTTAAAAATTATACCTAGAATACCTTCCACCGAAATAATTCATCCGTGGGATATATCACAAAATTTTGCCGGAAATTTATCAAGAAATTTCTTTAGGGATTTATCAGAGAATTTCTTGAGCGATTTTCTGCAGGGTTCTTCTAAGACTAGGCGGACTTGCCCGGCGTTATAACTCGCAGTATCGCAACAAACCGAATTTGCTTCCACTGCTGTCTACTGTCATGTCTTTTGGAGTTGGATTGATATGTCAAGAATAAGTACAGTAGACGTTCGGTCGGTGCAAATGGTTAAACTGCAATGATTTTTACCTGTAAGTCCGGTAAGTTCAACAAATTTGGAGTTATCGCACCACCAAACGTCAAAATGATGTGCCATGTTTGCCCTAATAGGAATTTAATGAATGTGGATGAATTAAACGAAGAGAAAAAGCAGGATCTTCATATAACAAAATGCAGAAGTAACTGATGCATCATCCTCATTCACGCTAGGGGAATAAGTTTCTCTGGCCTATGAATAGTCGCACGAAGTTCACGATCATTTTACGTCAATTGATGGCTTTATGACATCTGTCAGGCGTTGCAGATACTCAATTTCATTCGTTAAGTGAAACGTAAACATGTTGCAGTTGGCAGCTAAACAAAATTTCTGACACCGAAAACTATCATATAACTGCGAAAGTGTTCGTATAACGCTAAACTGCTTAGCAGACTTGGTTCCAGGAGGAGCGTAATATCATAAAGACTATTCCGTGAATCACGCTTATTATTCAAATAGCAAAACATTGGAACCATAAAAAAGTTACGTTATATCGAGGTAAAAGTTACGTTATACTGAGTTACGTAATATCAAGGCTACGTTATACCGAGGTATGACTGTATACAAATCAGTTGGTAACCAAATTCACAAAACAAAAAAAAATCGGCCCCGTGAAGCAAAAAAAAACTTTTTTTTTATTTCTTTCTATTCGAAAATTACAAATTACAAATATGTATCAAATTAACGGATTCACCATGCTATAAGCGAAAATTATATGCATGACCGCCCTCATACAGAGTAGGAACGGTGAGCGCTGGTCTTTTTCACGGCTATTAAGGGTAAATTGCCAATTATTGCACACTTTGGAAACTCGCTAATTGTTGCACACTCCATGCTTTTCTTATGAGGTGTGTACCTATTGGCGATTTAACCTAGATGATGGATATGGAAAATCATGAAGATAGAGCCGTCGCATGCATAGTTTTGGTGTCAAAGCCAAAATGTCCTCGAAACAGGTTCCTCCAGGGCACATTCCGGTGGCCACGGGTTGGCCAGGGAGGTCACTGGTCATTTTCATGGTAACTAAGATGATGGATATTGAAAATCATGAAGATAGAGACGTCGCATGCCTAGTTTTGGTGTCATGGTCAAAATTTCCTCGAAACAGGTTCCTCCAGAGCACATTTCGGTGGCCACGGGTTAGCCAGGGAGGTCACTGGTCATTTTCATGGTTACTAAGATGATGGTTATGAAAAATCATGAAGATAGAGCTGTCGCATGCCTAGTTTTGGTGTCATGGTCAAAATGTCCTCGAAACAGGTTCCTCCAGGGCACATTCCGGTGGCCACGGGTTAGCCAGGGAGGTCACTGGTCATTTTCATGGTTACTAAGATGATGGCTATGAAAAATCATGACGATAGAGCCGTCGCATGCCTAGTTTTGGTGCCATAACTGAAATGTCCACGAAACAGGTTCCCGCGAGGGCCATTCCGACACCCGGGACAGGACCAGATCGTGTTGACCGGTTCCACATGTCCACTATCAGATGCGCATTATCCAGTTGGACATTTTTGCTGAATACACCAACATTGTATCTAGTAAAGCATATAAACCATAATTGAAAGCGTATGCCGTGTACTGAGTACACGACGCGACCGCTCGTGTAACTTTTTTTGATGCGACTGATGGAGGGTTAATTGTATGTTGATCAATTTCGCCCCAAAGGGGCATTTCCAGTGTTTTGACTTTTAGAGTTATTTAACTTAAAGATTGAATTTGTTGAACAAAATTCTTTCATACGGTTCCATGGAGATCCACTGGGTACTTATTTTACAGAAATTATTTTGGCAATATTTGAATTTCCACTAATGTCATCCGCAAAAATTGTTTTAAAGTGATCAATTTGACCCCGGATTATGATACTCATGTACGCCCCCCTTCTCGATGTACGCCCTCCCTATTGTCGATGTCGCAATCGCGCTGTTGTATTTTGTACAACACGTTGAAAAAATCTTGCTTTTAGTACTCAGCAATAGCGTGGTGCTGATCACCAGAATCAGCCAATCGCGCGACTGCCGGAAGATTAAGCATGTGGCTCCCATTTACATTCTTCTTATTTTTGTATTTTTTGTTAGAAGTAAGCACGCCTGAAACCAAAAAGAACGGAATCAATCGTTGTCGTAATCGTTTGTTTTTGAATAGGATGAATTTGGGAGCGTGCGATTATTGATGGCAGTCGTACATGTATCACGATGAAAAAACCCATCAAGTATTACGACATTCGGAGATCCACTATAACGATTATCTATTACTACACTATAACGAATTACTATATATATAGATTTGTCCTACTCAGTACGGTAAACCTAATGGGTTCTCTAAAAATAGAGCAATCTCAAGAGAATCTCCCACTCTTCAAATTCCCACTTTTGTATGTTAATCCCTCTTCATAAAAACCCTCATTCAAACCTGCCTCAAAATACTATAAAAGGTAATCAAGCCCCAACGTTCAATCTGTTCAATCCACAACTCACAGTAGCACATCTCCTCGAAAGAACAATGAGAACCTTGATACTCGTCTCGGTGGCTCTTGCCACCACCATAGTAACTTTATCGATGGCAATGCCACCAGGCGAAAAAATCGTTGGAGGTCAGTTCGCCGAACCGCATCAGTTTCCCTACCAGATAGCGTTGTTCTTCCAGGGCCGCTTCCATTGTGGCGGATCCACCATCGATCGCAAGTGGGTACTCACAGCTGCCCATTGCGTCCTGAATATGAATGTTCCGTAAGGTGTTCGATGAATATGCTCGAGCTAAGCTAATAATTTAATTTTTCGAAAGGCTTCCAGCAGAGGATATGACCGTGTACGCTGGATCAGCTAGCTTGGAGGAAGGAGGGCAAGTGTTCAAGATAGCGAAAGCTTTTGCCCATGAAAATTACGGGGACAGCAAAAATGACATTGCTTTGCTGCTGCTGGATGGACAGTTCAAGTTCGATGACACCGTTAATAAAATTGACCTGTTTAGTGGAGAGTTGAAACATGGAGATACAGTTGTAATCTCTGGCTATGGACGCGAAGGAACGGAATTGCCCGCATCGAAACACCTGAAATACAACTCGATGTCCGTTCAGGATGATGAGGTTTGTCAATTTTTGATGGCTCAAACCGGGCCGGGATTAATCTGCCTGAATAATGAGCCTGATAACGGAGCCTGTATGGGAGATTCCGGTGGTCCAGCGGTGTTCCAGAATAAACTGGTGGGAGTGGCCAACTTTGTACTGAACGAATGCGGCACCATCTATCCGGACGGGTACGCCAAGGTTGCCTTCTACCGCGACTGGATCGATGGAGTGATGAAGCAGTAAAGATACGGAAAGCGCCAATATAACGTTTATGTGCACCGCCTTTATGGGGCTTCACCATTATTGTTGGAAACACTTGAAAATGGATGGCAATAAAGTGTTACCACGTTGCAACAAGTGGTGCGACTATAATGAAACTCTAATTAAAAATACATACCGCCTTACTTCGGGCGGATCTGGTTACTGGATGGGAGAAACTATAAACGGATTATGGCGTTAGGACGGTGGGAAACAGTATTGTACTTGTTACTTACTAAGTAATATTCCTATGCGTTACACCTGTTTAATGAACGCGATATAGCTTTCTGAGTGTGCTTTGTCCACTCCAAGCTTTTCACTCCGCGATGCAATCTAAGCTTTTCACTCCAACCATTCCTTACAATGGACTAGGCTTTTTCTTGTTAATAGTAAAAAATGCAGAATTAAACAATTTAAATTACTTTATATGAGAAATTATGTTGCTTGGGAAACATCAAATCAAAGCTCATTTGGGAGGAAACAGAGGAGACTAAGCAAAACCAATAATTTGGAAGCCAGTTTAAGTTGCCTGTACCTTAGTTATCTCAACGATATACCGACATAAACAATTTGGCTGCAATAGACACATTCTACCGTGACGTTACAACGTTTTGACGCATTTGTAGTTAGATTTTCCACTATAACTCATTAAAACGAGCGTAAACCTCAAAATATTTTTTCATATTCGGATTCCTTGTAAAATTTCTGATATATTTGACCTATTGAACATTTAGTTTTCATTATAAAAACGTGTTTAAAATGCGTATTTGTAGCGTGACGTTACAACGCGCCAGAATCCGAGAGGGTCACGCGCTACCAACATCTTAAAAAATCTGCTCGGATTTTAATGATATTCTGATTTTTTTTTCCACCTTTGAAATTTATTGGTTTGTTCTTCAATTCAATGGAATAAAACATTTAAACTTCGGATTTGTTTTTGGATAACCGACTTTTACATTTCGTGACGTTACAACGCCCGTTCAGTTTCAAACAGGGTTCTGCTCGCATTGTAACGTCACGAAAATGCTCATCATGTTAGAATCAGAATAATCAGCCAGATTTACCCAAATTTGTGAATATATCATTGCATTATCTTCACTGCTTCAAGGGGAACTTTATTCTATTGAAAATCCGTTTTGTGATAAATGGCTCGGAGGGCCAAGTTATTGCTATCAGCAGTATGAAAACTCCTTCATGAAGGTTAATGGCACCCATCTTCGGCCTAGTACCACCCATATTCATCTAATATTGTCCCAAATACAAAACCGTTGATATTCATTACTTCGCACCGCCAGATATTTGGATTTTGCAGCATGAAACTAATCACGCCGTCATTTTTTCAATAATTTATGTAATGTCATTGATCCAATTAAAAACGCTTCAAGATGTGCGAGCAGTTATTAAACCAAAGACATACCTGAGGATCTGCATTCCATTTAGGGGCATCAATTTCTGTGATTCCAGAGACAAATAGACCTAATTCTTACAAAAAAAAATCCATCCTATATATGTCAAAGTCATAATTACTTGGAGAGTTAGTGTCTTTGGCAAAGTTGTTTGATAAGTCAAAAACTTACAGCTGATTTACTGTTGGATGTAAGATTCAGACACACTGGAGGACGCTTATTAAAAGTTTACAATAGTTTAGAATTTCTCATAAAGTTTTCAACAATTTTTGACTAGTTGAGAAACTTTTTTTTGGCAAAATATTTGGGCACTTTATAATAAGTTACAACATGTTGAATATTTTTTGAATAAATATAAAGTGCATGATTTTTCAAAATTTCAACTAGGGTAGGTAATCAAAATTTGAACCAAATTGCGGCTTTCTGAAGCAGTGCAAATTTTAAGTGATTTTTTCTCCCACATGGAAATAATTTACTGCGGCAAAATCGTATGTACATGAAAGCCACGGGTATAAGCTTTCTGTTAAATGGTAAAAAGTTTGTATTTGCACCGAATTTCATTGAAATATTTGATTTTTCATCAACAATGACTTTAATCTTAATTTGAACCATCGTAATCATAATTTGAACCAATTTTAATCTTAATTTGAACTACTGGCGGCAGCAGCTCGAGCAACTCACAAAACAGCCAATTCCATGCTAAACAATGAAAAATCACATGAATCTGCTAATTCTCATACCTATTTTTCATTAGGCAGTGGAATCTCAACTCAGAATGTTCGAAATTCTTTAGGAATTTGGAAACTAAATTTGGATTTTTTCATCCCCCATGAGTAAACAAAGCAACCACTAGCACAATCTACAGGCCAACACTAGAAGCTCACCCCCGTTTACTAGTTCAAATTTAGATTACAAATGGTTCAACTTAAGATAACATTCTCCAAGTAAGAATCACTTAAATTTGATAATTTTATGACAAATAATGTGGAATATTATTCGGTTGGTCGATTCTACGATAAATAGGCTTTCATTTGACGTGTTCACATATTGCGTGTGATACAATGCATGAGCTGTACGAGTGCACCGAAAATGTGCTTTCTCTGGGGGGAAATGGGTGAAATTACAGTGATTTTTCAATTGCCTGTTTTCCATGACAAAAACGACTTTTTCAATGCTTTTAAAGTCCATGTTATGAGGTTATATTACGGAAAGCTGTTTAACATCTTTTTCAGGACAATATTAACCTGAAAAGTACGTCGTTTCAATGAATTTTGAAATGGTAATCTTAACAATTTGACTAGTTCAAAGTTTGATTTCTTACCCTACCACTAGTCAGTTAGAAACTTGAACCAAACGGCTTTTAAACTGAACATTCTTGACAAGATAAACAACTTTTTCAAAGACATCAACATTCTAAAAGTCTGAAGTCTAAGTAATTAGAGTCCTGAGATTTATGAGTTTCTATTTCATAGGTGTTACGTCTGTTTGTCGGCGATTCTTGTTATATCAAAAATAGATGTAACACTGACGTAATATCCATACCATATATTTCAAGATCCTTACTATTTAGACTGTTGGTGTCCTCGACAAAATTGTTTGGCTGATCAAGAACTTTCAATTGATGGGCCGTATGATTTCAAACCCTTCCACTAGGAGGCGCTAGAGGGCATACACATTTTTAGTTTTACTTATCTCAGGATCGTGATTATTTGGAAATATGGTTGCTTCATTAAAGTTGTTTGGTAGATCAAGGACTTTCAGTTGAATTGCCGTATGGTATTAATTTCTGCCACACAGTGGTGGTAGTTGCAAATTTTCAAAAGCATGCCAATTTTATTAATTACCCAAAACACATTCAACAAGCCGTAACTTTTTATAAAATATATCAAAAATTTTCAAATTTTGACTGACAGTTCCTGATCTTGTTATCTGTAATTTCTACAATTTTGGACTTGAATGGTTAGCTCTACACAAAGGTGGAGCGCTTTAAGCAGAATCATATTTTTGACTGTTGTTCTATTAATTCTAATATCTAAGGAATAAGTGAATCAAATCAAATTAAATTTTGAAAATTAAGAATTATATATTGATCTTTGATTACAATTTGATTTGAATACAATATGTCCAAAGTGAAAAAAGTTCCAGCTTGAAGAATACTTTTCAAGAAATTCTAATCCCTTGCCTGCTTTTGCAAAATAGAAACTAACGTCTTCTAGTGGCAAAAACCCGAATCTATTGGTAAATCAACTGCAAGTCCTTTACTTACCAAACAACTTGGCTGAAGAAATCGTATTTCTATGTAATAGGGATCCTGAGACGTATGAAATTTAAAATTTGTAAGTTCTCTAGCGCCGCCTGTTGGTGGAACTTTAAATCAAACTATCCATCAACTGTAAGTCTTTGACCAACTTAATAACTTTGTAATTCCGTCAGTGTTTCGTCTGTTGGCCACTGATATCACAGAAATTTTAGGTTTGAGTGGTATTTGATTACGGTTGAAAAATTTTACAAAATCGTAGAACAATTACATCGTAGATTTTGGCCAAACACCATCTCCCCCG
Source organism: Aedes albopictus (assembly GCF_035046485.1). Classification (NCBI taxonomy): domain Eukaryota; kingdom Metazoa; phylum Arthropoda; class Insecta; order Diptera; family Culicidae; genus Aedes; species Aedes albopictus. The sequence continues at coordinate 424,398,450 of NC_085137.1, forward strand.
TCCTTCAAAAGTCTACGTAGTTTATGAACGGGCATTGGTACGCAATTTATAAAAGATATCTTGAAAAAGAGTTCATATACAACGAGAATGAAACTGTTTAGAATATAGAACTACGTTTGTCCAATTCAGAAGCCGTCCAAGCCAGAAAGATTTGGTCTTTTCCACAGAACTTTTTTTCGTGACGTTACAACGCAAACTTCAACCAGGTAAAACTCAGGCTTCCGTGAACCGATTTTCTTTTTTTTAAGTCTCATTTGAAAGATCTTTTCGAGTACAAAGAGCATACAAAATTTCATATTTGTAACGTTTTCCGTATTAGAATAAAATTTAAAAATGTTGATTTTTCGTGACATTACAACGCAATAAAAACCCATGCTATGATCAGCCATATTTCAGAGTTGTGAAGTCTTCCGATTAAAAATCTTTTTATGCTAAAAAATCTACATACATTTATCAACAAATGATGGAAGACTTTTGAAAAATCAGTGTGTTGGTGTTTAAATACGATAGTTTGAATGAAAAGTGTGCCTAAAAGACTTAAAATCACGATTTTAATGTTAATCTTAATCGTCGTTCAATTTATATTTATTGTCACACTAATATCATGTCGAATACTTTTTTGGATGACAAAAGTAATGTAGAATATGATAAAAATGTCAAATATGCCATAACTCAACTTTGAAAAATTGGTATTGATGATACGGGGCCCGTAGAATGTGTCAATAGTATTTTCCAATATAAAATGCCCAGATCTATTATTTCCGACGCATTAGGCTGACACAAATTTCGATTCCCCCCCTCGGAAAATTTTTGTCGGAATTCGACATTTTGAGGGGGGGCACAAATGAATTATTTAAGAAATTTAAAAATTTTAAAGTGAAATTAGAGTCGTCGAGAAAATTCCTTAACAAATCCGATGAGTTTGACGATTTTGCCTAATTGTTTGGGTATTTTTTCATGATATACGTTTATTATTTATCAGACCCCCCCCCCCCCCCCCCTCCCTTGACGAGTCAACGAGCAAAGTGACAAAAGAAGAAAATGAGATTTGTTACGGCCTTATAAAAATCGAGAATATAAAATGCCCAAATCTATTATTTTCGACGCATTATTAAAGTTCTCGATTCACGTACATACCTTTCAAACGTTCGTACATGTCCCCACAAACTGATTCACAGTGAATCATTCGGACCCAACTTAATTACCCAGTCGTAACGCTTAGGAAGCCGCGTGGGGAGCTAATAAAATAAAAATCCATCTCTTATTAAAAATCAACAAACAAGTCGCACAACTGTGCTGCATGCATTGCCTGGTGGTGTATCCGTTTGTGTGTATGTGGGTTGCGATTCGCATAAATTGTTGTCTTTTGCGCTTCCACCTTACATCCGCCTCAAGTCAGCGTGGCCCGTGGCGGAAAATCCGTCCCCATCCACACCATTCCCACGGATCGGCGCATCCTTCATGCCACCACCTTGCGCTTTTTCACAGCATGGCTATAAAGTTGCGAAGTCAATTTTCAGAGCCATCAACCCGCTGCCGCCGTTGCCGCCGCGCGAGGAAGCCAGTCAAGCGTTTCAAGCGCGCCCACCCTCAACGTCGAGTCGCGTCGTCGGGGACGCAAAATATTCCCGATCTGGTCGTTTTCATCGGAAGGAACCTACTTATTACTCATGAATTATTTCCCAAAAAAGACATCAAACAACACAAACTCATTAAATCATTAGGCGCTCGGAGTTTGACTTTGGTGCGCTTGTTGTTTTCCGGAGGAAAACATCAACATCAAATGTCAGGAGTGAGTTTTCAAAACGGACCTAACCTTCGGTATTAATTCTGTTACATAGTAACTGAGAAAATATATTTCTTGAAATAACATCAATTCTCGTAAATAACACAAGGAGCCCCTATAACTACAGTTATAAAGGCGTTAGTATTCAGTATGACCATGCTGAGGGTGATGGGTTAGATTCCCGGTTGGTCCAGGAACCTTTCCACCAGAACAGGCAGTAAAAAGTGTTATTACTAGTTAATTCAGTCAACCGCCACTACACAGCTATCTAGGCTGATCGAGAAAAGAAGTTAATATTGAAGATCAACTTCATACGATCTCAAACAGCACTACTCTCAACTATACCGCGATGAATTATTGAGAGGTGCTTTTTACAAAATGAAACCAAAAAATTCTGTGCCTGTACAAATGAACTTCTTTAGAGATTTTTTCCAGGATATACCCAGGAGTTCCTTCAGATTTTTTTCTGAGGGGGGCAATCATTCTGGGATTTATTCAGACACTCTTCAACGATTTTTTCAGGAGCTCCTCCAAATATACCCTAAATGATTTTTCCACGGATTTTATCAAAATTATTTGAAGAAAACTTCAACGAAATTATCAAGCATTTTGCCAAGGATTTGCTAACGATTCGTTAGTTTTTACTGTCAAGGATTTTTTCTAGGCATTCCTTCAAGCATCCTCCAAAGGTTCATCATTCTTTTTAAGAGTTATTAAACAACCTTCCAGGGAATCTTTGAGAACATCCTCCAATAATCCCTGTGACGATTTTTTTCTAAAGGTTAATTCGGAATTCTCTCAAGTATAGTAAAAAAAGATTCATGCAAGAATTTTCATGTACTTCTCCAATTATTTCTACAAGATTCATACAAAAACTCCTCTAAGAAATTCTATACGAGCTCATCCGAATATTCCTAGTTGAGGTACCTGTAATAATTCTTCAGTAATTCCTTCAAAAATTCTTTTATTGGGTTCTCGAAATGTTTGATTAGAGATTTTCCAAAGATTTTATCATAATTATTTCAGCCTACAAGAAATTACCCTAGTGATTTTACCAAGTATTTCTTGAATTTATCTTTTGGGAGTTCCAACGACTACTCCAGGAATTTCTCTAATGATTCATCTAGAAGATTCCTTCAAGCATTTCTTCAAAACCTGTTCCAAAAATTCTATCAAAAAATCATGGAAAGAATCGTTTAGCATTTTTTTAAGATTCCTCAAAGAATTTCTTCAATAATTTCTTCGATTTTTGTTCAAAAACTGTTCCAAATTCTCCTTTTGGGCAATTCACAAAGGATTTTTTTAATAATTGCGTCACGGAATCCTGATTCCTCCAATAATTTTCCAAGAAAACCCTTCAAGAATTTCTGATAATCTTTTTTTCAAAATATCTACCAGGAATTCCTTTCAAGGATCCATATAGAATATCCATATAAATTACATCAATAATTTTTCCAGAGATTACTTCAATAATTCTTTGAAAAAAAATCCTGTTCTGCAAGGATTCTTAAACCTTTTTGAATTCCAAGATTCCTAAGATTACTTCAAACATTGCTCCAAGTATTTCTTTAGTATTTTCAAGTGTTTTCCAAGGTTTAACCTTGGAGCTCTGCGGGTATTGTTCCAAGGTTTTCTTCATGTTGATCAATATGTATTGATATAAAAAAGTTTTCTTCTGAAATTTATCCAAAAATTCAAATAGTAATAGTATTCCTTCACGAATTCCTTAAGCAATTTCTTCAAGGATTCTTTCAGAATTCCTTTAATGCTATTTCAAGGTTTTCGTCAATCATTTCTCAAATGATTGGTTCAGGAGTTTATCCCTGGGTTATGCTTTAAATGTCTCCAAGAATTCTTAAAAGAACTTCTCAAATTATTGACCGTAAAGTACTTTCTACAATGTATCAAGAAATTCGGCAAAGAATTCCTTTAAAAAAGTTCCACAATGTTTCAGGCAGTCTTCTAAGTATTACTTTGCGGATCTTTCCAGTTTAGATTTTTAGGTTAAAGATAACTGAGGAAATTTTTTTTAGGAAATCTAACAAACATTTTCTCATATAACCGAGGTGGTAGACGCACGGGTATTCGATTCCCGGTCAGTCCAGGATCTTTTCGTAAAGGAAATTTCCTTGACTTCCTTGGGCATAGAGTATCTTCGTGCCTGCCATACGATATACGCATGCAAAATGGTCATTGGCAGAGGAAGCTCTCAGTTAACCCTCTAATACCCAAATTTTTGATTTTGATCTAAATATCATTTTTCATCATCGTGAAGATATGACGAAGCCAAATGATAACAGAAGGATAGAAGATAGGTCAATTGATAAAGAAATGATAATTTCAGAAGAACAAGACAACGCCGAACGATTGAATAACTCAGATAACATAATGGCATCAAGAAAAACAGCATCACAACAGGACTTACTAAAAGACTTAACTGCAACAAATGACGTAATTGAGAACAAGGAAGTGGCAGAAAAAGCAGCAATGAATAGTATAAAAAAGAACATACTGACTAAAATTGTTACATGGAATGTTAGGGGATGTAGAACAGAAGAGAAAAGAAAAGAAATAGATGGTACTCTGGAAGCATACGATATAGATATAGCTGTTCTTCAAGAGGTAAACACATTGGGTGTTGAAGCAAGCACAACAAATTTCAATTGGATTATTAAAAACAACAATACAAACAAAACTAGGGGTTTGGCATTATTGATACGAAAAGGTATAGGAATACAAGTCCAGCACATTAAAATATCTAAAAACAACATGATGTGGTGCAAGTTATCAGTGCGCGGTAATAGATTGATTCTTATTAATGTGCATGCTCCTAATGTAAAACAGAATACGTTTCTTTCAAATTTACAAAGTTTAGTATCTAATCAGAGATATTTTAAAAATTTGATCGTGCTTGGAGATTTTAATGCACAATTAGGATTGAAAGATTTGAGTAAAGAAGATGAAAAATATATAGGAAAAGAGTTAGGACATGATGTATCAAATGCAAATGGAGATATGTTGAAATTATTTCTACATACATCAAAGCTTAGGAATATGTCATCCAAGATAGGTAGAAATGTTAAGATAACTTGGAAATGTAAAGACAAACAAAGTCAGATTGACCATGTTTTGGCACCACAGTTCAATAGTTATAAAATTAGGTTCATTAAAGGATTTTGGACTCAAGTGAAAACAGATCATAAGATGCTTCAAATAGGTATAATTTTTAGCGAAAGAAATGAAAAATTTGCCAAAGTTAAGGAGCCTACGAAAATTTGTGTAGAACTACTAAAAAATCCAGGGACAAGGAAAAAATTTCAGGAAAAGCTTAGAAATAAATCAAATCCGATCAATGAGGGACAATCTATTGATCAAAGATATAGCAATCCTGGAACTTTCAAAAGCACAAATTGGAAGAACCGAATATCGGTTTGTGCTGAAAAGTTGATCGATTGGTTGCCCGCTGGAGGTGACGAATCGATCAACTTTTCAGCGCAAACCGACATTCAATTCTTCAGATTTGTGCTCTTGAATATTCCTGGTGTGGCTTCGTCATATATTCACCTTAAACATGTTTTGGAAGATGATTCTTTTCAATTCTCGATTTCGTGAATTTCAGTTTTTGATTTTTCTAATTTTTATTTTTGAACATCCCCACACTTTTATATTTTTCCTGGAAGCCAATTTGGGGAACGGATTTTTTGAGATGAAAACATTTTGAGATTTTATGATTATTGTTGAAATATTATTATTTTAAATTTTTTTCACGGAAAATTTTATTTTACGTGTAATTTCAAGGGAAATAATTTAAGAGTGTATTTGATTCCCTTAAACTATTAAACAAGGATAGAATGATTTGAGAAAAATTCAAAATATGTTAATTGTAGCGATTCAATACAAAATAAACAATGACTTCTAAAAGGTGACTGAAACATCAATTTTTAAATGATTTTTAAAAATGTAAATACGCTTTAAAATACACCAAAAACCATTTTGAGATATACAGAACAGTCCTAAATACCAGCCAAAAATATAAAAAAAAAGATTTTCCACGAAACAAAAATTACAAAAATGCTCAAACTATACCCCGTCTAAAGGCGGGATTGGGTATTAGAGGGTTAATAACTGCCCAGGTAACCACTAAGCATTTGAATAAGTCGTATTTCTGTTTTATATCTGCATTAAACCTGCTTACTGCCGTATGATAGCAGTTCGACTGCTAAACTGTCCTATCTTAGCAATTGAAATGCTACTTCAAATCTGACTGCAGTTATGCAACATTTCAGATGGACGGTATGTTTTGGTCAAGAAGCAGCATAACTGCTACATTATTGCCATAAAACTGCTAAGTGGGATGAGTGATGCTAAACCCACAAACGTTTCCACTTTTTAATTTACATGCCTCGACTGTAGAGTAGATGCCATTATCATTCGCTTGTCCTGTAATTTATAGAGTGCAACTAAAAGAAACATGGTTAAATAATGGCAAATAAATTCCATGGTTTTGGCTACTTTCCAATGCTCGATTTAATTATTAGCATATGCCGGGCACATAGCATGTCTGACGAAACAACTGCCGGCGTTATATTCAAGTTTTAAGGACAGACTTGTTAGGATCCCAATATGGCCGCCACAATGGCCGACTTTGTCACCTACTCACGATTTCGAGCGCACAAATCTTTTCGTAAACAAATCCAGCACACCTGATCTTCTCATTTTAAGCTGATTACAAGTGAGCAAGAACAGAATAATAAAACGCACTGTTGTTTGATTCTTGCTTCTTGAGATTTGTGCGTCTGAAGTTCTGATGCACTGTTGAAGCGGGATTTTATGACGTTTGTCCTTAAGTTGATCAAAAAACCAACGCACATTCTCTAAACATCTATAGCTTACATCGTAGCGCGGTTCAGCACCATCGCCAACCCGAGGATCGAGGGATCAAATCCCAATTTCGCGGAAATCATCAAAAAACAACAACAGGATTTCAAAACGTGCCCCCAAGTCTATAAAGTTGCACAGGAGAGTGAGGATAAAAAATAGAAGAGAAAGAGAAGCCATAAAATGGGCAGGGGGAAATATTTTGTTTTTATTTTTGACAATATGGGGGATAGGAAATTTAAGCATTTAATCAGCCGTATATTGGGCCAAAACCTGCATTTAAGTAGCACTTATGGCGCATATACGACAAACTAGCATTTAATGACCTGCTGTAAAGGCGCATATAGTGCCGAATTAATGCCATTTTAACTGCTTATTGGTTACCTGGGTGTGGAAGTGCTCATAGAACACTAAGCTGAGAAGCAGGCTTTGTCCCAATGAGGACGTTACGCCAAGAAGAGAGAGAGAGAGAGAGAGAGAGAGAGAGAGAGAGACAAACATTTTCTCAAAAAATTGGCATAACATTCTCTTATGAGCTTTTCTAAGTTTTTATCTGTGGGGGTTTCCCAAGTGTTTATCTAACAACTCTATCAAGGAGGCATTTTTTTCCCCGAATTTCATCGGATCTTCCACCAATATTTCCCTAAGAGTTTCTTTAAAGATTTCTTAAGGAATTCCTCTATAGATTCCTCTAGTGTTATCTTCGAGGAATATTTTGTATTTTTCCAGGAATCCCTCCTTGGATTTTTTCAGGGATTTCTCTTTGGGTTAATGTAGAAGTTCTTTGAGAGATTGATAGCACAGCGAAACAAAAATTAACTATTGGTCTGTCTCAAGAGAAAACTTTGGGTCGCTGAATCCGCACTCGGGCTCAGAGTTTTTCCAGCACGTCACAATACCTCTATTTGTGAAGTAAAATTTACGATTTTGGCCTGTAATTCTTCCATGAATTTGGCACTTCCTCCAATAACTTAGGGTTTTTTTTTCTGGAATTCCATTGGATATCCCTTTGAGATATTTTTCTTGCGATTTCTCAAAAGATTCTTTCAGAATTTCGTGAAGAACCCTCTTGGCAAATCCCCCATGAACCCCTTCAAGCATTTCTACAAGTATTTCTTTAGAAAAGTCTCCAATGGAGACTCCAATGAAGAATCATCAAGCATTTTTGTGACAATTGTTCAGGAATCTCTCTTAGCATCTAGAGTGTCCATCCCGGGACGTCCCGGGACAAGAACTCTCGGGATTTAGGCGATTTCGGGATTTTCCGAATCCCAAAGATTTAATTTTCGTCCTGGGATTCCAGGGATAGATGATTGGATGATTGATTGCCCCTTAATATGGAAAATATCTTGATTGAGCCTGTAAGAGGACTATTGATTTTTTTATAAATAAACCATTTTCTGGACAACTTATATTATTCTACTACAAGACCAAGAAATCATCAATCATCATCAAGTAGAGGAAAATTTTTATCGGCCGATGAGCATTAAACTTTTTGAGACCATCTTATTCCCATCATCAAAGTATTTGGCACACTAAGTTGGGTTATATAAGTCACGTAAACTTCAATTCTCTACGCGTTGAAAATCACGTTAAGAAAAAACTTAAAAATTTTGTTACTGTATCGTCAGACTATATATTATAAAGCTTTATACACTGAAACCTCATTTTTTGCACATGGCTAGGTGCATAAAAAAGTGCATAAATCAAAAAAAGGCATAAATGAGGGAAATTTATGCATAAATTTAGTTTGGACTTTAATGAGGGAATCTAGTCCGTGAGAACAGATCTTGCTTCTGGGAATTTTAGGTGGGGCTAAGGGGGTTTCCATAAAGTTCCCAGAGAGCCCAGAAAAGGGGGTTCCAAGAGGCTTCAGGGGCGTTTCTGGGGATTTGGGGTGTCTTTTAAGGATGTTCTGTCAGATTTTGATGGCGTTTAGGGGATTTCAGGGACGTTTCAAGGCGCTTTAAGGGCGTAATCAGTTTCGTAAGCAACATAGGGCGGAATTAAAAGGTACGAAACTGATTACACTCATTCGAAGAGGGTATTCTTCGTTACAAGGGATTTTAGGGGCGTTTCACGGAATTTCAGAGTAACTTCAAAGATTTTAAGGGGGTTTCAGGAGCATTTCAAGGGCGTTCCTAGAGATTTTAGGGGCGTATGATAGCATTTCAGGGGCGTTTCGAGGTGTTTTAAGAACATCTTTCTATCAAATAGCATTTCAGGTGCGTTTCGAGGCGTTTTTAGAACATCTTTCTATCAAATAGCATTTCAGGTGCGTTTCAAAGGGCTTTGGGATGGGGTCTCTGAAAATCCTCTGCAACTTCCTGAAACACCTCAAAGATACCCCTAAAACCCTCTCGCATTTATATTTGGCAATAGGTGTTCGGGCAAACGTTGTATTGCCATTTCAAATTTGACAATTGCTAAGCTCTAGACTGGTTTTAGTTAGATCGTATTCAATTTCTTCCTGAACCATAACAATTTTAATAGTGTTGCAATTTTTCTGCCTTTTTAGGTGATTTTTGTAACTTTAACTACATATAAAAACAGCCCAGTCAGAAGACGAATTACACCATGTAAAATCATGCTAAATGGTTTAATCATTTCTGAGTTATATTGCCTTAGTGAGAATTCAAACACGAAAGACTAATACAAAAAACTGCAGGTGGGACACCGACTCAGGGAACACAAAATCGCATAAGATGTTGCATAAGATGACAAAGTAGGGATCGTATGCGTACATGCTTCCATTTAACCGCGTGCAAATATACGCATATCGCCTCCACTTTGTTATCTTATACGACTGGTTGACTGGGTAGTGGGTACAGCATATTGCAATTCAGGTTTGGGTCACCATAATTTCTAAAATGCCTGAGATTAACAAAGCAGTTTTATATCATGACTAGGGTAATTCAAATATTTTTTTAGGCAACAACAATTAGAACAAGTTCTTAAGAAATAGTCAAAGAAACGCTTACCTTTAAGGATTTCTTCAGAAATTCTTCCAAGAAGCCCTTCATAAAATTCTCCAAGGAATTTTTTGGGAATGCCTTCGAAGTTTTTAGAGAAATTGTTCAAAGAATTTATGAAAAAAATCCATTATGGTATTCTTATAGGAATTTCGTTGAATTTCTTTTTTTTTTCAATTCCTTCGAGGATTCTTTCAGAAGTTTCTAAACCGGTTTCTTCCAAAGATTTTCTAAGGAGAAATTTAAATACCTTTCAGAATCTCTACAAGATTTATTTCCAAATATTTCATCGGAAATTTCCGCAAGGAAATTTCTACAAGAACTCCTACAGGAATTTCCCAAAAATATGCTTAGATGTTAAAGACCTTCTGAATGACTTTGCTGAAGACTGTATGTTTGCAGATAATCAGGAATTCGAGATACATCAGCATGAGTTTTCCAGCTTTCAGGTGATACTTAACTTTTCAAGATGATGCAATAATCAACTGAGTGTTTGCAATACTTTTTCAAATGAGTCCTATGACGGATAATGTACAATAAGAATGAATATCTGTCTGACCCTTATGGATTGGGAAACTACTGGACCGATTGGTGTGTATTCATTTGACAAGTTCGTTTTGAATGTAATGTAATTAACAGGCATTGTAGAAAATTATTGGTATTCAAAAATATCCTAATAAACCTTCGGATGGACTCAAGGAAACAAGTTTTATTCTTTTGAATATTTTTCATACGGTCTTGCAAAACATCTTCAGGTAAAATTTGCTTTAATCAACTAGTTTCAATATTTAGTTTCATACTATTCTTCTCTTCAAAGTTACGACCGGGTATTTATTTTTTTCAATTTTAAAATACGATAACGATTAAATTGACAAATTAACGGGTTGGCGAAAGGCCCTAACAGAAAATTACTCTCGAGCTATTCGATGCATTTAATCCCCAATGATGTGAGGCAGTGAAGATGTGAAAATATGTCAAACAAGGAAAGAACCGCTACACCTTAGCGAAGGGATGTTGCTATTGATAAGAACCCAATTCGACTGACTGGTGATGAATTATGAACGCTTCTGATGAGATCATGTTTTGAAATGAGGCGAAACAGAGTGGAATTCTGTTTGATGTTGAAATATGTATGTTTTTGTTGTTGTCGTTTGGTCCAGAATCAAGAGTCAACCACGAAGGCACCTTCTGTTAATCTATTATGTGCATTTATCATCGGATTTAGGAGAAAAGCAACACATGTTCAGGACAACGACGGTTTTCAATAATTCATAAAGGGTTAAGGTTGAATTCTAAAAATCATCGTTCTTGAATTGGTCCACAACGTTTAAATTGTCAAAAACGTTATGAGGTTGTGACTCATTTTTTTTTTTTCAACATAATCATGAAATGGATGGGAAAACCACTACTGTCAAGGAAACTTATACCATCTTTTTCCAGAGAATTATGAAACAGCATCAAAAACCAAAAGAATGTCAAACATGAAAAGGTTTAAATTACCAACAATTTGTGTGATAAACTCTATTACTTAATAATTATTGATTTGATCCTTACATTATAAAAATGTATGCCAATATGATGTTCACATGTTTCGCTGCAGCTGTCCGACCTTGATCTCGAACACGTTTGTAATGATCGGTTTCATCGCCGGGGTCATGTATGTATGTATGATCCAAAGGTTAAATTTGATTCAGTGAAATTTCAGCCATCGCACAACAATAATGGCAACGTCACAACCTGCATTTGTTGCGATAATCTACCCAACTTGAATAGAATAGGATAAAGATCGTTATCCACGAGTTTAGAGTTTTTCAAGCTTTGCATTCGAGATATAACTTCGCAGTAGATTTTTCAAAAACTTATAGGATTTCAGATTTCTACGGAAGTTCGTTACGGATTACACTCTATGATTTGCATCCGGAAGCTTATATGTACCTCTGTACATCTCCAACTGACAAGCCATATCATAGTTGTGGGAATATCTGCATCATATCTAAAAGACTCCGGGAAAAAGTGAAAGCTTTTTGATACAACTGGTATCCGGATTGATCTATCAATCGACATTGTACGGGGGCAATTCGTGGAAACAACATCAAACCACCTGCTTTCAATTAAATCGAGGAGACCAAACGGAACCAACTAGCTCTAACTAACACGTTATTCCATATCCTCTGGATATTGACAACGAATGCATATCCCATAGCGCAGCATTCAGAAGAACTGCTTTGACATAACCTCGCTACCGTGTCACATTTTAATTGAATTGCAATGTTTTATTGTCTCTGGCTGGCTGCATGTGACGCAGCCGTCTGCTCCCGGCAAGAGGATGCTGCAATAAATCACACTTCAAAGACAATCCTCTTCGTTTGCCTACACACAGCTACACTAGTTTAGTATGAAAGGAGGAGCGGGTATGAAATGAGTGATTGGATAACTCTGTCATAGTTATATCAACATAAGTTATTTAGAAAATATGTTCACAAAAAGTACCGGTACTTCACCTTAAGTCCACCAACCGATCTAACTACAGATATAATTCATTTACGTAACGTTAGCTAAATAAAGACTATTTGGAGTTTCCATTGTATAGTAGTTCAGACTGTAAGATCACAGGACTTACCATGTATTTTCACAGAAGAAATTGAACGAAGAAGCTGATTCTTATAAAAGGTACATTCATCCCCGATTTCCCCCCACACCTTCACTGCACTCGACGGGTGACTGACGAAAGAGACGTATCGAAGTACAAATTCTTGAAACTTCTTCCTGCCTTGTTCGGCTTCCATTGCATTGAATGCAAGCATTGTTCAGACAATCCATCCTCCCTCCCATTCCCGTTCCCAAAAAACGGGTGAAACAGCACTAAGAGTTTCATTGAATTAGTCAGGAAACGGAAACAAGCACCAGTGAAATTCGATTTGTGTCGTTGCGTTCGTTCGCTCGTTCGTTCATAGCCACCTGACCTGCTGCCGCAGATAATAGTTAAATCGTACAGGTGAGTTGAGTAGGTATGCCGCCATGCATAGGTCTCGCGTCAGGGATGCACTGCACATGCACACGTCCTCGGTCTGCGAGGACTTTTCACACAGATTTTCGTTCGCTTCTTCCCGTGTGAACCAACCATCCATCCGTCTATCAAAAGGATCACTGGACCTGATATCCTTCCTCTGGGTCCGTTGTGACACTAACAATAGAAAATTGTTCGATCATGTGTGGATGTCTTTGTTTCCAAGATGGGTAGTGACTTTCAATTGAAGAAACGCGAGCACTTAGTGAGCCGTATGGTTCAATCGGTTCAATGCTGCAATAGTTCTTCTTCTTTATGGCTCTACGTCCCAACTGGGACTTGGCCTGCCTCGCTTCAACGTAGTGTTCTTTGAGCACTTCCACAGTTATTAATTGAAGGGCTTTCTTTTCCTGCCATTGCATGATTTTGTATATTGTGAGGCAAGTACAATAATACCCCAAGTAACCAAAAGTTCAGATAAAAGGGTACTTTATAAGCTAAGCTTGTTCGAGGTTGCTCATTATCCTTCTAAGCAGCTTCATTTTTAAGTAATTTTGGAACTTGAAACTTCACATAAGCACGCTGGATAGCCTTCTAAGCAGCTTCTGACAGAACTTTGACAAAATTCATGCAAAAACAAAAATGTGTTTTTCAGAATCACAACCCCACCCCCTGTTGGTGGGTTTGTGATTCATATCTGGAAATTGCTTCTGTTAATTATATTTTTTTCACACATGTCGCTGCTATGTAGATTTGAACTGGATCCTCCTGCGTGATAGCCTGCCGACTTACCGCTGCGCTGCTGAAGACACTTGACAAAGTCAAGCTAACTTCACTACTGTACAAATGTGCAAAACTAGCTGCCGACAGAAAATCGATTCAAGTTAGACTTTACCTGCTGCTCACTCATTCGCAATTGTAGTACTGTGGTAGAGCGTAGGGTTCTCACGTAGCGACTATCGGTTCGAATTCGATGGGCGTCAATTCTTTTTTTTTTTTTTTGCTCAAGCTTAGTATTCATTGATTTGATAAATTCATATTTGTCTATTTTTCGTTCATCCTTAAAAAGTGCCCAGGGAGTCGAGAAACACTCTAAGCTCAACTGTGCACAATGATTCTCCGCAAAGTTGGAGGTTGGTGTCAGGCCCTACGAGTCAGCCGTAAAAAACATTGTAACGGAAAATCAGCAACAGAATAATACGAACCGAGACCAACGGCAACGACCCCACCGAACAAAAAGGACTTGTGATTGGGAACTCAGTACCAGAAACTACCGATCTCTCAACTTCATTGGGAGCACCCGCATACTCGCCGATCTACTGAAGGACCGCGGGTTCGGCATCGTAGCACTGCAGGAGGTGTGTTGGACAGGATCCATGGTGCGGACGTTTAGAGGTAATCATATCATCTGCCAGAGCTGCGACAACACACGCGAGCTGGGAACAGCTTTAATCGTGATGGGTGATATGCAGAGGCACGAGATCGGTTGGTGGCCGATCGACGAAAGAATGTGCACGTTGAGGATCAAGGGCCGATTCTTCAACTTCAGCATCGTTGACAGCCACCGCTCGTATACATCGGACGTGATCGCATTCTTTACCATCGTATTTCGTGATTCATTCTTCTCGCAATGAGTGTGCAGCGAAAGAATACCATTGTGGTTGATTTTGGCATCCTTCCCACTCGGCCTGAAATTGCCAAGATCCAGCAATTTTTGGAAAAGGACATTCAGCTGCAGTTGTCTGACGTAGAGAACATTCAGCTGCACCATATTCGCGGCTGTGTGTTGATTGAAGTCAAAGATAGTGACACTGCTGCTCGATATCAGCAACTGCACAACAATAGGCACAACATCATGCATGGAGACAAAGCCTTCAGAATTCCCGTCTATGTCGAGAATGAAGCGGTGCCGGTGCGTGTTCTCGACCTTCCACCGGCGATGAAGCACACCACAGTAATTGATTTTCTGACGCAGTATGGCAAGGTTCAATCGGTTACCAGAGAGCGCTGGAAAAATTTCTTTCCGGGCGTGTACAACGGAGTTCGGATCCTGCACATGAAGATCGAACGTCCAATCCCTTCCTTCGTAACTATTGAGGGATACGAGACCTCAATCTCTTACCCAGGTATGCAAAAAACCTGCAGGCAGTGTAATAAACCTGCCCATCCGAAGCAAAAGTGTTCGGGTACACCGAACAATATCATCACTTCCTCTCAAACACCAACCAATACCGCGCCCTCGTCGGTTCCAGCGAATAGCGAGGATTGCTTCTTGCTGAACGTCGACGACTTTCCACCGATCAGCGCACAGCAAACAACAGCAGCGGCAGAGGCAACAAACGAACAACAACAAGCAGAACCGAAAAGCGTAGGGGAAAGTGGGGCAATATGCCATTTTTCAAACTTTCATCGTTTTCAATGATATATAGCCTCATTTGTTAGGCTTCCAAGTGGTAACAGCAACTAGACAATATTTGCTCGATGCTTCAGCAAAAATATTCACTAAATTATTGCATTTTCATCGATTTTTAGCGATTTCAAAAACTGGTTCGTAAAACGGAAGTGGTGCAAAAAGGCCACCTGCCATGGGGTAAGATGCCACTTCATGAAAACATTCAAAAATTACGTCCATCAGTTTTCTGGCATTTTCGACTCACTTTCATTCCTCTGTCGCGTTTTTTCATATACTCAATACATGCAGTGTGACCCCTTTCCCCGCCAAACGATGGTCGTCATATTTGAATGGCCCCTAACATGGATAGCGTAGACATCAACAACCATGCGCCTCCATGGGTGCCTCAATCTCCTTGGAAACACTTGGCTGGTAATAAAATCACCCAAAAACCTTAATTGCAAGCACGAAAAACCGGAAGTTGCCAATTTTCATTGGGAAATCAAAAGATTTTCCGTGGGTTTGGCGGCCTAGCTTCTAGAAGAATGATTAATGCAAACATATCTTGACACCATTCACCTACAGCAATAATCAAGTCCCATTCAGGAATGATTTTATGTGTTGGGCCATTTTACCCCATCTTGGCATTTTGGGCTCTGTTCCCCTACCTACGACGGCGACCAACGACGAACGACGGAAAGCAACAGAACCGAACCACGAGAACGCGAACGATGATAGCTCATCTTCTTGCACAACTGAAACCACCAACAAGCGGCGACTGAGATCAACTACGGCAAAGGAAAGGAAGAAAATGTGTTCTAGCCTAACTTCTCTGAACGATTGTCAGCCCAGTGTTGATAACCTTTCTCAGGGTGATGCAATTTTTTCGGACTTTAAAAGTCCAAATACATCAACAACTATTTGTAACCATTGATATAGTGCAAAGAGACGAACCAGCTCAGGGCTGAAAGTCTCAAAAATAAAGGAAGAAAAAAAAAAACTTCAGCATAATAAACACAGCTCACACTCCGGAAGCACTAACGGTGATAAGAACGCATTTTAAGGGCAGACTTGTTAGAATCCCAAAACGGCCGCCACAATGGCCGACTTTGGAACCTTCTCACGATTTTGAAAGCACAAATCGCTTCGTAAACAAAACCAGCGCACCTGAGCTTCTTATTTTAAGCTTTTTACAAGTGAGCAAGAACAGAATAATAAAATGCACTGTTGTTTGAAGCTTGCTTCTTGAGATTTGTGCGTCTGAACTTCTGAGGCACTGTTGAAGCGGGATTACCGAACGTTTGTCCTTGAGCACAGCTCGATCGCGAGTACGACCGCTGCCCAAGCCACGACGTCAAGATCATCATAGGAGATTTAAATGCTCAGGTAGGCCAGGAGGAGGAATTCAGACCGACGATTGTAAAGTTCAGCGCCCACCAGCAGACGAACGAAAACGGCCTACGACCCATTGATTTTGCCGCCTCCAAAAATATGGCCATATGTAGCACCTTTTTTCGAACACAGCCTCCCTTATTGTTACACCTGGAGATCAGCACAGCAGACGGAATCGCAAATCGACCACGTTCTGATTGACGGACGGCACTTTTCAGACCTATCGTGGCGCCAACATCGACTCCAACCGATACCTAGTGGTGGTCAAACTGCGCCCAAAACTCTCCGTCATCAACAATGTGCGGTACCGGCGACCGCCACGGTACACCCTAGAGCGACTAAAATAACCAGATGTCGCCTTAGCATACGCGCAGAATCTCGAGGTGGCGTTGCCAGACGAGGACGAGATCGATGAGGCCTTTCTAGAGGACTGCTGGACTGTAAGTGGGAGCAGCCATCAACGACGCAGCCGAGAGCACCATCGGGTACGTGGAACAAAATCGACGAAACGAATGGTTCGACGAAGAGTGCAGAAAGATCTTGGAGGAGAAAAACACAGCGCGGGCGGTAATGCTGCATCAAGGGACCCGACAGAACGTGGAATGTTACAAACAAAAGCGGAAACAGCAGACCCGCCTCTTTCGGGAGATAAAGCGCCTCCTGGAAGAAGCGGAGTGTGAAGAAATGGAACTGCTGTGCCGTTCCCAAGAAACACGGAAGTTCTATCAGAAGGTCAATGCATCCCGCAACGGCTTCGTGCCGCGAGCCGAAATATGCAGGGATAAGGACGGAGGCCTCTTGACGGACGGACGTGAGGTGATCGAAAGGTGGAAGCAGCACTTCGATCAGCACCTGAATGGCGTGGAGAACGTAGGCACGAGAGACCACGGCAACGGAGGAAACGACGACGCCAGTGCAGCGGTGGACGGAAATGAACCAACTCCCACGCTCAGGGGAGTTAAGGATGCCATTCACCAGCTCAAAACCAACAAAGCAACTGGTTAGAATGGTATCGCAGCTGAGCTCATCAAGATGGGCCCAGAAAAGTTGGCCACCTGTCTGCATCGGCTGATAGTCAGGATCTGGGAAACTGAACAGCTACCGGAGGAGTGGAAGGAAGGGGTAATCTGCCCCATTCACAATAAAGGCGACCATTTGTAATCTGAGAACTTCAGAGCGATCACTATTTTGAATGCTGCTTACAAAGTGCTATCCCAGATCGTCTTCCGTCGTCTGTCACCTAAAACGAATGAGTTCGTGGGAAGTTATCAAGCCGGCTTCATCGACGGCCGGTCGACAACGGGCCAGATCTTCACCGTACGGCAAATCCTCCAGAAATGTCGTGAATACGAGGTCCTAACGCATCACTTGTTCATCGACTTCAAAGCGACATACGATTGTATCGACTGCGCAGAGCTATGGAATCATAGACGAAAACAGCTTTCCTGGGAAGCTGACTAGACTGATTAAAGCAACGATGGACGGTGTGCAAAACTGCGTAAGGGTTTCGGGTGAACTATCCAGTTCATTCGAATCTCGCCGGGGACTGTGACAATGTGATGGACTCTCAAAGTACATGCTGGCAGGCGGAACCAAACACGACCGGATCCGTCTGGGTAGTAATGTTGCGAAAGACGGGAATACTTTCGAGGTGGTGGAGGAATTCGTCTACCTCGGATCCTTACTGACGACTGACAACAATGTGAGCCGTGAAATTCGGAGGCGCATCATCAGCGGAAGTCGGGCCTACTACGGGCTCCACAAGAAACGGCGGTCGAAAAAGATTCACCCACGCACCAAATACACCATGTACAAAACGCTATAAGACCGGTAGTCCTCTACGGACACGAGACATGGACCATGCTCGGGGAGGACCTGCAAGCACTCGGAGTTTTCGAGCGAAGCATGCTAAAGACGATCTTCGGCGGTCTGCAGGAGAACGGTGTGTGGCGGAGAAGGATGAACCACGAGCTCGCTGCACTTTACGGCGAACCCAGCATCCAGAAGATGGCCAAAGACGGAAGGATAGGGTGGGCAGGGCACGTTGCAAGAATGCCGGGTAATAACCCTACAAGTATTGTTGCGTACTATTTTTGCTTATGTATTGGCTTAAATGTGATGTCGAACAAATAAATGTAATTGTATGTAGGTATGTAGAAATCCGTACTGTAAATCAAGCCACACTGAGCCAAATGAAACTAAGATTATCATAAGGTCCAACTTATAAAATGGCCTTTAAACAATTCATAACGATTGTGCCGCTTTGTGACGCAGAATCAACATATGTAAAGCTTAGCTTTTACACATTCAGCAACACGATAGGGTAAAAGGGTTTAATGCGACCCACCAGGGCAAAACACCCCCTTCATTTTTTTAGCGTTTTGAGCGCTCTTCGCATGCGTGATCGATTACAAATCTTAAATATTGAAGAATAATTGCCATCAAGCTGGTCTTTTCATTCATTGCTACAGAAAAACTATAAAAATATCAAAAAGTCTGAAAACGAGGATTTTGGCGTAATATTATGCCTCTTGTAAGCAGACTTCATTGTAAACGAAGCTAGTTCTGTTCCCTTGTGTTATTTTGCAACTTTTATGCCGTTAAACAATTGTTGAAAGACCCTACTAGGATAAGCATGTGGTGGAATGGGCCCATGGGACGACTTTTTTATCATGGGGCTGGACGTTTTCCCCTTGATGGGGCGTATTGCTCCGGTTATTTTTAAACTGCAAAATTTGGAACATTTTCGAAAAACGTTTTAAAGCTTCCATAACCGTCCCTCCAAAGGCAAAGTTCGCATGCAACACTTTATTCGGAATAATGCGCTAGCTTCAGAGATATGGCCGTTTCTGCTTAAGGGGGTGCATATCATACTTGCATATAGGGTTTCCCACACTTATATGAAAAACAAAAATTTCGAAAAATGCCAAGTCTTACCTCCTAAATCAGTTGTTTTGGACTCCCAGAAGCTACGTTCAAAATTTGAGCTAAATCAATTAAACCTTAGGGGGCACTCAAAACGCTTGAAGTTTGTATGGGAAAACTTGGCCAAATGTATGCAGAAATTTGAAGTTTTCGCTGTAAGCGTTCAATAATCAAACCCTTTGGTATTACTGTAGGTGACTATATACCAAACAACTTTGTCGAAGGCCGCGAAGTGATCCGACGGCTGTGAAAAAAGTTATACCCTAGGCAAAGTGAGGCAAAGTATTGAGATTTCATTATTGATATTATTCCTTTACATGCATTGGAAAAACAACAATAATATTTATACTCACTTTACCTAGTATTATACTTTAGGGTATAACTTTTTTCACAGACGTTGGATCACTTTGCGGTCTTCGACAAAGTTGTTTGGTATACAGTCACCTACAATAATATCAAAGGGTTTGATTATTCAACGCTTACAGCGCCACCTAGCGGTAAAATTCGAAAATTTCAAATTTCTGCATACATTTGGCCAAGTTTTCCCATACAAACTTCAAGCGTTTTGAGCGCCCCCTTAGGCTTAATTGATTTAGCTCAAATTTTGAACGTAGCTTCTGGGAGTCCGAAACAATTGATTAATGAGGTAAAACTTGGCATTTTTCGAAATTTTTGTTTTTCATTTAAGTGTGGGCCACCTTAACTGCTTACCCTATTCTCAAGCGTCGAAAGCCGAGTGGGTTGGGCACGTGCTCAGTGATCTCGATGTTCATGGATCGATTCCAGTCTGCACCATTTTACGATTTTTCGGCTCTTTTCATAAGTTTATCATAGGTAATTAGGCCATAACAAACATCATCAATTTTTATATGGTATCTTATGGCATCCATAAGGTATTTTGATGAATTTCGGTAGCCTACTTCACTGAGTGCAGTTGAACCAATTGCTACCGACACTGCACAGCTCTTTAAGCTGATCAGGGAAAGAAGTTAATATTGATGATCAACCCGGACAGCCAGGTACGATGATTTCCTGAGTCATTGAGCATCTACATGCCTGACATTCGATGTACAATTCTCGCGCTCAGTATCATACGGGCGTATCTACAACGATCGATTTCTCTTCATCGATTTTGTCTTTGATTAATAACTTGGCCGGCAAATCATTTTTGGTTGTTTTTGTTGTTTTAGATGCTAGTCCTAGTCGTCCTACACCGAAATACACCGATAGATGATCCGACTATTGGTCGTATTTTCCGGAATAATCCGAAGAGAAAATCGATGAAGAGAAATCGATCATTGTAGATATGTCTGTATGATACTGAACGCGAGAAATGTAAACATAGTACGCTAAGCTGAGAAGCAGGCTTTGTCCCAGTTGGGAAGATCCACTTAAAAGAGAATCGAGTGTATAATATTGATCATGCGAGAGAAAGTTGGATCTTCGGAAGTCAAAACTTCGGCGAAGTTCGGCGTCGGCATTCTAATTTGGGGTTCGCCGACGCACAATAAAAGCCTGTGTCAGCGACACTTCAATTAGAATGCCGACGTTTTTACTTCGGCGAGCTTTTGTTGGGGTTTTTTTGATTTCACATATCGACTTCGGTCTAAAATAAATCAATAAGTACAATATCGTTGAAAATTACCAATGAATATTTTTTGTCCATCAACTGACAACTCTGTAAATGTGTTCACCATTTCTCAAACACAAACTGTAGAAATAAGTGAAGAATGCCTGCTAGCACATGATTCGCTTCCCATGGGAAAGCAAAGGTAAAAGTATAACTGACGTGTTGCTTGGAGACTTTCAAAAACTGCAATCTTCGTGTATCTGAAGCACCTAAGGGATTTCTTGAATAGAGCCATCACTCACAGAACAACTCTGCTTCATTCGACCATCCGATTCGGTATGTACATCCAACCCATAAAGCTATCTATCTCTATGGTGCATGGTTTTGGCTAACGGAAAAGCAAACGAGCTGCATCGTCTCCTTCTCGTCCGGACCAGCAGCATGTATTTGCACTCACGGCGGGAAAGATTGCCGCCGACGCCGCCGCACAGTCCAATGCAGTTGCCAGGGAACAGGTTCATCAAAAATTCTTAGCTGCTAAAACGTGGAGACAAAAGGCAAACAACTCATCAACTTATAGCCATCAGCCAAAAAGAACCTCTGAATACGAATCCTGAAAAATGGCAAAACGAGCTGCTGCTGCTCTTGCTGATGATGATGGTGGCTCACTTACCTAGAACAAATTCACAAGTGTACAACAAAGCTCCCCCGGGCGGAACGGCGAATTTATGTATTTGCAACGGCAAATTGTCTGGATTTGTTAGCACGTGGGTGCCAACTGTCAAGCTACCATCCAACCAGTAGCAGTAGCAGCAGCGTGTTCGTCGTCCGTCAGCAGCCGGCGACATGGTGCCAGGATTGAGGGATTCTGTGACACGTGTTGAAATTAGCATGCTGATGAAATGGTGTCATAATAGAAATGTCACATAGAGAGTGACGAAACTGTAAATTCCAAATAGGGAGTGGATGACAATGGTTGACAATAAAAAAAATGCTACCTGTGTGAATTCGTAAATTTACAACAAAACAACGATGTGTGGTTGATTTATCAATTATCCATTCAAACGATAACCTTGGTTTCACATAGATGAATAAAATCAGATCGTCAAAACTTCAAGCGTTTTGAGCGCCCCCTTAGGCTCAACCGATTTTGCTCAAATTTTGAACGTAGCTTCTGGGAGTTCAAAACAACTGATTTAGGAGGTAAGACTTGGTATTTTTCGAAATTTTAGTTTTTCATATAAGTGTGGGCCACCCTAATGTCTATTGTTCGTGCAGTTGAAAATTGAAATTTTTAAAACGCGAAAATCGATGTGTCTCCCAAACCGTGCGTCGGACGTACGTCGGGCAAAGTACGCTGGATAGAGGACAAGATCCGCTTCCCAGCGCACTACGTCCGATGTTAGATTTCACGTATTGATTTGGAGAAAAATCGATTGTCGCGTGTGGGGAAACTTCGGGTTTCAACCGCGACGACAATATATGGCTTGATACAAGCAGCTATACAGATTTTAAGAAGAACAAGATTATGATACCATTCGTTGTTGAGCTACCGCGCAAGACAGTCGACAGTTTCACGCGTCCGGGATCCTCCTCGTTTTTTTTCCAAATCCAGTGGTTTTTAAGAGGTGGAAGTGCAGCAGTGTGCAAGCAGTGGTTGTCCCAAGCCACGCATGCAAGAAGAATTCATTGGCAGAGCCATTACCCGTCGAAAAGTGCAGTTTTTGTGCGTATACAGTAATAGACATTCGTTTAGCCGAGGCCAAAAAAAAAATTCAAAAAAGTGTCAGGAAACTCATACAAAAGATTGTATATCTAGTACTGTTTAAAAAAATGTATCACACTTACATATACACTGAAACAAAAACGAGGGTAAAAACCCTTCAAAAGTCATTTTTTGCCTAGACTTTCGTTTAGCCGAATTGTACAATTTTTAGAATTCCATAATAAAAGAAAACTAAAAAATATACAATAAAATCATTTTGTATGGTGATCTGCATTATAGATCAGCTTGTAAATCATGAATTTGATCGTTTTCTGAAGTGTTGCCATATCAATTTTACATGCATCTCATATAAATATGTCATAATATTGTAAATGTTTCCAAATTGAGATTTGATGTAGTTATTTTTATCGGAAGTGTTTCAAAAGAATCTAACGAAAGTTTCATGACGAGTGCAGGTTGAAAATTTACGAAAAACAAGGTTTTTTAACAGAAAAAAAAACTCAAACCATCAAAAAGTCACGCATTTAAGTATTGTTTTGATGAAATGTGATGGTTCACTTGCATAAATCACAGCGTTTACTACTACACGTCTTCTAAAAGCTCCCAGTATCTTCTAGACTGTACTCTGGCTGAAATAACATACATTGGACGGCTAACATTTCAAGAAATGGCACCAAAAGTATTCAAATTTCAAGCATAAACTACTTGTTTATTTAGACGTTCTTTTCAAATAAATCATATTAAAAATGAATGGGGTTCAAAATTAAGACTCATTTATAATATATTTCTTCAGATTGAATGAAATAAGCCAACTGTTTGACCATATCTTGCATTTTTGTATGACCATCTGCTTTTAAATAAACAGGGTACAAAAATTCTGACACTTCTTGCAGTTCTTTCACTAAGCAGTCTTCAAAATCATTTGGTAATGCTAGTATCAAACAGATATACTCCACAGGCATTAAGGCACGTCTTTATTTCAACGCAGAATTATTTATTTTAGCTTTTATCAATCCCATTTTAGGGTTAAACCAACTAAAAACCAGTAAACTTAATTTTTTCATGACATTTTATGCAATAATTTGAATATTTCTAACAATAATTCTGTGCCATATTTCCAAAACTGCTAATCTAGCTTACGTTTGAGTGTTTACAGAAGTCATTTTTCTTAAATAAATATGTTTATCATCGCTTCTCCTTATCGGGACATTTTTGCCTTTCTCGTACACCAAGGTGTACCGAAAGGCTATATGTTCACTCCAAAAACGAAAATTTGATAGAGCCTCCGGAGGGGTCAAGTCTTATATACCAATCGACTCAGCTCGACGAATTGAGGTGATGTCTGTGTGTGTATGTGTGTGTGTGTATGTGTGTGTGTGTGTATGTGTGTGTACAAAAAAACTCATCACTTTTTGGCAGTAAACCTCATCCGATTTCAATGACCGACGGTTCATTCGACGCGGAATCTGGTCACATTGTTTCCTATTGAAAATGGTTCGGATCGGTTCAGCCGTTCCGGAGATATGGCCATTTAGGTGTTCTGGAACGGTACCCCAGGAAAGGACCAGATATGAAAATGCATCTAACCTATGCATGCGACACATCAAACCACGGCATTTTCGATAACCTGATGAGCGGTAAGCAGAAAAATAGTCTAAGACCATATCTGAACCGGTAGTGTTCCGGAACCGGTTCCGGGTGTCCCGCCGGAAGTGGTAAATATCAAAGTGAACCAAACCCATGCATGAGACACATCAAACCACGGCATTTTCGATAACCTGATGAGCGGTAAGCAAGAAAATAGTCTCAGACCATATCTGAACCGGTAGTGTTCCCGAACCGGTTCTGGGCGTCCCGCTGTAAGTGGCCAAATATACAATTGTACCAAACCCATGCAAGCGACACATCAAACCACGGCATTTTAGATTACCTGATGGACAATGAGCAGGAAAATCATCTCAGACCATACCTGAACCGGTAGTGTTCTGGAACCGGTTCTAGGCGTCCCGCTGGAAGTGGCCAAATATACAATTGAACCAAACCCATACATGCGACACATCAAACCACGGCATTTTCGATGACCTGATGGACAATGAGCAGGAAAACCATCTCAGATCATATCTGAACCAGTAGTGTTCCGGAACCCGTTCCGGGATTCCCGCCGAAGTGATTAAGTCTGAAAGAGAAACAAACCCGTACATGCGTCACATCAAATAGCGGCTTTTTAGATTACCAATTGAACGGTCAGCAAGTGTTTCGGAATCGGTTTTGAGTGGCCGGAAGAGGCCAAATGTAAAAGTGAACCAAATCGTGGCTTTTGCGATAACCTGATGAACAGTTCGCTAGAAAATAGCCTTACGTCACTGGTAGTGGTCCGGAATTGGTTCAGAGAGTCCCGTCGAAATTGTCAAACCCTGCATGTGACATCTTTAATTTGCAGCGTTTTTGGTTAACCGATGAGCAGTTAACAAGACAATAATGTTAGACCATATTTGGTTCAGCCGGTAGTTACCCGGAATCAGATCCGGGTAGTAAAATGTAAAATTTAACCAAACCCATGGATGCGGTACATCAAATCACGACCAGTCTTGTAAACATTCGACACTTTTTACTACCTTCATTTCGTTGCCGCAGTCGGGTGTCAGTCGGCTTTGTTACATTCGTGCGCTATCGTAACCTCTTACCTACACACAACACGAGCAGTAGAATGAAGACTGATCACGACTTATCGACAACCTGATGGAAAAATAGGGTCAGACCACATTAGATTCCCGGTAGTGTTGCGGGTTCAGCTGTGGCTTCGAAAGTGGTTAGAAGTAAAAGTGAAGCAAACCCATTCATGCGATATATCAAATCGCGGTGATTAGGTAAAGGTGAATAAATAGCAATAAAATATTCTCAGACCATAATTGGGACAACCGGTAGTGTCATGGTCCATGACTCATGGAATCAGATCCAGCTATCCCACCGGAAATTACCAAGAATAAAAATGAACCAAACCCATACATACGACACATCAGATCGCAGATTTTTTGATAATCTAATGAACGGTTAGCAAGAAAATAGCCTTAGATCACATTAGCGAACTAGCTGTTGTGTAGCAGAACCAACGTTCATGTGAAAAATTAAATCGTGGCTTTGTTTAATGGCCTGATAAACATTAGGTATGAACAACAGTGACGAATAGGTCTAAGTTCTCATATATGAGAACAAAATATAGACAAAACTAAAGCGATCTCATCAAATCGTACCATTTCAGATTCCTAAGGTGTGAAGTTATAGCAGGATTGGTTAACGTTGAATGGAAAAATAAGAATTTGATCGCGTAAACAGAAGATGGTGGCTGTTTTAAGGAATTTTGAGCTCTAAAACCATGTAAAATAAGTGTATTTGGTATGGGAAATTTGCTTGGAGTCCACCAGAGTATCCAAAATAGCGGTCCAAAGTCCAAGATAATGGCCCAGTATTCAAGTTAGTGCCTATTTTATAGGATTTTTAATTCTTGCATTATGGGCATATTTTGTATGAAAATATGTCCAGAATTCAAAATTTGTAATCAGAAAACCCAAGCTGTGCGCTGTTTCACAAGGTCTGCAATATGACTATAGTTTGAATGGGGAAAAATGCCGGTCTTCGTCCAAAACTGGTAACCAGAAAATCATAAACGACATGCCAACATTCAATACGGCGACTATTTTATGTAATTTTAGGTGCAGAGTCCAAAAATGAATACCAGAACATCCAAGATGGTGTCACAATGTTCAAGATGGCGGTTAGTTTTGTTGGGGTAGATATCCGGAGTCATAAAATGATGACCGGAAAATCTAAAATGACGTTTCAAAATTTTGCGGCTTCATGACACTTGTTTGGTTTGAGTTTTGGATCGTTGTCTTATATTTTCTGAATATTGGATGTTATGCTAATATAAAATGTATCCATATTGAGTAGATTTAGCAAGCAGTTTTCATTTTGTATTTATGTCAATGTCATCAACATGTCGCTCGAGTTTTGTTGAAAGGATATTTTAAAGCACGAGAAAGGCACCATCACCGCTAGGTGGATTAATTAGGGTTTTTTATAATATTTCTCTGAATTTCTCAAATAATAAACTTTAAAGGTCAATTATCTTGCTAACACGTCATAAACTAAATGCCTTTGGGTATATCCTCGAAATATACTCACAAAATTGCAAAAAAAAATCTATTGAAAACCAATTTTTCATTTACCTCGGCTAAACGAATGTCTCGGCAAAAAATGACATTTGAAGGGTTTTTACCCTCGTTTTTGTTTCAGTGTATATGTAAGTGTGATGTATCACATTTTTATAAAACAGTACTAGATATACTATCACTACGATAAAAAAGTTTTATCATAAAATCTTTTATATGAGTTTCCTGACACTTTTTTGATTATTTGGCCTCGGCTAAACGAATGTCTATCACTGTAGCCATCCACGTGGTTTGGTTTTTTTTCTCAGCATACCCACGCGCACACTTAGACCACATTGGTGAGTGTCCGATCAACGTGTGTGTGAGCGTAGGCCTGTCCAGCTTTTCAAAAATGTTCTCTGATTCTCAAGTCCACTCCCATATTTTGATTGACATCCTAAAAAAATTAACTGGTCAAAATTTCAGCCAAATCCATTGAAATTAAGAGGTGCATCAAATCAATTTTGTGTTTTTCGACTATTTCTGAACTTCAAAAAACCATAACTACACTAAAACATGTCAAAATTTAATTCTTTCGGCAGAAATTGAAAGCTATACTTGTGGCAGTCTTCGACCAACCCAGCAGTAGAGAGAGCAAACGTTTGTACACCGTTCAAATCAGCAACGATCTGACTAAGCGGTATTCTTCCGATGTCTCCATTGACATGGTCGGTACAGCTAAGCTTCGGGTGACAGTAGGCGACCGAAAACAGGCTAATGAGATTGTGGCCTGTGAGTTATTTACGCTTGAGTATCACGTGTACCTTCCAAGCCACCAGATCGAGATTTCGGGGAAGGTCACCGAAGGATCTTTGACCTGCGAAACGATCATGCAAGGCTGTGGTCGTTTCCATAACCCTGCTCTACCTCCTGTCCAGATACTGGATTGCCGGCAACTGCATTCGGTCTCCCAGGAGGGCGAGAAGAAGGTTTACACACCATCTGATGTATTTTGTGTGACGTTCTCCGGATCAGCATTACCAGATCTGCTGGCGATTGGCAAACTTCGGCAACCTGTGAGGCTGTATGTACCGAAGGTAATGAATTGCATCAATTGCAAGCGGCTGGGCCACACCGCCCAATACTGCAGCAATAAACCTCGCTGTGCAAAATGCGGGAGAGACATGTGGACGGTGCGTGTAAAACGCCGCCTAAGTGTGTTTATTGTGGCAACGACCGTCCACATGATCTCAATGTTTGCCCGAAGTACATACAGCAAAAACAACATCAAAAACGATCTTTGCAGCAGCGTTCAAGGCGAAGCTACGCCGAAATGCTGAGAAAAGCTGCTCCGGTCGTTGAAACGCACAATATCTACTCGTCTTTATCTCTCGATGATCAGGGCTCAGACTCTGAGGTCGGGGACGGGGTTCCCTTTGTTTTTAAGGGTGAAACGAGGAAACGGATGAGGCTCCAGAGACCCACCAAAAAACCTTGGAGTCTGCCTAGCAGTGACCCCCAACCCACCGTGACCAATTCTAGGAGTGTTAAGAAAGGCAGCTAATGTTCTTCTCCTGGATTCAAAATCCAAGATGAACGAGACTTTCCTTCACTCCCGAGAACATCAAAAATCCCAGATGTTCCATTTTTTTTTTCGACTTCTCAGCCAGACGGACAGCATTTGGAGAACCAGGAACAACCCCTCGGTGCTCCGATGTTTATGCTTTCTGGCATCTTAGACATCATCCTTAACTTCTTTAATGCTTCCGACTCAGTGAAGAGCATTGTCAAAATACTTCTTCCTTGTGTGGCCCCTCTTTTGAAGCAGTTGGCTTCTAAAATGCCCCTCCTTGCGACAATCGTATCTTTCGAAGGCCAATTTAACTACCGAGGTCGATGATATGATTTCTGTTCTACACTGGAACTGTCGTAGTATTGTACCAAAACTAGACTTTTTTTTAATTTTAACTTAGCAATTTACAATGCGATGTTTTTGCGTTATCCGAAACATGGCTGACACCCGTTGTAACCTTACCTTTTTCCAATTTCAACATTATTCGTCTTGATCGGTCCGCTTCAAGGGATCAAGAAGCAGCACTCATTTTACAGAGTCGATTTTCATCCGATGACAGGCATTGAAGCCGTCGCATGTGAGGTGACTATCCGAGGTAAAACCCTCAGTGTTGCCTCCATATATCTTCCACCGAGAACTGCGATATCTCGCAAGGATCTCGCCCACATCTGCTCGGTTATGCCTGAGCCACGGCTGCCCATGGGAGATTTCAGGAGGAATCCTCGTAGGAGTTCCATGAGGAATCCCTGAAATAATTCCAAGAGGAGTTTCCTCAGGATTTCCAGCACGAATCCCGAAGCAATTTGAGCAGGAATCCCCAAAAAATTCCAGGGGGAATTTCCAAGCGAATTCGAGAAAGAATCCCCGCAGGATTTCTAGGAGAAATCATCGAAAAATATCCAGAATAAATATCTGAAGGAGTTCCAGGAGGAATTCCTGAGGAAATTCTAGCAGGAATCACCGAAGAAATTACTTATAGAATTCTAGGAGGAATCCCCGGAGGAATTCCATGAGGGATCGCCGAAGAAATTCGAAGAGGAATTCCCGTAGAAATTTCAGAAGGAATCCCCGACAGAATAGCAGGTGGAATCACCGTAGAAATTTCAGGAGGAATCCTCGAAGGAAGTCCAGGAGGAATCCCCGAAGAAATTACAAGAGATACCGCTGCAGAGATTCCAGGGGAATGCACGAAGGAATTCCAGTAGAAATATCCAAAGGATATCCAGGCGACATCTATGAAGAATTTTCAGCGGATATTTTCGGGTAGGGAGGAGGATTTGCAAAAGATATTTCCTAGAAAAAAAACCTGGAAGAATTCCAGAAGGAAAGCCAAAAAAGATTTCTCAAGAACATCCTGGAGATATGGATGATTATAATCCTAAGGAAATTATTGAAGGAACTTCTTCAAGATTCCCTGAAGGCATTCCTGAATGAGCTTCTGGAGAAATCTCTGATGTAACTCCTAAAAGCATTAGTGAGTCTTCCTGGGAAAATCTAGATCTCAATCTACAATCTGAAAGAACCCCAGGAGCGATCCCTGGATTACCTTCTGGAAGAATCCCTAAAGGAACTTCTCGAGAAATCCCCTTTGGATATCCTGAAGAAATCTTGGAAGGAACTCTTTTAGAGTGAAAGCACTAGACTTTGCCACTGTTCTAGTCTTCACCCCCTCCATGCAAACTCCATTTTTATGTATGTTATTATTGTTTTAATCGCCGCGATTTGATGTGCTTGTAGTTCATCGATTGGTTTTCGGCGAGAAATAATTAAAAACTTATTTGCCAGACTGTCCGGACGTTTCGGTCGATTTTACTGGCCTTCGACTATCTTCTGCGGACTAATCTTCCAGCCGTCTCTTCACTATCAGACGGTTATGGCCGTCAAGTTAAGAAAAATTGCGCCAGTGTTACAAGTTGTGCGGTGAAAAAAGTTAAAGATTTTAAAGTCATGTACCAAAATTCAACATACCCGACAGTTAGAGTTAGACAAAACATTAGACAAATAACGACACAAGTATTTACCCCCTGAAGAAGACGCCCACCAAGCGTCGAAACGTTGGGATAACAACAAACGTCGTTAGCTTATTAAAGACTGCGTAGCCGGAAAAACTCTCTAAGTTTTTAATTATTTCTCGCCGAAAACCCGAATGAATTTCTGAAGGAACTCCTGGAGTTTTCCCTGTCGATACCTTCCTGAGATATCTACTGGAAAAAAAAATCAATGATTAAACTCCTGGAGGCGTCCCTGAAGAATCTTCTGGAGAAATCCCAGGTGAATCTCCTGGAGGCGTCACTGAATCTTCAGGAAGAATCCCTGAAGAAACTTCTGGAGAGATGTGAATGAGGAATAATTAACAATTAACAATGTAATGAAAAATGAAAACAAAAGTTCTTAGAGTTGAGAAATCAATTATTGCAGTAAATCATTTATTATTTATTATTCTGTCCATACCAAAATTTTGAAATTTGTATTGACCGAAGACTTTGGCCGAAACTTACGAAATTATCAATGATATGCGGAGTAAAACAGCGCCGTTTTTGTTCATGAATTACAGATAAACCCTTTATATTTGCCAGGTGTAAAGAGCATTCCGAGACTTTGTTGAGTGGAGACAACGTTAACGTCTGTCCATAAACTACGTAAACTCTTAGGAGGAGGGGTGTTTCTGGCTCAAGTCAACGATTTATACTAATTTAAAGATTTAAAAACACATTGTTTTATCTAAGGTCTACGAGAGGGGAGGACGGGATCTGAGATGGCCAAAAATTAACCTACGTTGTTTATGGTCAACGCCTTAGTGCGTCATCGTACAGATTAAGCATTAGCAAAGATGGACAGCTTCTGATGCTAGATGAGGTGAAAAAGGCTATCAGAGAGCTGAAAACCAGTAAGATTACTGGAAAGGGAGAACACCCGGCTGAAATTTTCAAATACGATAGTGAGCAGCTGTGCGAAATACCTTTTTACAAAAATGAACGCAGACTGCAGTACGCCAATTACCGAGGAATAACACATCCAATTTAGCGTACAAAATCACGAATTCTGCTCAACATATTGAGACTGCTTTAGAAGTCCTTCGTCGGCGAATACCAAGTTGGTTTGTGTGAAGGCTGATCAACAACTATTCAAATGTTTGCACTGCAACAAATTCTAGATACATTTCTCGAGTTCATCACAAATTTTGGTAACTAAAACATCCTACAAGAGTGATTTTTCGTTTATTCTTTGACCACCGATTCACTCCTTTTCCATCGTTTTCTCAATCCAGTCGACGAAGAACGGCACAAAAGCGTACCCATCAGGACGCTTCCCTCCACATTTTCCCAGCACAAAGTTAGCCACGCCGACTTGCTTTCCATCGTAGACCGCAGGACCTCCGGAATCTCCCGTGCAAATGCCATTATCCACGGTATTGTTCATACAGATGATTTTCTTCCAACCGGAGTTGATAATTTCGTTAAAGCAGTCTGTCTCGCCCAGCACGGTCATTGTGTTGTACTTGAGCACCTCCGAGATTGGTTCGTCATTCCCGGTCTTCCCATGGCCCGAAATGGTGACCGTTGCGTTGACCGGCAACTTGCCGCGGTACAGTTCAAGCGTTTGCATTGTTTCATCGAAAACGAGCGCCTCCTCTAACTTGATCAGTCCGATATCGTAGTTGATCTTGGGATAGTCAGCGTGAGGAATAATCTTCGCAGTTTTCACCTTTTTGCCTCCCTCGTTGAGATGATGTGACCCAACAAGAACCTTCAGCTCGTCAGTCGGCGTGGGTCTATGAAACAAATTCAAACGAAATTAAGCCTTACGATATACACGCACTCGAAGATTTCTTCTTACGATCCATCGAGCTGGGTAATGCAATGGGCAGCCGTGAGAATCCACTTTTCGGCGATGATGGATCCCCCGCACTTGAACTGATCCAGCTCGAAAAGGGCCGCCTGGTAGGGAAACTTTTTCTCATTCTCAGCAAATTGGCCTCCGACAATCCTTCGGGCAGGTGACGACGCAACCAAGCCGAAAAAGGCGGTGGCCAACAGCGAAAGAAGAAACAGTTTCATTACCCGGTGTTGGATATTCGTTCCACGTGCTTATCAGATACTAAAGAGATCGTTCGTTTTAGCTCCTCAGTGTTATATAGGTTTGACGGATAACGAACCGGTGTTTCCATTGGACTCAAGAGCAAACACGTGCACTGCGAAGTCGTTATTGGATTGATTGACGAATCACTTCTCGAGTATTAAGTTATCACTGTTTTCCTTATCATCATCTTATCTTTTCCAAGTGGTATTATGATTAAAATCTCTTTCAAGTGATGTTTCAATTGAAACGTTGTGTCAAATCGTACTATTCAGTGATACATTCGTTGAATTGTGAAAGTGGAGCATACTAAACTCCGCACCTATGTAAAGCTTTATCTCAGACAGCTTGCAACGAAATGGATGAGTAACTAAAACGGCCGCTATGAAATGAACAGATGCCGCCACCGTTGTCTTGTGTGTTTGATGTAACTCGACTGCTGTCACTGTTTTACAGTCCATATACGATGGCGCTTTCGTTTTGATGCGGTGAATAGCGAAAAAGTGATCGATTGGCAGCAACTGCGCAGACTCAACTAACAGACAAGGTGAGTTTTGTGTACTTGGAGAACTGAAAAGCTTTGAAAGCTTTTCCCATAAAAAAATGTCTATGCGTTACATCATAACTCCTTTTTCATCTTCGAATCTGTTACAGAGACGAATATCGAGCACGATTGCGAAAAAACGAAAGTTTCGGTAAACGTGAATGTGCCAGTGTCAGTTGTCCAAATTTTCGCAATAGAGCACAATAAAGTCCAATATTTGGAATTCCTATTTGTCAATATTCAACCGTAACAATGAATTTCTTCGATCACAGACAAACAGACGTCTCACTCTACTAATCTCCCATCATTCCTCTTTTCAACGGTTAGTTCAAATACTCGGTAGTTCGCAAATCTGAAGCTCACAACGCTCGCGTAGTTCCTGTTCCTGTTTGACGTTTGCTCACAACTGCCATCTACTCAACGATTTGCGCAACACTGTGTGATTGGCATTGGGCGATAATGGTTTCGTGACGAAGATTCTAATCCCAATTTTTGCGTGTGATCCGTCTGTTAGTCTGTGTAATGTGTATGCCCTCTATAATTCGATGGATTCGTCGGTATATCATTTTTTTCCACACGTCGTACTCTCCATATCGATATTTCCAATAACTCGATGCTTCATTTAGTCGATGTCACGCGTAGTTAATGGTTTATGGTTCCGGTTGACCTAGAGAGAAG
Organism: Aedes albopictus; assembly: GCF_035046485.1. Taxonomy (NCBI): domain Eukaryota; kingdom Metazoa; phylum Arthropoda; class Insecta; order Diptera; family Culicidae; genus Aedes; species Aedes albopictus. The sequence goes on from NC_085137.1 coordinate 424,432,118, forward strand.
CTGATCGAAGAATCTTTGGAGTCTGCGAACGAAAAGTGCTGAACAATATTCGGGGGTAAACTGGAAACAGCCATCTGGCGAATTGTACCAAGTAGGGGAGACTGGGTAGACTTGATCACTTTTTCATAATTTGCCTGTAACTTTAAGAAAAACACGGTAAAGGCTGGGTATGCTGCGCAATTCAGATCCCATTGTGATCCACTAGCCTCTGCCCAGCAACTCCTATCCCTATCTTCGCGGTACCGGCCGGAAACTATGAGCAACCTTAGGGAAGATCGGGTAACCAACCCCGATGGGAACTTTGGTCGTAGGCTGACAGGGAAGAGGGGGGTTGCTTCGGCAAACCTGAGCGTCTGTTCTCCAGAAAGAGCGGCTCACAACAGCGTCTGATCCCCATGTTAGGGGTGGCTGATCTACGTTCGAGTGCCAAGGAAGGACTCTAAGCTCAACTGTGCACTATGGTCCATTGTAACGGAAAATCAGCAACAGAATAATACGAACCGAGACCAACGGCAACGACCCCAGCGAACAAAAAGGACTTGCGATTGGAACCTCGGTACGTGGAACTGCCGATCTCTCAACTTCATTGGGAGCACCCGCATACTCGCCGATCTACTGAAGGATCGCGGGTTCGGCATCGTGGCACTGCAGGAGGTGTGTTGGACAGGATCCATGGTGCGAACGTTTAGAGGTAATCATACCATCTACCAGAGCTGCGGCAACACACGTGAGCTGGGAACAGCTTTTATAGTGATGGGCGACATGCAGAGGCGCGTGATCGGTTGGTGGCCGTTCGACGAAAGAATGTGCAGGTTGAGGATCAAGGGCCGATTCTTCGAATTTAGCATAATAAACGTGCACAGCCCACACTCCGGAAGTACTGATGATGACAAGGACGCATTTTACGCGCAGCTCGAACGCGAGTACGATCGCTGCCCAAGCCACGACGTCAAGATCATCATAGGAGATTTAAACGCTCAGGTAGGTCAGGAGGAGGAATTCAGACCGACGATTGGAAAGTTCAGCGCCCACCAGCAAACGAACGAAAACGCCCTACGACTCATTGATTTCGCCGCCTCCAAAAATATGGCCATACGTAGCACCTTTTTTCCAACACAGCCTCCCTTATCGTTACACCTGAAGATCACCACAGCAGACGGAATCTCAAATCGACCACGTTCTGATTGACGGACGGCACTTCTCCGACATTATCGACATCAGGACCTATCGTGGCGCCAACATCGACACCGACCACTATCTGGTGATGGTCAAACTGCGCCCAAAACTCTCCGTCATCAACAATGTACGGTACCGGCGACCGCCACGGCACAACCTAGAGCGACTGAAACAACCAGATGTCGCCTCAGCATACGCGCAGAATCTCGAGGCCGCGTTGCCAGACGAGGGCGAACTCGATGAGGCCCCTCTAAAGGACTGCTGGAGTACTGTGAAAGCAGCCATCAACGACGCAGCCGAGAGCACCATCGGGTACGTGGAACGGAATCGACGGAACGAATGGTTCGACGAAGAGTGTAGAACGGGTTTGGAGGAGAAGAACGCAGCGAGGGTGGTAATGCTGCAGCAAGGAACTCGACAGAACGTGGAACGTTACAAACAGAAGCGGAAACAGCAGACCCGCCTCTTTCGGGAGAAAAAGCGCCGCCTGGAAGAAGCGGAGTGTGAAGAAATGGAACTGCTGTGCCGTTCCCAAGAAACACGAAAGTTCTATCAGAAGCTCAACGCATCCCGCAACGGCTTCGTGCCGCGAGCCGAAATGTGCAGGGATAAAGACGGAGACCTCTTGACGGACGGACGTGAGGTGATCGAAAGGTGGAAGCAGCACTTCGATCAGCACCTCAATGGCGTGGAGAACGTAGGCACGGGAGCCCACGGCAACGGAGGAAACGACGATGCCAGTGCAGCGGAGGACGGAAATGAACCAACTCCCACGCTGAGGGAAGTTAAGGATGCCATTCACCAGCTCAAAACCAATAAAGGTAAGGTATCGCAGCTGAACTCATCAAGATGGGCCCAGAAAAGTTGGCCACCTGTCTGCATCGGCTGATAGTCAGGATCTGGGAAACCGAACAGCTACCGGAGGAGTGGAAGGAAGGGGTAATCTGCCCCATTCACAAGAAAGGCGACCATTTGGAATGTGAGAACTTCAGGGCGATCATTATTTTGAATGCTGCCTACAAAAAACTATCCCATATCATCTTCCGTCGTCTGTCACCTAAAACGAATGAGTTCGTGGGATGTTATCAAGCCGGCTTCATCGACGGCCGGTCGACAACGGACCAGATCTTTACCTTACGGCAAATCCTCCAGAAATGCCGTGAATACCGAATCCCAACGCATCACCTGTTCATCGACTTCAAAGCGGCATACGATAGTATCGATCGCGCAGAGCTATGGAGAATCATGGACGAAAACGGCTTACCTGGGAAACTGACGACTGATTAAAGCGGTGTGGACGGTGTGCAAAACTGCGTAAGGGTTTCAGATCATTCGAATGTCGCCGAGGACTGCGACAAGGTGATGGACTCTCATGCCTGCTCTTCAACATCGCTCTGGAAGGTGTGATGCGACGAGCGGGGCCCAACAGCCGGGGAACGATTTTCACAAAATCCGGACAATTTGTGTGCTTTGCGGACGACATAGACATTATTGCCAAAACATTTGGAACGGTGGCAGAGCTGTACACCCGCCTGAAACGCGAAGCAGCAAAGGTCGGACAGGTGGTGAATGCCTCAAAAACAAAGTACATGCTGGTAGGCGGAACCGAACACGACCGGATCCGTCTGGGTAGTAATGTTACGATAGACGGGGATACTTTCGAGGTGGTGGAGGAACGGTGGATTCGTCTACCTCGGATCCTTACTGACGGCTGACAACAACGTGAGCCGTGAAATTCGGAGGCGCATCTACGGGCTCCAGAAGAAACTGCGGTCGAAAAAGATTCACCCACGCACCAAATGCACCATGTACAAAACGCTAATAAGACCGGTGGTCCTCTACGGGCACGAGACATGGACCATGCTCGAAGAGGATCTGCAAGCACTCGGAGTTTTCGAGCGACGCGTGTTAAGGACGATCTTCGGCGGTGTGCAGGAGAACGGTGTGTGGCGGAGAAGGATGAATCACGAGCTCGCTGCACTTTACGGCGAACCCAGCAAGGTGGCGAAAGCCGGAAGGATACGGTGGGCAGGGCATGTTGCAAGAATGCCGGATAACAACCCTGCAAAGCTGGTGTTTGCAACAGATCCGGTTGACACAAGAAGGCGTGGAGTGCAGAGAGCACGATGGGCGGACCAGGTGGAGCGTGACTTGGCGAGCATTGGGCGCGACCGAGGATGGAGAGCGGTAGCCACAAACCGAGTATTGTGGCGTACTATTGTTAATTATGTCTTATCTTAAATGTGATGTTGAACAAATAAATGTATGTTTAAGAAAAACACAAAACTAGATCCGTATTTCGTACAGAATGGCAGGTAAACATCTATTGCAAGTTTATACACAACAGAAGAACTTTAAGTTATTGAAAAAGATCGCAGTGTGCTGTGAAGGTGGCAGGTCGCAAATTTTTGCCTGTCACGAAATTTTTCGCGTTTGAGTTTTCCCTATTTTCAAGTGCTAAGAAGAATTAGGAACTTTGTGTGATTCCGATCAATCCGGACCATTTCGTGGTGTGCAACGATGTCCGACAAAAGGAAGGAGGAAGAAAAAGAAGATCCGTGTACATCCTGAAGGCGATGCGGCTAAAGGACAAAAAAAAGCAGAAGAGCTCTGATCGTCATTGAGTGGGTCAAGCGGGCAAAAGTCCGGTGGCTGATCGTTACGCTGGACAATGCCGGGGCGTTGATCCCGACGATCTTCGGTCGCGCGGTGCTTTTTCATCAAAATCCGGAAAATCTTTCTGAATGTGGACTGTTCTCGGGAGCAAATCATGTAAGTACGGTGGATCTGTCGGCGAACCTGATCGATGACCATGCCGCGATAGTGGATGGAATCCTCTATCCGATCATTAGCAACCCGCGCAATCCGCAAGGCTGGCCGGACGTTATAAAGAAGGACGTCGATAGCCACTTCCAAGACCTGCGGAACATTATAACCAAGGTAGGTTGGTAGGTGGATCGCATCGCATGATGCGCAAAACTTTTCAACAACTATCATCGTTTTTTGACGAGATTGGGATTGCACGAATCGATTCACGGTTCGTGGCGAGAATTCATTAGATATTTCTGCCTATCGGCTTAATTTTAGTGCTTCATTGACAGTGGGCAAAATCGGTTTAAGCACGACTTTAAAGATGACGTCGGCAAATACTCCAGATATGATTCATGAAAGGTCACGGGACATATCCTCAGATCTTATCACTTCCCCGTTTTCGTGAATGTCTGTGTAACCGCCGAGTTTTTGATAAATTTTCTGTTTTCTTTTGAATTGTTCCGCGTTCTGTCAGGCCGTTAAACTAATCGTTTCCTTATCTCTACATTCATGGGGGCATCCTCTAATGCGGTGGCTATGATTTTATGATCTTGTTTGTTTTTATTTATTTATTTATTTTTGAATCAGGTTGAGTATAATTTTAATTAATTGCTTATCAATAGTTTGCAAAATTAGTTAACAATCTTGTTTTTAAAACTATGGCATTATATTCATCTAATTCCGTTTGTTTCGAGTTCAAAGAAACTCATTGATGCTGTAGAGCAAAAATCGGAAGTAGGGATTTGAATGGCATTTTATCACAAATGAACATTAACATCATAAAAAGGTCATTATTTATATAGGTTTTGAAAAATTATTCCTAATACTTTCTGTTTCAGCGATAAAGGTAAATTATTTGATTGACGTATTTGTCGTGTTTTTCGCCCTTTTCATCTCATCCAAATTCCAGCATAACTTAATCATACTAAATTCCAGACCATTCCAGTTCCAAAACCCTATTTCCTTTCTATTTACGAGAGCGTCGGTGAGTCGCTGGCATCTCGATAAGTAGATATCATCCCTTCCTTATTATCCCTTCCCTTCCACATAATGTGTTTCTTATCATTTCAGAGAGCGATCAATGGCGCTTAAGCCTAGGCTTGTTAGCCAGGACACAGTGAAAATGACTGTGCCCCATCCCGGAAGCAAAAAGGCCCATGGAGTGACAAATTTCTTAGCTAAGTCACTCCCAACGTTGGTGTTAAAAAAAATCACTTACACTAACATCAACACATCTACATGATCAACTCAAATACACTTACACAATCTGAATCTTGCCGCATCACTCGCTTATAGTGATTCCCCAATCAATCCTTTCCAAATATCCAACTCCTTGACATCTATGGGGGTGTCGGTGAGTCGCTGACCTCTTGTAAAGTAGGTGTCATATCATCACATCCTTTCCTATCCTCGTAACGGAGAAGATGGGCGTGGCCGGCAATGGAAGTTTTCATGTCTTTTTTACTTAAACCTCTGATTGGATAGCTGTTCCTTCCCAAATAGTATTCCATAAGCAATTAGAATAGGAGTATTAAAGTTTTAACATGACAACTTTCAGTATGCAATCTACGAATTACTCCGTTACAACGCAACGCAACGCAACGCAACGCAACAGAAGAACTTTAAGTTATTGTTAAAATTTTCAAAACTGTGTTTTATGGAGGCATGTCTAACGCTGTATTTTTCAAAAATGGGTCATAATTGATCGCCTTTTGCGCATTTGGATAATTTAAAGGGCAAATCACTCCAGAAGCTTCCTATTCATATTCTTTTCCTGTATTTTTGATGAATATGGTGTATTGGAAGTTGTAAGATTCTTAAGGATATGCCGTATTTTGAAAATGGGGAGACTTGATCCCCCTGTTTATGGTGTATAATAAAATAATAATTATCTGACACGTTTTATCAGTGAGAAACAAATATTCCTACCGTTATTGTTGTGCACAAACTTGGGAGCAATATTTGTCAAAATCTGCTAACGAAACAACAAAGCGATGTTGCTGTGCCTTCTTTATAGCTTATACTTTTCGCTTGCGATGCCGTGCCCTGCGCGTGCGCACCTGCGCAAATAGACGTATCACTTGGAACAAAATGCTATTGAAATTATCGTCACGAAAGCATAATCACCCAATGCTAATTACGCTGTATTTCGCAAACCCACTGAGTAGATGGCGGCAGTGAGCGATGTTAATATAAGTAATTCAATTGCTTTCAAAAGTGTATTTGTAAATTCTTGTGTATATCAGACATCTGCAATTGAGCAAGAGATCAAAATAGCACTACTGGCTTCAAAAATGTCATTGCATGTCATTAGTACAAGAAATTCTTACACTTAGACTTCAAAGTGTCTTACAAATCGCTCCCCGCTACTTCCCGCGGGGATATTCCGTTCAAATGATCGTTCATGTATGCAGAATCGGTTAAGAAAAAATGCAACTGCCAAGAGCTGCTAAAACAATAGCGCCACAATGATATGTGTAGGTATAGTTAAATTGTATGAAAAACATCCATTTTTTTCGGATTTTGTTCAAAGAAATCGACAAATAATGAAAATGTCGTTTAAATGAAATTGAGCACTAAATCATGTTCCAATACATTCATTTAGGTTGAAACTAGCAGCACAGACAAACAGACGTAACACTTAGAACAAATTTCATTAAAAGACATCGCCAGAAAAGCGTAATCGCCCAATGCTAAACATACTGTGTTTGGTCGGGCCGCAACTAGATGGCGGTAGTGAGCAAACGTCAAACAGGAGCAAAAACGATACCAGCGCCGCGAGTGGTCGATCGACCTACTACTGAATATTTGAATCAACCGTTAAAAAGGTGATCGATGGGAAGCGATGAGAATGTGACGTCTGTTTCTCTGTGCTATCAGACTACTAGGATTTGACATTTTTTGCCAGGTATTTTCAAATCTGGATCACCGTGTGCCTCTGGAGCCAACCTACTGATACCTGATAAGGTTGTAATGATCCTATAACAGTTCCCCGAATACCATTACCCCGAATACCAGTTCCCCGAAAACCAATACCCCGAAAGCCATTACCCCGAATAGGTCGTTATCCCGAATGACACATTACCCCGAAAACCGTTTCCCCGAATGACACATTACCCCGAATACCATTTTCCCGAATGACACATTACCCCGAATGCAATTTCCCTACAAAACAATGTCTTTCAATACATAACACTTTTCCCAGAGAATTTCAGATGGGCAGAAATAGTTTCCACTAAATATTTGTAACTGGCACTGCACTGACATTGATTGCAAATAGTATGAAACTTAATTTCAGATATTTTTCCTTCTTTTGTTCAAGTGCTATTCTTTCGGACCTGGCGCAATACTTCATTTTGCATGTATGGAAAAAGCAGTACTGTGTGATAAGTAGGTGACAATTTCATATATCTAATACTGCTGCTTTAGTTAGCTCAAACTGTGCTTTGTGACAAGGCTTTTGACTTTGTTCCATGGTCTGTGTACAGTTCGCCAAGTACTCATCACTATAACAATATAAGACGAAAGAACAACCTATGATAAAAGAAGGAAAAATCTATATTTCATGCATTTGCTCCACATCATTATCTTATTATTAACGCCTAAGTCTAGAATAGCCTATGCACAGAAGAAGGAAAAATTTCGAATGAAAATTTAAACCAATTTCCATTGACATAAGTTTCCTCTGACAATTACTATTGGAAACTATTTTTCAGGATAATAATCTATTCGGGAAAATGACATTCGGGGAAATGGACTATTCGGGGTAATGGTATTCGGGGAAATGAACTATTCGGGGTAATGTCTTTCGGGGTATTGGAATTCGGGGTACTGGAACATTCGGGGTATTGGTATTCGGTGAGATGGTTTTCGGGGTAATGGAATTCGGGGAAGTGTTATAGGACCGGGTGTAATATTTTGAAAATGACTTACGAAAAAAATCCTTAGTAGTATAAGAAGAATGTTTTACCATTTCCATCCATTTTTCATGTGGTTTTTAAAATTTCGTTTATTTTGGAGAACTTTATTTGATATTATGTACAAGATCAGCAAAAGTATAATGATTCATGCTTGGGCATAAGCTCCAATCGTTGAGAATCATTTTGAAAAAAAAAAACAACAAAAGCCATGACACTATACACTGTCCACTTTACCTCCACCACCCCAAGAAGAAGATCGAATCACAGACATGCGCACTTCGGGAACTTGGTAGCATATTTCAGGGGAGAACAGGATAACACGCGTCTTTTTACTATGAAATGCATAAAATTTCTATCCGGCTTACCGGCATAGCTTCAATATATATTCAGCCAATTGTTGAAAACTGCAAATCATATATTCTTCTTCTTAGCGTATGTCCCAACATGGACATAACCTAACCATAAGCTTCTTAACTTCCATTAGCACTGCCACAGTTATTAACTGAAAGCATCCTCTGCTAATGACCATTTTGCATTTGTATATTGTGTGGCGGGCACGAACATACTCTATACCCAAAGAAAATAAATTTGTTGAAAAATAATTGGCGAAACATGGAAGCGCATAATCTAACAAATGCAGTGATTTGATGATTGTATCCATCACGGTTCAACTTGGCGTTATTAGCTGCCGCTCAAAGAAATTGGCTTCTTTAGCGGTGTTAAAATAGTTCCATATTCCGAATCTGCATGCCAAACTGAGCTGAAATCCAAATTTTCATGAAATTTGGTGCCCTGGAACCTATTTAAAAATCAGTTTGAAGTTAGTATGGGAGCGATTTGTCGAATCACCCCTCGTCGCATTTTGTACTGGGCGGAGCTGTCAAACAGTTGCCCAGCTGTCAAAAGGTGATTTCAAAAAATCTCTTTGTAATTGATTTTAGGTATCAATATAAACTTCTAAAAATCTGCAAAAAATCATAGTGGCTCAGAAAAAGGTGCTCTTTTGTTTAAAAATAAAAAAATCATTGATTTTTTCTTAATTTAAAAACTCAATTGACACGCAATTGAAAGGTTCAGCTCTATGTTGCTGCAGTCATAATTCCAATAACAACGGCTGTTTCGAAGTTCTTGCGAGAGCTAGCGTGACATTAAACCGTAAAATATGCGAATTTCTTATCAATTTTCAGAGGGTTGCTGTACTCCAACGGTGCATATTAACCCGATTTCCTCCACATGTCTGCATTTCGGTAGCCATTGATTGGTTCAATCGATTCTTGCACCTCCCTTCTCCTGTACAGTTCATCAGAAAAAGAACATTCAGCATAGAGTAAACATTTGTATTTTTGAACCCAACAGACACGGTTCATGTAGTGCCAGCGGTCAAATAATGTACAAGGGAAGAGAAAATTAATGTGCATAAAATCCTTCTTCGCTGTGTCGATAGATTGAATCAATATTTGTGTACATCTGTAGTTCTTTTCGTAAAGTGATTTCTCCGCGATGAACAACAATGTTTTCCCAATCGACGATCTTCCGGTGGAAGTGTTGGAACACATATTTTCATTTCTGCCGTTGTCGGACCGTAAATCCGCTTCGCTAGTGTGTCTCCAGTGGGAAAAGCTGACCTTCAGTCGTCGATTCTTGGGTGAGGTAAAACTTGAACTTCGACTTTGGTGTAAATCCCAGCAAACCTTTCTGCTAAGAAGCAGTCGCCGTTATAGACATTTGTCTGGTTTTATGGACGTGTATGTTGGCAAAGAGTCCTGTTTCAAATATATGTTGGAGATTGTGGATCTGTTCGGTCAAGATGTGGAGAGCTTGCAGTGCCAGGGACATTTTACCACAGACCAGTTGTTTTTGGTATTGAGCCGTTTGCCAAATCTTCAGCAGTTGATAGTCGGATTGCACAGGTGGAACCAGAGTATCAAGTTGCCAACGTTGGTGCAGCTTCAAGCTATGGGATTATTGAACAATGTACTGGAGATCGAAAGTCTGGATGTTCCTATGGTGACCCAGCTCAGCATCGTTATCGGAAGCGCAGCGGAAGGGAAAGATTCCATGCCTGTGCTGAAACGACTAGCTCCACATCTCAAGCATGTAGATTTGAATTCAAATGAGTGTTTCATTCCAGTAGAACAGCTACAGTTCCCAAAGGCCGAAGCTCTGAGAATCGGCAGAACGCTGTTTGTTGCACAAATCGATTTGCATCTGAAAACGTTCTTTGCTGGATTTAAGCTTCTAAAGGAAGTCGTACTAGATTGCCACGTCAAAGAAATAACGCTGGACACGATTACCAAAGCTTGTCCAGGAATTGAACTTTTTAAATTCAATGGCGGCCTCCTTCCGATACCACTTCATTTATTAGAGCGCCTAAAATACTTGAAGGAAAGTTGAACTGTTGTAAATATGTTTTATTTAATAACCGATTCTTCTTTACAGACTTTAGACCTCGGATCAGTTTATGAAGATGAAGATTCAGAAATCAACCTTGAATGCAATCCATTGGAAAGCGTGAAAACCCTTAACCTCCATCTTTCCGTTTGCGGAAAGAATTTCATCGAACGACTACGGTATCTACTGCCAAATGTGATCGCCATGGACGTAACACTGATAGACGATTGGGAGTTAGAGTGCGGAATTAAACTAATCTGCCAGAACTTCCGGGGTCTTCAACGTCTGGAATTTTCCAATAAAATCATACAAGATCAAAAGCTCAACAGCATATATCTACCCTTGGATGACCTGGAGGAACTGGAAGAACTTACCTTAACGAATTTCAAAAGACATATAATGTATATGCCAGCGAACCCGCGTCTCAGGCGATTTGTGATAAACCACCCCTACAGGTTATACAACGAAGATTTGCTGAATTTGGCGAGGCTATATCCGAACCTACGTTACCTTGAGCTTGGATGGGGCAGACAGGTAACGGATGAAGGGATTGCAGCTTTCAAATCGCAACTGGTGAATTGTTTAGTGCACACCCGGATGTACACATTTACGGAATAGATTGAAAATTTCCCAACACATGGCCACCGAATCGATGAAAAGCCTCCATTAAGCTGGAAACAACTCCAATATTCGGCGTCACGCGGCCGATTTCGCATATACCCTGAAGACTCTCTTTTGCGTCCTGGTCCGAAGCATTCTGGAATATGCCGCTCCCGTCTGGACGCCTTGTCACTTAACACAGAATCTACGGATGAAACGCGTGCATAAGTGTTTTGTGCGATTTTCCCTGAGACACCTTCCATGGAGAGACTCAGAGAATCTTTCCGGCTATCCAGATCGCTGAAAGCTAATCGGCCCAGACATTGTTTCGATGAGGACTCAAACTTGCAGCAGCTTTTTCATTCTGACGTCATATCGGGAAATATGACCTTCCCGACCATTCTAGCGGAAGATTCGTTATATGTTCCTCCACGAGTAGTTAGTAACCCATCTACCTCATGTCTAAGAGTGCTTAACGATGTAAGTGTGATGTTTGCTTTTAAAATGTCGAAAACTGTGTTCAAAACTAGATTAAGAAATTCATAATGATGTTTTTAATGTAAGGTTTACAATTTGTGCGAATGTGTCGAAGAAGGAGTAAATACATAATAAAAACTATCCTATCTACTTTCTTTTCTTCGTATAATGTCACAACATTGTACCCATGTTTCTTCAACAGGTAAAATGAATTTTAATTGGAAATCATGCTTAAATAAAAGTTTAATAATATGCTGTTAAGAAAAAGACCACGCCCACGTTTTGAGTACCGTAAACACAAACGGAACTTGTTCATTATCGACGTAAGGGCCTATCCAGTGACTGCTGGTCAAACCGCGTCCAAAACTGTTCCGGCATCAACAATGTACGGTACCGGCGACCGCCACGGTACAACCTTGACCCCCGGAAGCAACCAGGTGTCGCTACTTTATACGCACAGAATCTCGATGCATCGTTACTGGACGAGGGGAGCTCAACATGTACTGGGTGCTTGGAATGATATCGATGGAACGAATGGTTTGACTAGGAGTGCAGAGCGGCTTTGGAGCAAAAGCATGCATCGCGGGCAGTAATGCTGCAACAAGGAACGCGGCAGAACGTTGAATGTACAAATATTAGCGAAAGCAGTAGACTCGCCTCTTTCGGGAGACTGCTGTGCCCGAAGTTGTACCAGAGGCTCAATGCATCCCGTAACGGCTTCGTGCCGCGTGTAAAATTTGCAGGAATAAGGTCGAAAGCAAGTTATTGAAAGGTGGAAGCAGCACTTTGATGAGAACGGCGTGGCGAACGTAGGCTAGAGAGACCAAGACAACGACTACATCAGTGCAGCAGAGGAAGAAAATGATCCAACTCCCACGATGAGGGAAGCTAAGGATGCCATTCACCAGCTCAAAAATAATTATCTCAGCAGCTCTCATCAAGGTGAGCCTTCCTGTACCGGTTGATAGTAATCTGGGATCTGGGAAACCGAACAGCTACAGCGCCTCATTTACAAAAAAAGGGGTCATTTGGAATGTGGGAACTTCAGTGCGATCACCATTATGAATGCCACCTACAAAGAGCTATCCCAGATAATCTTTCGTCAATCTATCACCTAAAGTGAATGAGTTCGTGGAAAGTTATCAAGCCGGTTTCATCGACGTCCGGTCAACAACAGACCCAGACCTTCACTGTACGGCATATCCTCCAGAAATCCAGATTCATGTCATCGACTTCAAGGCAGCAAACGACTCTATCGACTGCACAGAGCTATGGAAAATCATGGACGAATACGAATTCCCCATGCCACAAAAGTTCAGCCTATTGGACGCATTGGCTCAATTTCCCCAACAGGGGAGGAAAAAAAGCTAACCAGACTGATCGGACGGTGGACGGTGTGCAAAACTGTCCAATTCGGCTTTCGGTGAACTATCCAGTTCATTCGGATCAAGCCAGGGACTGCGACAAAGTGACGGACTCTCATGCCTACTCTTCAACATCGCCCTAATAGGTGTAATGCGAAAAGCCGGGCTCTCAACCAGGTTACATTTTTTCTTGAAATCCTGTTAAACTTAACCTTCATCCAGCCAACGTACATTTTCCACCTTCGAGAAAGCACAAAAACGGTCATAACTTTTTTTGTTTTTCGATGAATTTTGATGAAATTTTCACAATTTTCCAAAAAACTCTTCTTGTTTATGATGCTGGGGACATGGGAGCCTGGTCCATATGGTTCCGGAGTTATTCCGGATTGTCTTGGGGTACCAAAATTGGCCACATACTTTGCGCAACGTATATCTCAAGATCCCGATGAGATAGAAGTATAGTGTCTTCGGCGAATTTGTTTAGCAGGTTAAGAACAAACTGGCAACGGCGACTTTGGTTCGCGATTCAGCCGCAAGGCGGCGCCAGTGTCAAAAATTGTCTAACCCTCATATCTCAGAAACCTGATAAGTTGTTCAGCAAGCTCAGAACTGTCTGATGGTTGAGTCTTTGATTCGTGATTTATCCGCTAGGTGGCACCTTGTGTCTGGAAAACTCAAACACGTATATCTTGATACCCTAATGTGGTACAGGCATGCCGTTTTCAGCAAAGTTGTTCAGCACGCTAAGAACTATCTGGCAATGGCGTCTTTGGTCGAGAATCGTCCACTAGGTGGCGCCAGGGTAAAAAATGTTCAAACTTCTATATTTCAGAATCTTGATAAGATAGATTGATGCTGTCTTCAACAAATTTCTTCAGCAAGCTAAAAACTGTCTGGTAGTTGAGTCTTTCATTCGTGATTCATTCGCTAGGTTACTCGCTACACTGTCTTTGACTCCCTGCAGACAAATTTTGTCACCCCACAATATTGCTTCTATTGCTCCGTTTTTTCTTCCGGGAATGTCTCCGGGAACTTCTACATGAACTCTCCCGGGAATCTTTTCAGGAATTGCTCCGGGCATTCCACCGAGAATTTTTCCAAGAATTCCACTGAGAATTCCTTAAGAACTTCCTCCAGGAATTTCTTCAGGAAATCTTCCGAGAATTCCTCTAGGACATCCTCCAGAAGTTTCTCCGGGAAATCCTAAAGGATTTTCTCTGGGGATTCTTCCAGAAACTCCTTCAGGGATTCCTCCAGGAATTCCACCGGGTCTTTCTTTATCCAGAAATTCCTCCAGGAGCTCTTCCAGAAATTCCTCTAGGTATTCCTCTGTCTCCGGGAATTCTTCCGGAAATTTTTCCAGGATTTCCTCTTGGACCCCCATCAGGAACTCCTGCGGAGATTCCTTCAGGAATTCTTTCGGTAATTTCCCCAGTAATTCTTCTGGGAATTTCTCCAGGAATTCCACCAGGAGTTTCTCCAGGAATTCCTACGGATTTCCTTCAAGAATTTCCCCACGAATACCTCCATGAGTTCCTCCGGGAATCACTCCATGAATTGCTCCGGGATTTTCCTCAGGAATTCCCTCAAGAATTTCTCCAGGCTGGTTTTCTCCGAGAGTTTTTCTAGGAGTTCCTCCAGAAATATCTCCGGGCATTCCTTCGGGAATTTCTTCAGGAAATCCGCCAGGAATTGCTTCGGAAATTTCTTCAAGAAATTGTCTGGGAAATCCTCCAGAAAATCTTCCAGAAAAAATTCCTCTGAGAATTTCTTCAGGAAAACTTCCGGTTGAAAAAAATCCACTGGGAATTTCTTTAGGAAGTCTTCCTTCAGGAAATCTTCCGTGCCTTTTTTGTAGAAAACCCTCTGAGAATTTCTCTAAGAATCCCTCTGGAAGTTCTTCCTGGAATTTCTCCAGAAATTTCACGAGGAACTTCTTCAGGAAATCCTTCCAAAATATCTCCTGGAATTCTACTACGAACTTCCTCCAGGATTTTCTCCGGGAGTTCTTGTAGGACTCCCATCAGCAATTCCTCTGGTGATTCCTTCAGTAATTTCTGCAGGATTTTTTCCGGGATTATTTCAAGTAATTCTTTCGGGTATTTCTCTATGAATTCGCCCGGGGATTCCTCCAGGAATTCCCTTGGGGGATTCCTCCAGAGATTCTTCCAGGAATTTCCTCCGGGGAATTCCCCAGGAAGGAGGACTCCCTGAAGAATGTTCCAGAGGAGAAATACCGGAGGAATTCCTATAGAAATTTCGTGAGGAATTCTTGGAGGAAATCCTAGAGGGATTTCCAGAGGAAAAATTGGAGAAATGCCCAGAGGATTTCCTTTAAAAAATTCCTGTAAAAATTCCCGGAGGAATTTCAGAAGAATACCCGGACGTATTTCTGAAAGAATTCCTGGAACATTTTCTGGAAGATTTCCAGAAAAAAATCCCAAAATAATTACTGGAGGATAACCCCAAGAAATTCCCGGAGACATTCTCGGAGGAATCCCTGGAGTGATTTCCGGAGGTATTCGTAAAGGAAGTCCTAGAAGAATTCCGGGAGAAATTCCCAGAGGATTGTCTTGAAAAAAAACCGAAAATTTCCCTTTGAAAGTTATCGGATATATTCCTGGAGAAACTACAGGAAAAAATCCCGTAGAAAATCCATCGAAAAACAAAAAAGTTATGACCATTTTTGTGCTTTTTTGAAGGTGGTAAATGTACGTTGGCTGGATGAAGGTTAATATTGGAAGAAGGTATTTAGGCTTTCACAAAAAGATTATCAAGTTTCGGGACATTTCATTGTTTAAGAAAGGTATTTTTTTGTAATAGTTACATCAAACAACTTTACATCTCATGAATAAACTTATTTCACTATAACACTTGATTGTATCAATTTTTCATCATGGTATCCTTAATCCATTCGACGTAGTACGAAACCTTCGCGTACCCATCCGGATACTGTGTTCCGCATCCATCGATCACAAAGTTAGCCACACCAGCGAGCTTACCTTAATACACAGCAGGTCCGCCGGAATCGCCGTTGCAAGCTCCGTTATCAACCCAATTGTTGAAACAGATCAATCCTTTGTGCGTAATGTCTGTGCCTGCGTAGCAGTCTTTTTCACGCAGAACATACATTTCGTTGTACTGCAACTGTTCCGAAATGGGCATACCCGTTCCGACACGCCCAAAACTGGAAATAATCATGGCATCCGACTCCCGCAATTCGCCGTCGTAAAGTTCGATCTTCTGCATGCTTTCGTCAAACTGGATTCTCTGTTTCAGCTTAATCAGGGCGATGTCATTCTTGAAATCACCGTACAACTCGTGAGCAAAAGTGTCTTCAACCTCGAAAAAGCTACCATCTCCGTTGAGGTTCGACGATCCAGCGTAGACCATGAGGGTACTTGGGTCAAGCCTGCGAATTTGAGTTAAACTTGTACGTTAAACAATTCAACCAAGTTTTTGAAAGATTTACTTATCAGCCATTTTTATAGTTTTTCTTGGAGCGAGATAAAGTGGATAATGGAAAACACATCGCTGAAGTAGGAAATACTGCTAAGCTTTGCAATTCAGGTGCTTGAAAGCATACTGCGTAGGGTGACCCACCTGTATGCTGACCCAACAAATTATAAAGGTTGCAATTCTTGGAGAAATGCATAGCATTGGTATTGGCAAATTCTGCTCTTAATTAAGACGATTGTGATTAAACAAACATCCCGATTTGACTCAAGACCGTGTCAGAAAGTTTTCATAAATCAGGAGATTCATTGAATACAGATTCCACGTAAAAACCATAGTCGAAGCGGTAAACGCGTGGTAGTTCAGCACCACGCTGAGTGTGACGCATTATATTACCGGTCGGTCCGGAACCTTTTAGAAAAGGAAATTTCCTTTACTTTCTCGGTAGAGTATCTTTGGATTTATCCCAGTTGGGACGTCAAAAGGAAGAAGGAGGAATAGTAGTGTTCACATTGACTCTCGTTTGTCGGGTGAATATCACTGCGTCCAGATTTTAGAATATATAGACTCAGTGTACCAGTTATGGCTATAGTACCTCAAATTCGCCATAGTTGATTTTCAACCTTTAAAGATACAAATCAACAAGAAAAAAATCGTGATCAACAGATCACGATCACAAAAGATGATTGCAATCATTCAAACTTCACAATTTGCTCAAATTATGGTAGAAATAAATCATTTTCCTTAACTTTTTGGCCTCCTTGCACCCTATTTCGCCATAGTGTACCAGTTATGGCAACTCCCATAAGGAATGCATGTAAATAGTTCGAAGTGGAACCCAAATTAACAAATGTGTCCATAACTGGTACAGGGTTCCTATCATTGGCACACGCCGTAATAAATACTAAAAGTAGTTTTGGCTCCGTTTTTCTATTTTTCCTGTAAAGTATGAAAACTAATCATTCATTTGACTTATTGTTTACATTCGTCGGTCTTCTTCTTATTTTTGTAGAAATAGTTTTTCTTAGGTGGTGCGATAACTGGTACAGGCACCCTATACCCTTTTTGCTGTGAGGTACGCAAGTTATCTCAGTAACATGTTTGTCACTGAGATACCTTGGTATCGACTGAACACAAGACCATCTATTATTGATGAATACAGATCCTGATTTCGAATGAGTGTAATCAGTTTCGTACCTTTTAATTCCACTGGAGTGGATAACTTTATTATTATTATTATTTCTTTATTATAGAGATTTTCAGCCCTAGGCTGGTTCATCTCTTTAAAAGTATGACGGGGGTTGAGAAGGGAAAGAGGAGAACCCTGGCAGAATCAGGGAGGGGAAAAGGGTTTAAACAGAGTTTTTGTGCGTAGTATGAACGCGAAAATAACTGGCAACTGGTGGGGTTGTCTGGTCCGGGTCTAGCTGGGTCTGTCATAATCAAGCTTGGTAGGTCTTGTCATAATCCATCGGGGTCCGTTTTCGTTGCAGGTCAGTCTTCTTGGTTTGTAGTTCCGTTCATGTTCCAAATACAGTTTCTGTGGTGCGGTCTGCCTCAGAATCTCACTCCATGCCAGTTCGGGTTTGGAATCCACATGAAACCGGGATGAGTGAGTCGCAGGTTAGTTTTGTTGTTGTCCGTGTCAGTGGATAACTGACACTGAGGAAGATTACAAGTGGTAGTCGAAATACGCGTATCTGTCAAAGGATAAGCAACATAGGGCGGAGTTCAAAGGTACGAAACTGATTACACTCATTCGAAGAGGGTATTCTACTTAGAGGGTTCGAAAAGTCGGTACAAGAGATCCTGAGTTACAGTATGTGACTCCCCCATTCTGGCGAGACTAGCTTTATAAAGCCAACCACATCCTTGGGAGATAAGATCCATATGTCAGCAGGCCCTAAAAAGGGCTTGCTGAGAACTTTGAACCTACGTTGGGTGAGTGCACTGCAATAGCAGAGGCTGTGTTCTGATATTTCTCTCTCCTCGTCACAGAAACGGCAGTTTGAGGTTTGGATTGCTTCGAATTCTTCCATGAATACTTGGAGGAATACCTGGGAAGATTATTTGAGAAATTCTTGGCGAAAGTCTTGGAAGAATTCCTGAAGGATTTTTCGGAGAAGCTACACCGATAAAGTAAAGAGATTCAGTAGAGCTTGTGGAGCTTGAAGGTTTTAATTCCAGAACAATTTGGATGACCTAGATCACCAAGTTAATGTTGCTAAGCTATCAGAATTGCACTCCTAGGCTCTAAAAGTAGTGAAGATTATATTCGACGAACATTCGCTACAATAAAAATATCATAAGATTTACGGATATTGTGTCCCATACTTCAAAATACATTGGGTCTATTTGAATACCAGTGGACGGACACCCAAATAGCAACACATAGAGATACTAGAAATATTATGAGGTGCAACAGACACAATCGTGAAAGTGTTATGCCGATAGAGTGAACAGAAACAAGAGTAGAGCCTCTAGAACTTGAAGGTCCTAATTTCAAAATAGTTTGGAAAGCCTGGAATCCCCCATGAATGTACCAAAAGCATTATAGTTGTGCACTGAGGCTCCATCAGCAGTATAGAGTACATTGCACGAATATTTTTTACAATTAATGCATGATACATGTAGATATCGTAACCCAAACTTCAAAGTGTTTTGGAAGTCATTCGAATTTCACGGAATATCCAACTACCATAATATCGAGTTGCTCGTAACATTGCGAGGTCTAATGGACATCAACGTGACTAAATTTCATGAACAGAGTGAACACAAATGATGGTAGATGTTGTAGATCTTAAGAAAATGAATTCCAGAGTAGTTTGGATGACCTAGATCGCTCAATTCATGGACCATGATATTCTAGAAGTGCTTTGTGGCTTTCTGAGTACCATAAACTATGTTCTGTGATGATTCATCGTGTATAAAATTTGGTATAGGATGTTGGATTTGTGACACAAACTTCGGAGTACTTTGGAGGCCTTAGAATAGCTCTGGGATCAAAACTTCAACAGACAATGATGGGTAGTACATTGCATGTCAAGGATCAGGGAAAACTATTGATGATTAGCAAAAAGATGAAATTTGAGTAAAAACGTGTAGAATTTATAAAAAAATACAACAAAAGCCACGTATTTTCGGCTACCAGCAAAAGGGGGGAGGGTGCAAAGGGGGAGGTACCATGCATTTCTAAGCACAGCTATTCCCCATTGACTACAAAAAAATTAAGGGTAAAATGTTTAAAAACAAAGAAGATATTGTATTTCTGCCAAAAGTAGATCGTCACTGGTGTTTACCCAATCACACACATTCATATTGATTTTAAACCTATAGCGAGAAAAGTGCAATGTCTTTCAGAATCCGACAAACGATCGTGTGTAAAATACGATTATCACAAGTTGATTAGGATCGAGTGAGTACTGAGTAGGAGACAGAACTTAAAACTTTCAACAATAACTAACAGATATGCTTGAATAAATAACAGGCCCTGAGGAAGATCTCAACCCACAGATCGAAACGTTGGCAATGATATAGAAGTATCAACGCTTTTCGGTGACTGAAAGTCGGAAAATTCCCATAGTTATCATAATTAAAGATGGATGGATGGATGGATAAATTTTAGGACACTCCACCAAATATCCGCATGTATTTGGAAACAAAAACTCAAAAGTCGAGTGGACAAAACAGTTTCTAGAGCCATCAAAAAAATAAAATTGTTATTAGCAATGAGCAAGAGCAAAGTATACTTCATTCTAAAAGTATGTTGTGTTGTAACTCGCGCCGAACCGCCAAAGAAAATACAGTAAGGACCCGATTTTGTCAGCCCCTGGTAGCATTTTGGGCTGACAAAATCGGGTACCTGACAAAATCGGGACATTTTTTTAAATCATTTTTTATTTATGAAAAATTGTTCTGAGCACGTCAGAGACGGAGATAGGTGTGGAGGGTCTGCTTTGGGTTCGATCAAATATTACGTAACGAAAATGGGGGTGGGTGCGCTTTGTTACGCATCATACAAAATTTTAAAATTTCTCTTTCAAAAATAGTTACGCGGTGGAGGGATAGCGGATAGGGTCTAAAATTGCCAAATTTTGCGTTACGTAATATTTGAACGAACCTTTTATGGTAAAAAATCGAAAGTGTGTTAAGGGCACAGGAAAAATGGTATTTGGCAAAGTTAACATTTAGTGCTTTTTTACAGCAGAACTATTGAATCTTTTATTTATTTTTCTTATTGTCATAACATCCCTACTGGAACACAGCTTTCTCCTAGCTTAGCAATTGTGGTCTACAGAAGACAGTTGACACTGGTTAGCGCAGTTTAAATCATAACATCTAACATTAGCTGTCAACGAATGCAAATGAACCAACATCTGATTGACAAGCATAGACACTCTTACTGTTCGAATTAGCTACGTTTCCGCTGCCTTTTCACTTTAATTTCCAGAGCCTTATCTCTAAAGAATCTCTAGAGAAATCTTTGAAGAAATGTTCGGGGAATTTTTTAGAGAAACCACCCGAGGATATACGGAACGTAACCCTCAAGACATTCCCTAAGGGATCCCGTAAGTAGTTTCTGCGAAAACCTTTACAATAGCTCCGGATAAATCTCTTAAGTAATTTCTGAAAGAATCCTTACTGCAATCTCCATAGAAATCTCTAGAGGCATTTCTTTAGCATTTTCTGAAAAATCATTGCAAGAATCCCTATTGCTATCTTTGAAGAAATCTCCTTGATGGAGGAATTCCTGGAAAAAAATACTGGGGAAATATCTGGAGCAGTTTAAGGAGAAACCATAGCAGAAATGAATTGTTAAATTCTTGCATGAATTCCAGAAGAGTTTCCAACAAAATTTTCTAAAGGAATTTCAGAAGCAATACCAAGGGATTTTCGTAAAGAAATACCAAGAGGTAACCCTGGAAAAATCTGAAGCGGGACCCCGGGAAATCCATAGAGGATGCCCAATTGGGAAATCTAACAGAGGAATCATAGTGAAATCTCTAGAGGAATTCTTGTATGAGTAATTACTGAAGGAATCCTAAGAGGAATTCTTTAAAAAAAATCCCTAGGAAAATCGCTAGATTTATTCATCAGAAGGTTGGCTCCAGGGGCACGTTCTCTTCCATTTGGGAAATTTATGCATTCCGTAGATTTATCCAGGAGTTCGTCAACGTGGGGTATCATAAGAAGAATGCATGAACAATTCTTAGTGAAATGTCTGAAAAGGCTCTTATAGAAATTTCCAGAAAATTTCTTGGAGGAACAGATATGTATATAGAAATGCCAGCAGGATGCCTTGAAAGAATCGCTAGGAAATTCCCTAGATAAATCCACTGAGCAACTGTATAAGGAATTATTGGAGAAATCATTGGAGAAACCCCTGGATACATCGCTGTAGGAGTTCATGTAGAAAATTTTTGAAAAAGAAAGCTGTCAAAATATTAACAAAACTTTTGGAGGAATCCTAGCAGGAGTTCCAGAACAAGTCTCAAGGAAAGCTTCTGGGGAAATCACAGAAGGAATGCCTGAGAAAATCTTAAAGAGACAAACTTTAATGAATCGTTATAAAACTCCCGGAAGAATTCCTTCAAAAATTTCTGACGGAATTCTTGGAGAAATACCAGCAAAAAATCTTACAAGAAACCACGCAAAAGTTCTTGAAGAAATCGCAGCAAGAATTTTTGGGGAAATCCCATCTCGAATTCCTTAAGGGTTTCTAATGAATACAATTCTCACAGCAATTTTTTAAGCTATCCAAACAGAAAACACATGTAAAAAAGGGCGGAATAACCATTGCATGTCTCAACTTCTTCCACCCCGTCTAGGCGTATTTAAATTTATTTATACAATTTTATCCCGTTATCAGATAGAAGGGAGTCTGCTCTATCTGTTATTGGTCAGAGATTACATGAAAAATGGGCCATGTGCTCAGAAGGAAGGGAGAAGCAAAACTTCGAAATGATTGTTGCGCTCTTTTTAAATGTTAGCCTACCTGAATGAATCCAAACAAGTAAACCTAGAGGAATCTCAGAGACTCCGGGAAGAAGTAAATAGATTGACTTGTAATCAAAACAACAGGCAGCGCTTATTGTTTGTTCTGTTCCAGAGGAAATTAAAACGAATAGTCTTTAAGCCCATATAGCCGATGTGGTAAGCGCACGTGCAATCAACAAAACCATGCTGAGGGTGACGAGTTTGATTCCCGGTTAGCTCAGAATCCATTTCATAATCGACATGTCCTTAACTACCTTGTGTATAAAATATCTTCATGACTACCACACGATATATTTACATATGCAAAATAAACATTGGCTGTGGGGGATCTCAGTTAAAAATTGTAAAAGTTCTCATAAAATACTAAGCTGAGGAGCAGGCTGTGTCCTAGTTTGAACGTTACGCCAAGAAGAGAGAGAACTGGAATTTTTTAGCAATTTAAAACAATATTGGTTTAAAACATTGACGAGGGTTGGGTGCTAAAATTGTCACAATGTGTTAGTTTGCAAAAAAAAAAAAATTGGCCGTTTTCAAAAGTTACACGAGTTTTGTTCATTGCCTAATTTTTCTATGACGCCTAAAGACATCAACTGCATTAATAATGATTATAAAATGGAAATTCTGAATGAAATACAAATTTATTTTTTACTTCAAAAAAGGCTGACAAAATCGGGTCAAAAAGCTGACAAAATCGGGGGTAGACAAAATCGGGGGTAGACAAAATCGGGGGCTGACAAAATCGGGTCCCCACTGTAAAGCATATTTATAAAATTTGGGCACGACATATAGGGTGACGAAAGGTATTATCGGCAGATTTGTGCTCATCATCATGAGGGGTTTTGTCGGTTAAATTGCCTGAAACTTGGTCGTATAATTCAGCTTGGTTGAGAAGGATTTTAGGCCAACTCTGACCTCAGCAGCTTTAAAAAACCATACACAATTTCCCCTAGTTGGATTAGTTAAACAGCAACCATATTAGCTTCCACCCAAGTAACAACTTCATTGCTGATTGGTTTTGTTTGATTTCTATTAGGGTTTTATTATAGCAATAATTGAAACTCACAGTTTTATGACTACTTTTATAAAAACCATTGAAGAAATGTTTTATAGTATACTTGAAGATAACCATAAAGCCGGATTTTAAGAGTAAACAAAACTCTCCGATATGTAAACCTTCTGGCATTCATTATTACCACAACAAAACTGTTCAAACTCTCAACAGATGGCGATCCGTTCGATTAGTAACGACATCTATTGGTGGAAAAGCAGAGACTACGTCACTGCTAGGTTTATTGCGGTCATCATAAAAGTAAACTTGCTTTCGTTTTATGTTCACTAATTATGGTCGTCGCCATATTGAAGAATTAGCTGACGTGAAAGGAAAATAGTTAATTTTGCTCAAATAAGCAATGAATCGATAGTTTGCCGATACTCATATAAATATATTTATTTATAAACTTATAAGAGTTTATAAACTCTCTCAGCTGAGTTTCTTTGAGTTTAGTAAAACACCGAGTTAGTTTTACTAAATCACCAAATTGATTTATTTCATTCCAAGATGATAATGTTCACCATTTTCGAAGCGCATTAATTTTATGTTTCTGCAACCCCAATATTCACGGTAAAATTGAATGCGCATAAGCCTAGCAACACAATAACTACTAAAATATTACTTTGAAATGATCGCTTTCTACAGTCGAATAATGTATCCTCCTGAACTTTACGTGCCATCGAAGAAGTTTCTCTGCATCTTGAGGTGTCATAGTTTTTGTTGAAAAAAAAACAACAACTATCATCCTAACCTCTTTTCGAGAATGGAATTTTTTTCAACATTTTTATTGCTACTCTTATTGTCGTTTGCCAAATCTTTCCGAGAGTGGTCCACTTAGCCGGAAGATGCTTTTAAAGAGGTTACCAAGAGGTTTTGATGTATAAAGCAGTTTTATTGCAAGTTTTATTGAATTGGTCGTGAAGATCTCTTAATGAATCGAACAAAACTTAAAAAATGTTAATTGGGCAGTTTAACCTTCATTAGTGTACTCTATGAAAATTGATCGTGTTTGTTATCACAAATTTCATAAGAAAAACTGAATACAGACTGGAACTGATGCAGACTGGAATCGATCCATGAACGTCGGGATCACTGAACTCGTGCTTTACCCGACGTCTCCTCTAGGCAGAAATGCCTTACCTTTTCCGGGCAGATTTCCGGACAGACATTTCTGTCTAGTGGAGACGTGGGGATACCCACACTGCTAACGATGCTTGAGGATACTATGCTGCTAAATATGTATAATACAAAAACAAGCTGTGAGTCGGTTTTGCGCCATAGAGCGTTCTTACGAAGTTCATTCTAATCGTTATGAATTATTTAGAAGCCATTTCATAAGTTTGATCTTCTGAAAATGTTAAGTTTTTTTTGGCCGAGGGCACTTCTCTGATAATTCTTAGGTACAATTTTTTTGAGTACCGTCTACCCCCGTTTGTTTGACTGCATCTAATCTGAACACTTCCTTATTTGACTCCCGCTAATCTGCACATCGTTCAACCTAAAATGGTTCAAACGTCATTCTGCTCATAGAACGGTGTGAAACTGAACACAGAATCAAAACAAAAGAGCTAAAAAGGTTACCATCAGTGTGGTTTTCGATGCTAACAGGGTTACTAGAAGTTCAAATTAAAAATGAATCCCGTTGGTTTGCATGAGATGTCGTTCAAACCAACGGGGGCAGACGGTATCTGATACAGATGAAAAGAATTTTGGTGAAATCGAGGCAACACACTAAGTGCTATTAGATGGCATGATTAAATATACTGTACTTTTAATACTCTTTCGTTTGTAATGGATGTTTCATCTTTTCCTGATGTTGGTCCAAATCAAATAAATGGCATTGAAGAATGGCCATGGCGGTTTATAATAATATTAATAAAGTATCTGTTATTTTAGAGACAGCCAAAGTGGTCTTTAATCATGTCGTATGAATACGGCAATCGACACGTCTGGATAAGTAGCGAAGACAAATGAGAAAAAGTAAAAATAGTAGTAGTAGTAGTAGTAGAGTAAAGTTAAAAGGGAATTTGGCTTTCTTCGGTACCTGTCGTGACAGTGAACCGTGCGAGCTACCATTGCAACATACACTTCCGAACAAAAGATTGATGTCACCGTCTCAAATAAATTGTGTTTTTCTTAAGTCCATATATCCGGTACTTGTGTGACACTGTTCTTAATTAAAGTTCTAGCCATTTCTTTGATTTACAATCCTTTGATTGAGGTATAGACCTTTGAAATTGAACGCATATTGGTGGAAATATATCAATTTTTTTTAGGAGTGACTCCAAACTTTTGATCAGTAGTGTATGCTTAGTATATCGTCGTAGTATGTACGGAAAGCTTTGTACCTAGTAGATTCAGGTAAGCAGAAAGTAGAAGTCAGACAGCGCTTCGGGAACCTGGTTGATTTGTACACATATATTGTAGGGGAGATTGACATAACATGCTCCAAAAGAAGCAGTGGTTTAATGACTGTACACACCAAAAATTGATTGAGAGTTCCAGCTAAATTTTGCTAAATTTTGCCGAGCTGAAAGTTTCAGCAAAAAAAATCTGAAATTCAGCAACATTTTACTGATTTGTTCAGTAAACTCTGCTGATCACCAGTAACGTTTTGCTGCAATTCAGCAAACTTTGCTGAAATTCGGCAAACTTTGCTGAAAGTTCAGCAAAAAAATTGCTGGACCCTTCAGCTCGGCAAAATTCAGCAAAATACTGCTGAAAGCGTTTGGTGTGTATGCACCACGGCGTTCAACACGACGTTTGCAGCCGCTCACAATTGATGGGCATTTGAAAGGATCTCATTTTGAGCACTGAGTTGCTACGGCCGAGGTAAACGTGACTTCGGACCGTAAAATATGCGTTTTTATATTTAGAACGTCATTTTTCAGCGCAAGTAACAAATTATACTAGTAAGAAAAGAGTTTTTGCTGTCAAGCAAAACTGGTCCATTTTGGCCTTCAATGTGTGCAAAACAGATTTCTCATTGTGTGAAGAATTAGTGTTAGTTAAAATTCACAAATATGAAGAAACTCCCCAACCATATTAACCCGACTTCCCCTACATTTCTACATTTCAATCATCACTGATGGGTTGGATCTATGCTTGCAACTCCCCACTCCTACTACAGAAAGGAACCCAGCTATAAGGACATGAAGCATAGAGCAAACATTTGTATTTTTGAACCCAACAGACGCGTTTCGTTTAGCGCCCTCGTAGTGCACCAAAGTAGAGAAAACTAGTAGTCTTTCTTCACTGGGTCGATAGTTTTAATCAAAACTCATCTCAGAAACCGTGTGCAACCGTAGTTAGTTTTTTAAAGTAATTCCTCCGCGATGAACAACCAAGTTTTCCCAATCGACGATCTTCCGGTGGAAGTGTTGGAGCACATTTTCTCATTTCTTCCGTTGTCGGATCGTAAGTCCGCTTCGCTAGTGTGTTCCCAGTGGGAAAAGCTGGCCTTCAGCCGTCGATTTTTGCGCAAGGTGGCACTCGAAATTCGACTTTGGTGTAAGTCCCAGTTAACGTCCCTGCGCAGAAGCAGCCGCCGTTATAGACATTTGTACGTAATTTTTAATATGAATGTTCGTAACGAGTCCTGTTTCAAATATATGTTGGAGGTTTTGGAGCTGTTTGAAAAGGATGCGGAGAGCTTCCAGTGTTTGGGACATTTTACCACAGAGCAGCTGTGCTTGGTATTGAGTCGTTTACCAAACCTTCAGCAGTTGGTAGTCGGGTTGAACGCCAGAGCCTCGGACCAGAGTATTGAATTCCCTACGTTGGCGCAGCTTCAAGCTTTAGGCTCGTTAAGCAATGTATTGCAGATTAAAAATCTGGATGTTCCCAAGGTGACCCAGCTCAGCATCGTTTTCACAAACTCAGCGGAAGGAAAAGATTCCATGCCTGTGCTGAAACGACTAGCTCCACAGCTCAAGAATGTAGATTTGTATTCAACGGGATATTTCATCCCAATAGAACAGCTACAGTTCCCAAAGGCCGAAGTGCTGAAAATTGGTGGAAACCTGTGCCTTGCAGATCACGATTGGCATCTACGAACATTCTTCGCTGGATTTAAGCTTCTGAAGGAAGTCGTACTCAACTCCGCCGTCAAAGAAATAGCGCTGGATGCAATTACTAAGGCGTGCCCAGAAATCGAAATTTTCAAATTCAAAGTTCTTCGCTTCAGTCCGATACCATTTCATTTGTTAGAACGCCTAAAATACTTGAAGGTAAGTTGAACGTGTTGCAAACTATGTTATTTACTAATCGCAGTATATTACAGACCTTAGGCCTCGGGTTAGTCTATGACGATTCAGAAATCGACCTCAAATGCAACCCATTGGTGAGCGTAAAAACTCTTAGCGTAGAGCTTTCCGAATGTGGAGAGATTTTCTTCGAACGACTACAACATCTACTACCAAACGTGATCGCCATGGATGTAACCCTGAGGGATGATTGGGAGTTCGAATGGGGACTTGGGCAAATCTGCCGAAACTTCCCAGGTCTTCAGCGTCTGGAAATATCCGATCTGGTCATTCGGGGTCGAACGTTCTTTAGCAGCCTTCTAGCCTTGGAGCAGCTGGATCAACTGGAAGAACTTACCTTGAAGGAAGTTCATACACGTATAGTTCATTTGCCATCGAGCCGGCGACTTGAACGATTTGCGATAAACTATCCGTGCTGGCTGACCGACGGGGATTTGCTGGATTTGGCAAGCCTGTATCCAAAACTTCGATACCTTGAGCTGGGATCGGGCAGACAAGTGACGTCTAAGGGGATTGCAGCTTTCAAATCGCAACTGGTAAACTGTGTGGTGCACTGTTTTCCGTCCGGGTTGATCTGGAGTAGAGTTTTGACCATTTATCGGGATATATTGGAAATACCTCGACACATGCCCATAGAATAGAATAAAAGCTTTCCCGGAAACAACTCAAATAAAAAAAATTATTTAATGTCAAACTTTCATTTTTTTTTGTATAACATCACCGCATTACATTGACTTGGTACATTTTTCTTTAATATAGGTATTAACCCTTTAATAACCCTCAATGCCCAAATACCATTGCACAATTAGCCAAGATCCATGTGCACAAGGATAACAATCGTATACCTCGATTTAGTGTTCCCTCGATTATAGAGACCCTCAATTTTATGTACTTCGATGTTATGTACATTTACTTTAATTTTATGTACATTTTTGATGGTAAAATTTGTAATACCCAATCAGTTTAAAAATTTCAGTTTGTATGACTTGAAATACAGGGGTTTTCAGCCTTGGGACACGCGGAGCACTTCATATCAATAAATTGTTTTGCAGAGTGCCCATAATAGCGCCAAGGTATACCTCATGACATCAGGTATCAGTAGGGCGGCTCCAGAGGCACGTTCTCCTCCATTCAAGCAATGTGCGCCATCGCCATGAACAAGAGGCTATTCATCATTTACCCGAGGAATAAGGAAAGAAAAAAGGGATGGGATAGGGAAAAGGAAGGTAAGAGAGTAGAATTGCCAAATTCGCATATGCGTACCACAATACACTGAAACCTCTCCCATGTATGCACTTTTTTTATGCCCTGCATAAAAAGAGGGAAAGCTACTGAGAGCCGATATTGTGCATAAGAAATTTTAATTATGACGGTAACTATTGCAACGGCGGCCAGGGTGTGTTCAAAGGGAAGGGGAGAAAAGGGAGGGGACAGAGGCGTTTCAGAGGGTCCCAAGAGGTTTCAGTGGGGTACTAGAAGATCGCAAGGGGGTTTTCGAAAGCACTGCAGAGAGTTCCAAAGAATTTTCGACGGGTTTTGGAGGCGTTACTGTTACGTTTTCGGGGGTTTCCGAGGGTCTCACGTGCGTTACATGGGGTCTAAGTGGGTCTTAAGGGGGTTTCGGAGGCATTTCAGGAAGTCTCAGATCATGTTAGGCTGCTTTCGGGGGTTTCGAAGGCGCAGGGTCTCAGATGCGTTACATGGGGTCTTGGAATCTTGAAGACATTTCAGGAAGTTTTAGCGGATTTTCAGAGACCCCATCACAATGTCCTTTAAAACGTCACAAAAATACCCTTTGATTTAGAGGTGTTCTTGAAACTCTTCGGTACGACCCTGACGTGACATGCCTCGAATCGCCTCTGAAACCTTAGCAATCCCATTGAAACGCCCTTGAAATCATCATTATCAATTTAAAATGGCTCTGCACCCCCTTTGGACGCCTTTAATGGGCTCCATAAAGCCCCTTGAAACGTCCCTGAAACCCCCCTTGATACTACATATCGAAAGCCCCTGAATTCAATATTAAAACTCCCACAAATTCTGACAGAACACCCTTAAAAGGCTCCTCAATACCCCTGAAACAACCCCATGAAACTCCCTTGTAGCCCTTGGAACCCCCCTTTTTAGGAACTTCCTGGAAATTTCCTTAGCCTCACCTTAAATGCCTAGGAGCAAGACTTGTTCTCGCAAACTAGATTCCCTCATTGAAGCCCAAACTTAATTTATGTATCCCTCTTCTTGTGTCTTTTTTAATATACGCACATTTTCAATTTATGCACCCCCAGCCATGTACATAAAAAGATATTCCAGTGTAATGGGTTGAAACAGCGCCCTGAAAAGGGCACTGTAATAACGCATAAAGCGTAAAGAGAGCCTATAGCTCTTCACCACGTCGGGTCATGAACAACAGAACGTCCAGGTTTCTGAAGTTGGTTTCACATAACCCCTTCAAGCTGGAATTATTCCAAGTGTGATCATAGAGTTTTTTCTACGAATTTCTATGGTTTTGGTGCTCAACAGCATGAAAAGGGTAGAATATCGTACAAAGTATTTTTTTCTAGATATCCAAGGTCATCCAAACTGTTCTTGAGTTTAGATCCTAAAGTGTAAGGGTGTGACGGTAAGTTTTTTCATTATATAAAGCAACAATTTGTATTTTATCATGTCCAGTAAGTCTTCTAAAAGTTCAATAGACAGTATCAGATCTGTTGGAATATTCTAGGTTATCCAAACCATTCTGGAGTTTAGATCCTGAAGCCTACGGGTGTGTGGTAACTTCTATTATTATACAAAGCTACGATTTGTATTCTATCATGTTCAGTTAGTTTTCTGAAAGTTCAATAAACAGTGTCAGAGCAGTCGGGATATCCTAGGTCATCCAAACTGTTCTTGAGTCTATATGCTTAAGTCTACGGGTGTAACGGTAACTTCTATCACTATACAAAGTCACGATTTGTATTCTGTCATGTTCAGTAAGACTTCTGAAAGTTCAATAGACAGTAACAGATCAGTCGAGATATCCTATAACATCCAAACTGTTCTTGAGTACAGGTCCTTAAGCCTACGGGTGTAACGGAAACTTCTATCATTAAACAGATCTACGATTTATATTCTATTATGTAGTCTTCTGAAAGTTGAATAGACAGTATCATATCTGTAGGAATAACCTAGTTCAAGGTATGTAATCTATCATGTCCAGTAAATCTTCATTTGTAAATACATTTGATTATGTAACACTACTTAACGTAGTGACAAAAACTATTTTCACAAGTGTAGACCTGAAGTTGTGGTCTCCGAAGTAGAATTGTTGCTCTGGAATATCTCAAAACTATTTTGAAATGACTCACGAAATGCCAGGGGGGATTATAGATTACTGTTGAATGTGTAGTGTTGGGTTCGGATATCTTTCCGCCACGCACGAACATCTATTATACCAGCTTTTGGCGTAGCAGAAAGATATCCAAGTCCAACAAACTTCAATGATGTTAGTGCTGGTCGCGACTTGCAAACGACCCTACATCCAATCAATAACTGACTTCTAATAAAATTCTCTTCCTTGCCTTTCCACGTTTCCACCAGTTTCACAGAACTAAAAACTACCACAACATGCAGTGTTACAGTTCATTGTGAGAATAACTACTGTTACTGTCAACAACTAAACTTCAGGACAGTTTGGATTACCTTCAATGCCCCTAGGTTCATAATAATATATGGTAGACTTCAGGTTGAACTGTAACCGTGGTCGATTATGTAACGTTACTCAGTATAGCAGAAATGGCTACTGTTAGGAGTGTAGACCTGAAGTTCTGAGGTCTAAAATAGTTTGGTTGACCTGGAATGTCCCTATAGTGTCTCTGTATGACAATTGAGACTTCAAGAGCTTCACGAATCCCAGCAGATTATGCAATGCTACTATTATGGCGAAAGCACATAAAGTTATTTTCGTAGATTTGTAGAACTTCATTATAGGATAATTTGGACGACCAAAGGTTTATAATAACATCAAGTAGACCTCAGATTGGTCCAGTAACCGCGGTTGGCTACTGTACTGCAGTTTTGAACTCTAAGGTAGTCCCCTTAGTGTCTATAAATGACATTGTAGATTTAAAGAGCTTCACGGATCCCCGTAGATTATGCAATGCTATTATTAACTCATTTCAAAGTTTCTGATGACCTCACCGAGAATTTAAATATATTCTTGATATTTTTGATAGATGCCTTACACTATCTTGGCGTGTTCCCAGCTGATTGATTTCCAAAATTTGTACCAAATTCCATAAAAAATCATTGTAATGCTTCGGCAGATTACTGACAAGATGTGTGATAAATTGTTTCCAGTGCTGTAAAAAAAGAGCTAGTTAGTCAAGATTCCCCGACTAGTTCCCCGAATTCAGCGCCTTTTCACTGGTACATTTCCATGGAAGAATTTTGGGGAGAATCTTTGTAGGAACCACTTGAGCAATTCCTAAAGGAAGAGTCCCTGAAACAACTTTTGTAGAAATCCTTGCTGAAATTTTTAAGTTATTCTAGAGATATTGAAGATATCTCCAAAGATATTTCCGATAGAATCTCTGAAGAAATTTCAGAAGAAATTTCAAAAATTCTGAAAGAATTTCTGAAAAAAAAACAGAAATGATTCTTAAAATATGAGATAATTTCTGAAAAAGAAAAACTCCCGGAGATATCCCCTAATAAAAACATTTTTAATGAATTCCTGGTGAAATTCGCAGAGAAATTCCTAGAGGTACGCTTGGAAAAAATCCTGGAGGAATTTCTGAGAAAATACATAGAGGAATACCCGGCGGAATTTCTGATGAAATCACTGGGTGAATTTCTGCAGGAATTCCTGCAAAGAAAAATGTCTTCCAGCCTTTCCTTAACAATCCATATAAGAACCTCTGAAAGAATCTGTAGAAAATTTTCAGAAGGAATCCTTGGAGGATTTACAAAGTCTTGGAGCAATTTCTAGAAGATAAATGTCTTGAAGGAATGTAAAGAAATCTTGGGAATTTCCTTAATAATCTCTTTTAGAGTTTTTGAAGCAATCCTCGAGGAAAATTCTAATGAAAGATTCTGAGGAAATTTTGAAAGAGTTCTGAATTTATGATTCCTTATGTATCCGTGAATAATTTTCAAAAAAAAAATCCATGACTATTTTCGAGAGAAATCATGGAAGGTTTTCTAGATGAATGCTTTGAAAAATTTCTGGGGGAATCTTTATGAAAAAAGCGGAAAGTCTAAAGGAATTCCTAGAAGATTTTGTGAAAGAGTTTCTGTCTGCATTTCTATAGGATTTCCTGGATGATTTAGTAAAACAAATCTACGAGGAGTTCCCAGAGGAATACCTGAAAGAAATTCTTTATGAATCCCTGGGATATTTTTTTCAGGTAATCGTGAAAGATTTTTTAAATGAATCCTAGGATGGATTTCAGCAAGGGTCCATGAAAGAGCTATGGAAAAATCTGTGGAGGTTTTTTGAAAGGAATCCTTGGAGAAATTAGTAAAGAAATCTCTGGAGGAAAATCTGGAGTATTTTTTAAGAAATTATTATTAAATCCATGAGAGATTTTCTGAAAGAATTCCACTTAAAATTGGTCAAGGAACCCCTAGAGAAGTTTCTATAGGAGTCCCTCTAGAAAATTCCTAAATGGATCTCACAATTATTTTCAAAAAGAGTCGCTGGATGAATTTCTAGAGAAATCACAGGAACATTTTCTCACAGAAATTCAGATTTTCGAAAAAAAAATCCCCGGAGCAATTTCTAAAGCAAACCCCGGAGAAAGTTTTGAAATAAATCCTTGGAAGATCGTTTGAGTGAATGCTTAAAGAATTTTTCAGGAAAAAAATGGCATTTCAGCAGAAACTCATAACGCAACTTTCTTACACAACTTTGGAAGAACCCCTAGTGGAATTTCAGGACAAATTGGAAGTTGTTGTGGGAATTTCTGGTGATATTCTTAGAAGAATTAATCCCAGTACAAATTTTTTGAAGAACTTTTGAAACATTTTCGAAAAAAACTCTGGAATGGATTCTGAAGGCATCACTGAAAGTTTTATTAAAGGAATCTCTGGGAAAATTTCTGAATAAACGGAAACTTTGAACGAATTTTCGAAAGAATCTCTGGAGGAATTTCTGGATTATTTTTTGGGAAAATAGAAGAGAATTCAGAAATAAATCGAGCAACATGATTTGAAAAAAAAAATCTTTGCGAAATTTGTTTGTAATAGCAGAAATTTCTGAACGAATCCCTGAATAAAACTTCCGAAAGAATCCCTGGAAGATTTTTTTTGAAAGAATCCGGAAAGCAAATACTCGGACAAATTTTTGAAAAACGTTTTTGGAAAGATTATTTAGAAACATGCCCACCAGCTGGTTGGATGGGCTCATATGCTCAATCTGCAAGAAAGGGCACAGACTGGAGTGTGCCAATTACAGAGGGATTATCCTTTTAAATACGGCATATAAGATACTATCGCGTGCCCTGTTCAACACACTGCGACCTCTTGAGGAGTCCTTCGTCGGCGAATACCAGGCTGGTTTTCGTGAGGGCCGATCAACGATAGATCAAATGTTTATCCTGCGGATGATCCTAGATAAATTTCGGGAACATAGCTTGCAGACTCACCATCTGTTCATTGATTTTAAAGCAGCGTACGATTCAGTGAACAGAAATGAGCTTTTGCAGATAATGTCAGAACATGGTTTTCCGGCGAAACTAATTAGGCTGATACGTGCAACGCTGGATAGATTGAAGCAGGGGGATGCTCTTTCAAATTTATTGTACAACATTGCACTCGAAGGAGTGATTGGGAGGTCAGGCGTGCAGAGGAATGGCTCCATCATCACACGGTCGCACATGCTCCTCAGTTTTGCGGACGTTATATCAATATATTTCTCTCATCGGCATCGATCGTATGGCCGTGGAGGAAGCTTATGCTCTTCTGAAGAGAGAGAGGCTGCGAGGATAGGCTTGACGATTAACTCTACCAAGACGAAGTACATGATAGCGGGTAGAGACAGAAGCAGGCCTAGTGGTGTTAGTGGAGCGGACCTGGTGTGATGGTTAGAACACTTGACTATCACGCCGAGGACCTGGGATCGAATCCCACTCCCGACAAACTCGCAAAATGTGAGTTCTTCCTTCGGAAGGTAAGTAAAGCGTGGGTCCCGAGATGAACTAGCCTAGGGCTAAAAATCTCGTTAATACAGACAAAAAAAAACCTAGTGGTGTTAGTGCTGAGGTAGTGATTGATGGGGATGTGTTTGAAGTTGTTGAAGAATTTGTTTATCCTGGAACACTTGTGACATGTGACAATGACGTTTCCCGTGAAGTGAAAAGGCGTATTGCAGCTGCGAATAGGGCCTTTTACGGATTTCGTAGCCAGCTTAGGTCCCGTAACTTGCAAATGCAAACAAAATTCACTCTGTGTAAGACGCTGATTCTTCCGGTTGCCTTCTACGATCACGAAGCGCGTACGTTAAAGAATGTAGACCGAAAAGCTTTTGGAGTTTTTGAGCGCAAAGTGCTGCGGACAATTCGCGGTCGGAAACAAGAAAATGGAGTATGGCGCAGACGCATGAATCACGAATTGTACCAAGTGTACGAAGATGCGAATATTGTGAAACGTGTAAAATACGCAGACTTCAGTGGGCTGGACACGTAGTGCGAATGTCGGAAGAAAACATAGCGAAAACAATTTTCAGCAGAGAACCCGGTAGAGGTAGGCGACATCGTGGACGGCCGCGAACTCGCTGGCTGCACGCGGTTGAAGAAGATCTGCGACCCCTACACGTTCGGGGAAACTGGAGGAACAACGCCCAAGACCGACGAAGATGGTGCTCTACTATACGCTCGGCGTTGGAGTTAAGTTACTTTGTAGCCAACAAGGTATCAAGGTACGTATTTAGAAACATTTCAGAAGAAATTTATGGTAGATTTCCTACAGGTATCTCGAAAGTATTTTTCAAACAAATGCCTAGAGAAATTAGGTGAATTTCTCAAATAATCTCTGAAATGATTTGTGAAAAAGCATGGAGGAAATGGTGAAGCAATTCTTTGTGACACTTCTGAAGGAGCACATAAAAGATTTTCTAAAATAATCTGTAACAAGATGGTTTGATTTCGGAAGTTTTCTTCGAAGACCGTCGTAATAAAGTTGAAAACTCTGGGTTCACTTACATTTATTTAACATCGCAAAATTGCAACAAACCAACACTACTCGTATAGGAATTTCGTTCGGCAAATACAGCACAACCAGTAACCACGCTCTAACTAGTACTTGTCACGAATCTCTAAATTTCCGAAGGAACTCCTTGGGGAATTTCGGAAGGGATCCCTGGAGGAATTTCTTTAGCAATGTGTAATGGAATTCCGGAGACATTTTCGAAGGAACTCTGAATGAATATCTGAACTTTTTTAATTTGTTGAGACTAAATGTCTGCAAATACAATTTAAATAAAAATAAAATAAAAAAAATGCTTCGGTTTTATGTAACATTCAATTTTATAGACATTTCGAAAATTGAAATGTCCACTAAATCGAGGTATACCTGTAGTTAGCTCAATCAAATAAATTTGGTTTAATGCAACTTAAACTGTTAGTACACAGGGTCAAATATTTGTCAAAAAAGAAACCAATGCTCAAACATCTTATTTGACTCGATCGAATTTTCATTAGTGTCAAACTGATGTTGTTTCTTGAGTTCTTTCCTCGTCAAATATTTGACCCTGTATACTTCAGGTGCTTCAGGCCTTAGTAGAAGCTTGTTTGCTAAAAAAAGTTTTATGAAGCTATAAAATTGACAGGCCTACCCTACAGTCATTAGTGTGAATTATCTTTGGGTGGTACAACAAACACTAGTTTGCTAGCTGTATTTGTTTATTTCTAATTTATCATCACAGTGATTTTAAAATGTACACAGAAAAAAATATGTAATTAAAATTCAGCGAGAAATCATGCACATAAACGGAATGCTAGAGTTATTGGAGTTTTAATAAGATATGATGTAAAATTACATTACCATCGTGTAAATTTCCGCCAACCATCGCGTAAACCATCATGGACTCCAACCGGTTACGTGACTATTAGCGGAAATTTACACGATTGTAACGTAATTTTACATGATATCTCATGTAAATATGCACTAACTCTAGCATTCCCTTTATGTGCATGATTTCTCGCTGAATTTTACATGAATATTTTTTTCTGTGTAGGTTTTCGTGCGCTGTGCCCAACAAAAATTGTTGCTGTATAACAGATGAACAATCTTCTCTTCAACTTGATTTCGGAAATTTTGGCTGAATAAGCTGTTATTCAGTTATCATTGTTAGTTGGATGATTGTTTTGATTTGTCGTTCAAAAAAAATATAGATCCAGATGGGCTACCATGTATAGTGTCTGTATATAAGACAGCCCAGTGAGCCCCTGAATTACCAAGCTTAACAGTAATTGCCACTCAACATTTCAAAAAGACGTTTACCACCATCCACTTCAACTTGCACAGCTATAAAAATGCCTCGAACTGGAGACAAACATCACTCTAGTTTCCTATCAATTATCATCAAGCCATGGTTTTAAAATCAGTTGTATTCATCCTTTTCGCGGCGATCGCTGCCACTACTGGTTTCCCATCGGAAAAAATCGTCGGCGGACAATACGCAGAGGAACACCAATTCCCCTATCAGATCGCTCTTTTTCACTTGGGCAATTTCCGCTGCGGAGGCTCGATTATCGATGAGCAGTGGGTACTTACCGCTGCTCACTGTGTTCTGGATGGATCCCAGAAGTAAGCCTTTGTACCTATATCTCCTTAGAATGGTTTTATCATTTAATCAATTCCACAGAATTCCCCCATCTACCTTATTAGTCTACGCCGGATCGTCAAACCTGGAAGGAGAAGGTAACTACTTCGAGGTTGAAGACACTTTTGCTCACGAGTTGTACGGAGCTTTTCAAAATGACATTGCACTGATCAAGCTGAAGCAGAAAGTCCACTTTGACGAGAGCATGCAGAAAATCGAGCTGTGCAGTGAGGAGCTGCAAGAATCGGATGCAGTAGTTATTTCGGGTTTTGGGCGCGTCGGAACCAATATGCCCGTTTCGGAACAGTTGAAATACAATACGATGTACGTGTTGCGGGAAAAGAACTGCTACGCAAGCACCGGCATGGTAAATGGAGGTTTGATCTGCTTGAACAGCGGCGTAGACAACGGGGCTTGCAATGGCGATTCCGGAGGTCCAGCCGTGTTCGAAGGAAAACTTGCTGGTGTGGCCAACTTTGTGATCGATGGATGTGGAACCAGTAATCCGGACGGGTACGCAAAGGTTTCGTACTATGTCAACTGGGTCGAGGAAACCATGGCAAAGCATTATTGATTTGGCGTTTTTAACCGCGTGTTAGAAAAACTTCTGCTGTGTTTACGATGAAGATATAACGAAACCATACCACCAGTTTTCAAGGGATCAAATCTGAAGAACCACCTAAAGTAACATTTTGATGGCCAATTAGTCTTGTAGTGGTTCCAAGAATCATAATAAAACATTATACCTTTTCTTTTGGTATTATAATGGTTCTAAAAACCTCTTTTGGTCTATTTGACTAAATGTTACTTGGGAAACGACGGTTTGCGTTGAATAGATCGATTAATCATATATACACTACCCGCCAATAATATGGAATCGTTGCAATACTCAGTATTGCAGCACCCAAAAAGTTTGGCATCACCCAAAATAAGGAGAAAAAATAGAGTAAACCTAGAACCAATTAGGTTGTGGGTACGAATTGCATTTTGAAAGAGAATTAGAGGGGTCATAAATGATTTGTGCCTTAAAGACCTGAAATAATCACATTTTAGGGTGATGCCAAACTTTTTTGGTTGCTGCAATATTCAGTATGAGTGTTGCAATATGCGATTCCATATTTATGGCGGGTAGTGTAATAGCTGGTAACCAAACG
Organism: Aedes albopictus; assembly: GCF_035046485.1. NCBI lineage: Eukaryota > Metazoa > Arthropoda > Insecta > Diptera > Culicidae > Aedes > Aedes albopictus. The sequence goes on from NC_085137.1 coordinate 424,470,582, forward strand.
ATCACCTTTTTAGCATAAACCGTTCTTTGGGTTTGAAAATTCGGGGAGTGGCTTTGTTATATCCTCACTAGACCGATGCAAATTTTGAAATTTTCGCTACCCTAGGCTTAAACGATGATAATTAGGGTGCTGATCAGATCATCCTACCAAAATTTGAAATTATTGGAATCAGATTTGACTGAGCACACGTCATTTAAGGATCAAACCGATATTGATTCATATAGTTTACATTGCCATCTATAAAAGTGCCAAAGACACATGACACGTAAATCCTATGGAAAAATTGTTATTCAATAAAATTTGATTTTAAATCTTTAGCAATGATATTTGATTATACTTCTTGGGAACACTTGCGGGAGGAAAATTCTGCCTAGTAGGCCACGCATGAAAATTTCGAAATGCAAAATCAAGCCTAATTTTACCAAACACCGTATCTAACAAAATCCACGATCGGAGAAAATCGGAAGGGAAGTTCGCTGTTCCCCAAAACTAATCGGCTGGAGATATATAGTCGTGGATTACCTAAGAGGATACTCTCCTACCTTCAGATACTTAGAAATACAATACGATAGGGTCGAATCGAGCCAATTCACTGCTAACGTTAGACAACTCAAAACATCCTTCATCCGGGTGTTTACGGCCGTCATGCCATTAATTACTGATATAGTTTGATATTACACTATATGATCCAGAGAATATAAAATCGGTTCCGGGTTGGCCAGAAGAAAATGTTTACACCGTGTCCAATAAGTTCTCATACAAAATCAAATTGAATTCATCTCACATCTGTAATTGGGATTTTAAAAGTAAATTTATTTATTGAAAGGCCAACTAACACTGAACAAATACAGAATATGTTTTGGAAATAAATGTCCTTTATGCTTCTCTACTGATCGCTTATGTGTCGTAAGTCCATTTCAGCTGGCACGCACGTCATTTCATCGGCATTTCGCATTTTCGCATGGAAATGGTATGTTCGTGGTTATAACACTTACAGTTATATAGGGTAGAATTCACGAATCAGTCATTTTCATCTCACTTCCATCCTCTTTCGCACTTTATATAACGAACTTAGCTGATTTAGTATGGATTTTATATACCATTTTCTACTGTAACTTAGTCTGGAACTTAGTTTATGAACATTTCATAACCATTTCTGTATCTTGCCATTCAACTATCAAAGAAAGAATTGAAGTTGCACCAAAAAAATGACGATTGGTACAAAAATCCGACTCAGACGTAATTTGAAAGGTGACCCCAAACTTTTGCACGATGCAGCATCCTAAGGGGTGACCCCAAACTTTTGCACGGTGACTTGTAAACCTAACTCGATCATTTAAATAATGTTATGATTTTTTCCGCTAAAATCTAATGAATGGCTCTCAAAGAGGATAGAAATAGGGTTCTAATGCAACTTTAATTTTAAAATTTGATCGACCCAATTTTGAATTACACGGAAAACAATTTTTTGTACAAATTTAGGAAAAACACGTAAGTTTAGGTAAACTTTTTGTACTAAAAACTTCATATGAAATTTGTGAAAAGTACCTACGAATCAAATCTAACTCATTATCTTTCGATAGAGTCTGAGAACGAGTGAATTGAATGAAAGATGACTGAGATATGGCCGAAAAACATTTCCATGTTTTTGAGGGGGTGACTCCAAACTTTTGCACGGGAGTGTATTTTAAATTTTTCCCAAATCATTCTATTCTAGTTTAATGGTTTGAGGGAATCGAATATACTCTAAAATTATTTTCCTTAAAATTACACGGAGAATAAAATTTTCTATGAAAAAAGTTTAAACTAAAAATATCTCAACAATAATCATAAAATTTCAAAATGTTTTCATCTAAAAAAATCCGTACTCCAAAAAGGCTTCCAGGAAAAATATAACAGTATGGGGATGTTCAAAAATAAAAATTAGAAAAATCAAAAACTGAAATCCACGAAATCGAGAATTAAAAGAATCATCTTCCAAAACAAGTTTAAAACGATTTTAGATGACGAAAAACGATATTTAGATCAAAATAAAAAATTTGGGTATTAGAGGCTTAATTCACACCATTCTCATTTCTGTAACATGTTTGTATCACTATTTTGTCCAAAATTTACGTTTTATGATATTTATCTTTAATATAACGGTCATTTACAAGGACATCAGCCCAAGTTGAGTATACTTGCAAATTTCATACCATATCATCACCAAAATTGTATTGTTTTATCCTTAGTGTATCCATTTGGTACAATACTTGTGATAAAAACTCAAAATTTAACCTTACGGACTCTATTTAGCTGGCGTAGAATGAAAAACTTTTCGAACATTAATTTTTTTTCTTGCGTGCAAACAGATTTCAGAAAACGGAAGTGTATTGCTAGGCTTAGAAAAACTAACAGAAAATAAAGTTGTTCTGTTCCGTATGCTTTATTTAATCAGTATTATGTGACCCTTCAATATATACTTTTATTTTGAAAATATGAATCCCAGATGTGAAATAAAATTATGTTTTCTAAACCCTTAATAAGGGTCGTGAGTTCAAATCTCACCTGAGCTGTGGATTTTTCCCAATTTAACCAATAATTTACCCATCTGTACATATGTACGTTGAGTTATTTGAAATTCACAATATTTAACACCATTTTGAAATCCAAGATGGCGAATCATATCCAAGATGGCGGCCACGGAATGGTAGTTTGATTTATAATACCATGCAATATGGGTATCGATCGATCGGGCTTCATGAGTAGAAGTCAAAATCGATATTTGACCCTATTTCGAAATCAAAGATGGCGGACCATATCCAAGATGGCGCTCATGGAATGGTAGTTTGAGCTATGATACCATGCAATATGGGTATCTATCGATCGGGCATGATGAGTAGAAGTAAAAAAATCGATATTTCACGCCATTTTGAAATCCAAGATGGCGGACTATATCCAAGATGGCGGCCACGAAATGGTAGTTTGAGCTATGATACTATGCAATATATGAGTAGAAGTCAAAAAACAATATTTGGCTCTGTTTAGAAATTCAAGATGGCGGCCCATATACAAGATGGCGGCCACAGAATGAGAGTTTGAGCTATGAAACCATGCAATATGGGTATTTCTCGATCGAGCTTCATGAGTAGAACTCAAAAATGAATATCCGACGCCATTTTGAAACCCAAGATGGCGGACCATACCCAAGTTAGTGGCCACGGAATGGTAGTTTGAGCTATAATACCATGCAATATGCGTATCTCAAGGGTAGCTGATAGGGTAGCGGGTAGAATAAAAGGTGGAGCAGACAGTCGGGTAGAGGGTTTGGGTGAATGATAGAGTAGAGGGAGTGGAGTAGAAGGTTAGGGTAGAGGATAGGGTAGACGGTAGGGAGAAGGGTAGAATAGAGAGTAGGTTTGAGGGTAGGAAAAATGTTAGGGTAGAGAGTATGGTAGACGGTACGATTAAGCACAATATAGACTAGAGAGTACGGTAAAGGGTAGGGCAGTGGTTATAGTAGAGGATAGTTTAGATTGTAAGGCAGATGGTAGGGTTGAAGGTTATGATAGAACGTAGGATAGAGGATTGGAATTGAGAGCAAAGAAGACAGTAAGGTAGAGGCTAGAGAATAGGGTGAAGAATTGAGATGAGATTAGATGAGCTGAGGTTCTTTTTTGAGATACCTTCAGGAACTCTTTCCAGGATTTCTTCAGGCATTCCTTTCGAGAATCTCTCAGGTTTATTCCCGAGATTCATTTAGATATTGCTTCCGAGATTGCTGTATGGATTGCTCCGGAGTTGTCTTCAGGGATTTTTGCAGGCGTTGTTTTGGAAAATCCTGAAAGGATTCTGTTTTTCTTTTCTGTATTCTTTCAGGGATTTGTGCTGGAATTCCTTCAAAGATTCCTTCCATGATTCCTGCTGTTATTCCTTAAGGGATCCCTCCCGAAAAAAAAATGAAAAAATATATGTTTCTTCCGAGATTGTTTTCAGGCAACCTTAGTTCATAGAGACATCTTTTATGGTTCTTGCAGGAATGCCTGCTCAGTTTCTGGCCGGCATTCTGTCATGATCTCTCTAAGGAATACATCAGGTATTCTTTACGGGATTCCTTCAGGAATAACTTCAGGGGTTTCTGCCAGAATAGCATTAGAAAATTCTAAAAGGATTCTTTCAGAAATTTTACCCAGCATTCTTCCACAGATTTCTTCTGGAATTACTTCACAGATTCATTTAAGTATGTTTTCAAAGTGTTCTGTCGAAACATTTTCAGAGAATCCTAATGGAATTCTTTCTATGAGCCGGGATCCTCCCTCGGGATTTATACAGCAATTCCTCCCGGGATATCTTCTGTGATTATTTCAGGGATTCCTACCAAGCTTTCAGTTGAGATTCCCTCCGAACTCTACCAGATATGACTCTTAGAATTCCTTCTGCATATCCCCCGGGATTCATTCGGGGATTTCACATTATGTTTCGATTTGATAGTGCCCAGAATAACACCATAAAATTCACATATTGTTCACGAATAAACAATCATGGAGTAGTAAACATACAGGGGATAGACAAAATGATCGGGACAGGCAAAATTTTCACTATACAAAAAATGTTCAACTAGCTGTAACTTTTCGAAAAGTGCATCGAATATTCTCAAATTTTTACTGTAAGTTCTTCAACTAGTTGTGTATCAGTGGACAAAATTTGGAAAAGATCGGACAATACTTCACGAAGTTATAAAGATTTTTGAAAAAGATAAAATTATCCGATAGCCAACTTTGAGCTGTTATACCTCCGGATTCAATGAACCGATTGCAATGAAATTTTAACCATTCATGACTTATATAATGAACTCTGGAAAACATTTGACTTAACTTGAAATTTTTAACAAGCGAAAAAGTTATAGCTATTTAATTTTTTTCACGATTTTTTACTAAATTGGTCTATTTTTATTATGCATCCCATTACTTTTTCAATTTATTGGCGGCTATGTTGTTGCTTTCCTTCAAAACGCATTCATATATAAGTCAATAAGAGGGAAACTAAATGAACTATAATTTGCATCTTGAATTTTGAAACGATGTTGATGTTTTGGATAATTTGGTGTTTTATTAGAAAAATAATCTAATCGTTATAATTTTCTTCCGTGTTAAGAATATTAAGTTAAGTCAATGGTTTTTCATAGCTCACTATATAAGTACTTAATGGTCAAAATTTCATTACATTCGGTTAATTGAATCCGGAGGTATAACAGCTCAAAGTTGGCTATCGGATAATTTTACCATTTTCAAAACTCTTTATAACTTCGTGAAGAATTGTCCGATCTTTTCCAAATTTTGTCCACTGATACACGACTAGTTGAAGAACTTACAGTAAAAATTTGAGAATATTTTATGCACTTTTCGAATAGTTACAGCTAATTAAACATTTTTTGAAAAGTGAAAATTTTGCCTGTCCCGATCATTTTGTCTATTCCCTGTAAGTGGAGAAGCCGTGTAGAGTATATCTGGTTGAAATTTTATATCAAAACATGGAATGATGATGAACCTGGGCATGTTAGTAGAATACCTGTAAATACGAGACACCGAAGACGACCATATAGTTGAGGTCAGAATACGTATCTGTCAAAGAAGACAAATTAAATGGAACAGTACTTAACACGATTTTCTTTTTCATATAAAAAACTTCTGAAAAGTTTACGTATGGTGAGTACGTAAAGAGAGTTTGTGGGTGCTGAAGGAAAAACTCAATTACTTTATTAGAAATAATTATCTGTGTAAAATCTAACTTCTTAAGTATTTTAACGTTTACTTATGCCACACATAGTGAGCTCTCTTTATTTGATTTGTTAAAAAAAAATGAGAAATGTTGAACACTGCAGTCGAAACTACATGAAATTACAAGAACCATGCATTGCATACTTTTAGGCGTTTATCGGGTTATATTTCTGCCCCAATTTATAAGTCCTTTTTCTATTCTTTTTGAGTGATAATCATCTCTTTAACTTGTTTAGAGCTGTATTGTATCCACTCGGGTCAGAATATAACGATAGCGTAGAAGTTGTGCTGAAATAGAACTTGAGAAAATTATCAGATATTGAGGACCTACAATGAAGATTTTTTTTGGAACTACACCATAGACTTCCATTTTTTTCATCAAATCATGCTTATTTTATTGGAACTTGACCTTTGATAACAAATTTATTTGAAGATTTAAATTGTGGGACACCTTGGGCGTTAACGGGTTAAAGATTGAAAATCAATTTTTATTGAATAACATTTTTTCTACAGGTTTTACGTGTCATATGTCTTCGGCACTGTAAGCTATCATATCAATGTCGGTTCAATTCTTAATTCATCATAGAAAAATACTACAGCCTGTTCACATGGAAGATAAGATTTCCCATAGTAATTTCCATGCAAACTTTAAATGACGTGTGATCAGTCAAATTTGATCCGAATAATTTCAAATTTTGGTAGGATGATCTGTGAGGCGCTGTAACATCGAATAAAGCAGTAACTACCTCTGATCTTGCTGACTTGCCCTTGACTCTGTTACGTGGGTTAGTTGATATATGCCATGAAGAAGGGTTGTCCTACTGGGGAGAATTTAGCAGTAAAACAAGGGTGATGCTAGGTTTCCGATGCATGGCCAATATCAGTACTCTTGTTTTGTTTTCTAAGAAAACAAAACAAAAACTGTATCAAAATCGATACTTTATTGCCCCTCAATGGCAATTGAGTAATGCGACATGCACTACACTAAGGATACGGGTAATGTCACAATAGATCTAAAAACTGGTCGCAGTGACAAACCCGAACAGGAATAAAAAAAAGGGTTGTCCTTGGCCAGGGGTGGTCCGGAAACCAACTATACTAAGTGAGTTTTGATACCACTTTTTTAAACCATTTGCGCGCAATGTCATTCTAAGAGTTTTAGTACTCTTCTTTGCTTCGGAGGACCCCCAGTACCCCCATGCCCGAGTTTGAGCCAGTCTTCGGGACAGATTCTTTGGCTGATCCGGCAATAAGGAAAGTTAGGGGGTTTGTGAAGAGTATAATATGCGTCGCATCCTGTAACGAAACTATTACTCCTCAGTTTAGTAAGTTGCTCCAAAAACTTGTTTAAGATCGCTAATTCACAAATGTATACGAAAAGGTAGACAAGAGTCATTCTCGATGCCTTTTTGGTACTTCCCCAATTGTATCCATAATATGCTAAACACATGTCACAGTGGAGCACGATCTGCGGACCCTTCGCAGAGTGCGGAGCTGGAGACATACCGCCATGGACCGAGCAGAATGGAGACGACTCCTATGTACAGCAGAGATCACTCAGGCCTTAGTCTGACCGGTAAGATAAGTACTAGAGTGGGTCAACGTTTATATGGAAAAATGAAAAATTTAATGGTATCCCATCAGATCAAAGCTTTTTTGATCCCATTTCAGGACCCAAATAAGTGTGCAAAATTTGGGCACGATCGGTTACGTCTACGTTTTGCGCATCGCGTTTGAAGTTTGTATGGGATTTTACATGGCAAAACTCACTTTTTGCATTTCTCTCATGACTAGCTCGAATTTTTCTAAAACCAGGTAACCGATCATGTGAAAGCATAGCCTAGAGTGTCCTGAAAAACTTTGTCGAAGACCGCGAAGTGATCTGATGCTTATGAAAAAAGTTATAGCGTTGGCATTGCTTGGCGAAACAGCATGATTTTGTTGCTATTGTTATTCCTTTATAAAGCCATGCATGTGGTTCGTTGGTTATAACTATTTTTACAAGCATCGGATCGCTTTGCGGTCTTCAACAAAGTTTTTCAGGACATCCTAGGCTATCATTCTACAGTATCGGTTAAAAAGTTTCAGACAAACTTTTTCAACTTATGATAAAAATGCAAAAAAGTATGGTTTCCCATACAAAATCCCTTACAAATTTCAATTGCAATGCGCAAAGTGTAGACGCCACCGATCGTGCTCAAATTTTGCACAGATACTCAGGACCTGAAACGGAACCAAAAAAGCTTTGATCTGAGAAAACGGTTCCGATGACCCACGCTAATAAGTACATGTCATTTTATGCATTATGTTTTCTTTGAAAGAAATAAATACATACTATTAAATGAGAGATTACTGAAATAGTTTAGGAATATATATAAAATAATTTAAATATGGGCATGATACGGCTCCCGTGAGTTATCCCCCCTGCAACCCACCGCTATATAACCCCAGTGAACACCGGAGAAGATACTAACACAAAACACATCGTTACGTTCATTACATGAAACAGGTGCACATGATTTATTCACGTTTTTGGAAGATGATAAAATGGAATCAAGTACATAAATGTCTATTTGTGAATGTTGTTTGCCAAATGATCAGGATTCATGCTAAACCTATCAGCCTATTTACACAGCATAACCTTAAACTAGTTAATTAACTTCACTTTCCTCGGACGAGAAAAAAAACATACAGTTTAAAGTCTTTTGAATTCTATGCTGCGACGTACCTAAACTTAATCAATAACGAAGGAATTCGTTAATTTTTATCGGGAAATAAACGGGGCGGCAGAACATTCGTCTACTGTCTTTTCAGGACTTAAAGTATTACATAAATAGTTCTTTTTGTATATCGTAACTAAATCCTACTGAGTTCAGCTCTTGTTCATGTTAAACACCAATTAGCTATTAATATTTTTCAGTATACCAGAGTACAATTTGTTGCTATCGAAGAAGGATTCTCGGGCCTGCCAAAACTACGCATCCAGATCTATCACCTCGTCCTTGATGCTCACATAGGGGTGCAGCATATGGGCCGGAATCTCATGTTCTTCATCATCATCGTCTTCGAGCCGCGCGCGTTTGATGGTGAACTCCTCGTACGGGTAATTACTGCTGTCGGAGTTTTCCTCGTTGAAGAACGTCGAGTTTTCCAAGCTGGACCGACTGGTGTCGTTCGTTTGTTGCTGCTGGGATTGAGAGAGCTGTTGTTGCTGCTGCAGCGAGAAGTGCATTTTGATGACGTGCTTCGAGAAGTTTGAGATCACAAAACGGTCGCCCTTTTTGGTCGGGAGTTTGGATACTTTGATTTGTACGGCGCACATGGGACACTTGATGAAGGCATTGTAGCCGTTCAGTTCGTAGGTGACGTTGATCATGTCCTCAGTGAGGGTGAGCTTGACCGGGTGTTTATCACTCCACATTTCGATCAGTTTGATGATGATGCTTTGGATTTTCTTGACCCGAGCTACGTCGCTGAGAGGAGGATAGACTGTAGCTTGTTCGAAGGCGTACGGAGGATTTTTGGTGGAAGCAACCTTGATATCAGGTATGTGTTCTTGAAGCATCTCCGAGGCATGAATAACCAGTTCTTGCTGTTGCTGGTGCTGTTGCAGTTGAAGTTGCTGCATCAGAGCGCGTTGCTCACGTATTTCCCGCACCAGGTTGATATCTGTCATTCGCTCCGGCTTAACCGGCCGCTCCACCGGTCGCTCTACCGGTCGTTCGGCGGGACGCTCGGCGCGCTCCATCCTCTCCTGTACAGGTACGGGTCGTTCGGATCGGTGGTGCACCTGCACCATCGGATCGGCACGTTGCAGCTCATTGGCCGCATTTGTGTAGTTCAGATAGGCACTCATCTGCAGCAGAAGCTTGCGATGTCCAGGAACTAGCCGAAACTCCCGCGCCGGATCGGTGCAAAATATGTGAAAGTAGAACTGCGTCTGCGGTACCAAGTGGATCAGTTCTTCGCGGGCGAAGCGTTCCATGTCGACGAAATCGTCATCGTTGAGGTTTCGCAAACTGCTCTCCTGCTCGTAGCCGCACATTTTGAGCAGATTTTTGAGGTAGGTCGGTACCGAACCGCAAACCCGCTCGATTCGGCTCCAGTTGATGTTGGAAGGCTTCTGCAAGGCGTTTGCGTTTTTGTCCTGAAATTTAAAATAAAAATGGTATTAAAAAATGTTAGAATGTGCGGTAAAACATATGTTCTTATCCAAATGAAGACAAGTGAAACTGTCTGTCCGCTGTGATCAAAAGGATAATCTAGGTCACCTAGCTTTTTTTGGTAATAACCAGATGTAAAACTGATATTTCTGAAATCTATTAAAGTTTTACCGTGAAGATTTATACACACCATGTTAACCTTCCGTAACTCGCGCGGTTGGCTACCTGCGTCAGCACCACGCTAATGCTGAGTAAAAGTAGATGTGCGAGATTTTTTCAACGTGTTGTTCAAAATACAACAGCGCGATCGCTCGAGGGTTAAGGACAGCGAACTGTCTGAATTCGCTATACGGCTTTTCAAACAAACAATTCTCCGATCTTGTTATTCAGCATGTAATTCACAAAAACTTGTTCAGAAATGTTCCCTTATCATCTGGTAGAGTAGTAACCCCCTACCTGTACCTTATTCCTACGTTGCTCTAATTGATTCACCAGATCGTATTGCAATATTCATGGAATCACTATTCCGAGTGTAGCATTTGAATAGTTCCCCCATTTATAAATATGTTGCGGCCAGCGCAGCCGAGTTCCGACGTCATCATTATTTCCAACCGCACATCCATTGCATAATTCAGTGAATACTAATTTCCGCGAGTGTGAATCGCGCGAGAAAACCACGCGTCAGCTGGCGGCGCAGGCCCGGCTCTACCAATAGTAGGCAACCTAGTCGAACCGAGCCAAGTTCGACGTAAGTGAGTAGGTACTCCCCAATCTGGCTTAATCGGATGGAAACAGTAATAAAGCTAGACGCGCGCATGGACCCGCGCTGCACCGCTTGTATTTCTGGTAAAAAGAGTCTTGCAAAATTTATGTACTTGTTGTTTGTGCTTCATTGTATAGATATTTCGCTGGAAACAATACAGCAGCGCAGCGTGGCAACGAAGGAAGCCACAATTCGTTGGAACAGTTTTTTTTTCCGCTGTCGAAAACAGTTTTGCGAAGAAACCCGAAGAAATACACGAAATATGCCCCGTCAGCACAGCCACAATTTGAAGAGGGTATTAGAGATTGTTATAAAAATACACGGCTTCGAAGGGCAAACAACAATACCGCAGAAACCACCACTCTCTCTATATCTCTATGGGAAGCCAACAACGAATTCCTAATTATGGGAGAAATAATAACGGATGAAGTCGGACGAAATGAATTCGAGCGATAGAGTCGATAGGCGCTTAGTGAAAGAGGAAAAAAAGTGTAACAGCCTATTTTATTTTTTCAGGAAACAAGACGAATATCGAAGTACGTATCTCCGTCCGGACAGAGAGTAGATGTGCGAGAGTATCTGGTTAAGCGATAAGCGCTGCTGCTAAGCAACCACGAGCGTTGCAGGCGTAGTGTGTGGCTAGAGCCCGTATATGTTCTGTTGCCCTTTACTCTCGCGCGTGGTTTCGAAGGAAAGTCGACTATGAAAAGTGCTGAGCAATGTTGGTATCGCTAGGGATGCGCAAAAATGGTTACTTCCGAATGTGGGCAAGTTGTTGTTATCATCAGGGCAGAAATTTGGGTAGAGACAGAGCTACCATACGCTGCAAAAAAATATACATTTATGCAGGCGATACTCAAAATAACTGGGACAGGTTAAATTTTCACATTTCAAAAAATGTTCAACTACCGTGTATGCACCAAACTTTGCGCAGTTAAGAAAAATCAAACTTCGTGTCGTTATAAAAAATACAAACAAACATAATATTTCATGAACCACTTCCTCACACGATAGGTTAATGACTCTACTTTGAATTTGCACTGAAGACAAAATAATAATATTAACCAAAAAATACTTAAAATATAAAAAAAAAACTATTTCATTGCCTTGTTCCTATCTTTGCGCACAAAATCTTCGATTGTTCCTAACTTTGCGCATGCTCTGCATAGTACAAAAAGTCATTTTATTATTATTATTTAATGTTTAACATTAAAATGAAGATGTTCAGATAGTGTGTCCTTAAGTGATCATTAAAATACTTTGTCCTAGGCGGGAGCGGGAACGGAGGAGTTCTTGAATTCTTATGCGTTTCATACTACCGTGTGAACAATCCAAAATATATTCAGTAGGGATTTTTCAGTGGCCATCATGCAAAACGTGGCTCGGGAATTTATGATCTTCCACCTAGTGGCAAAAATCGAAAAATTAAGATTTCTGCATACATTTGACCACGTTTTCCCATACAAACCCCCTTAGGAATCCCCTATAAATCCATTCACCAAACACTCCGGCTGGGACACATTTTGAATTTCTTTCAACCCTCTAATACCCAAATTTTCGATTTTGATCTAAATATCATTTTTCGTCATCTAAAATCGATTTAAACATGTTTTGGAAGATGATTCTTTTTAATTCTCGATTTCGTGAATTTCAGTTTTTGATTTTTCTAATTTTTATTTTTGAACATTCCCACACTTTTATATTTTTCCTGGAAGCCTATTTGGGGTACGGATTTTTTTTGAGATTGAAACATTTTGAGATTTTATGATTATTGTTGAAATATTTTTATTTTTATTTTTTTTTCATAGAGAAATTTATTTTCCGTGTAATTTTAAGAAAAATAATTGTAGAGTGTGTTCGATTCTCTGAAACTATTAAACTAGGGTAGAATGATTTGGAAAAAAATTTAAATATGTTAATTGTAACAATTCAATACAAAATAAACAATGACTTCTAAAAGGTGACTGAAAAATCAATTTTTCAATGATTTAAAAAAATGTAAATACGCTTTAAATTACAAAAATGCTCAAGCTATACCCCGTATAAAGGCGGGGTTGGGTATTAGAGGGTTAAGTAGCCCTCCCCTTCTCCGCATTGTAGAAATAATGTCAAAAAGTTCCCAAAAGCTTGAAATCCGAAGATTTTTTTTGATCTGCTCAAAATCGACAAAATGATCACTTACACCCCATTGAAGCTGGGCCTTACGTATCTCTATAGTCTATCTGTATCTATCTGTATAGAATTTTATCAAACCTTGATGAACACTGGAACCTCGGACTTTCTGATCTGCGCGAGTTACTTCACGCAACTTGAAGAGAGAGGTATGGCACTCCACAGGTTTCATCTAGTCTTTCATTATTTTCATTACTGACCTGTTTTGGAAGTGTTGTGCGGTTTAATTTTGGAAAATTATCTGGAGAAATCCAGCGCACTTAATTCAGATTGTCGGGATATTAGCGTTTTTTGTTCTTTTGTCGAGATTTGCACAGCCCAGTAGGGTAAGTGTACCAGTTATCGCCATAGTGGTTCCCTATTTGGCCATAGTGGAAAGTTAGAAGGATTTCGAGCTTTGACCTATTATGAAAGTCTTAGTAGCAAGAATTTAAATGTATCTTGTCATTGAAACCCTTAAAATAATGCAAACTTTTGAATTATCTCCAATACCCACTATGGCCAAATAGGGAACCACTATGGCGATAACTGTACTGTAGGTCTGTAGGTTATTAAATGCTAATCTGCCGTGCATGCGCCATAAGTGCTAATTAAATGCAGGTTATGGACCAATATACGGCTGAATAAATGCTTATGCTTCCTATCCCCCAAATTGCCTAAAATAAAAACAAAAATATTTTCCCCTGCTCATTTCAGTCGCTTCAAATTCTTCTTTGTCTCTCTTCATTTTTCTCTCACTCTCCGCTCTGCAACTTTTGAGGCTGTTTTTACAGTTGTTTTTTTTTTGCTGATTCCGCTGAATTTAGGATTCGTTCCCTCAATCCTCTGGTTAATGATAGTGCTGAACCGCGCTACAGGATAAATGATCAGATAATGTGCATTGGACATGGACACATTCTACGGGCCCCGTATCATCAATACTCATTTTCAAAGTTGAAATTTGGCATATTTCACATTTTGATAACATTCTACACTACTCTTGTCGTCCAAAAATGTATTCAGCATGATATGAATGTAACAATAAATATTTATTGAACGATGGTTAAGATTAACAATAAAATCGTGATTTTAAGACATTTAGACACACTATTCATCAAAGCTGCCGTATTTCAAACACCTATGCACTGATTTTTCAAAATTCTTCCATGATTAACAGATAAATGTATGTAGATTTTTTAGCATACAAAGAATTTTAATTGTAATACTTTACAACTATGAGGTACGGTTGGTCAAATCATAGATTTTTAAGCGTTGTAACGTCACGGAAAATCAACCTTTAAGAAATTTATTCAAATTCGGAACAAGTTTCAAATATGAAATTTTGTATGGTCTTTGTACTCCAGAATATCTTTCAAATGAGACTTAAACAAAGGAAATCGGTTCACTGACGCCTGAGTTTCACCTGGTTGAAGTTTGCGTTGTAACGACACGATAAAAAGTTCTGTGGAAAAGACCAAATTTCTCTGGTGGACGGCTTCTGCAGTGGGCAAAGGTAGTTCTATATTCCAAACCAATTTCTTTTTCGTTGTGTATAAGCCCTTTTCAAGGTATCATTCATAAATTGCGTACCATTAAGTCCCTCTCATAAACTACGTAGACTCCTGAGAGACAGTTTGTTTGGCCAACATCTACGCTCTATACAAATTCCAAAAAATATTTAAATTGTAATTGTACTGCGATATTGTAAAAATGCCACTCAAACCGATAATTTCTATGATATCAGAGCCAAACAGACGAAACACTGACAAAATTATCATCTTATACATCTCAGGATATTGATAACTTCGAGAGTTGGTGTTTTCAGCAAAGTTGTTAGGTTGGTCAAAGACTTACAGTTGATGGATAGTTTGGTTTAAAGTTCCAAAAAAACGGCGCTAGAGAACTTATACATTTTTAATTCCATGTACAGTGACCCCACACCGATGAATCACCTTAATTTTGTACACTATTTATGAATAACCATGTTGATCAAATGAGTGATCCATAAACTGTGGTCATTTTTGCCGATTCATAAATTGTGGGGTCACTGTATCTCATTTCTTAGAAAGATGATGTCTTCGGCAAAATTGTTTGGTAAGGAAATCGTTCAATTTGAAATACACTATTTATTTATTTATTTATTTTTAATTACACTGAAATACACTATATTCGTAGAAAATACAAGAAAAGAAAATAAATAGGAAGCCTCTGAAGTTATTTTCCCTTAAAATAAACCATGTGCTTACAAGGGGATCAAGTGTCACCCATTTTTGTAAAATCTGGAGCAACATTTGAAAAGGGCATACAAGCATTGGTAAACAATGACTTCACACGTCGCTCCTGAGCCCCCATCAGCTTATTTACACAAACTAAGACCGTTATCAGATAGAGCAAACATGTATCTTTCGGATAACGGTGTTTATTTGCGTGGGCGGGCTGCTGTTAGGCCCTACGGAGCATTTTCGAAAAAAGACACAAGACCTCTTGGGCCCTTTTCAAATGTTGCTCCAGAAATGCATCATAAGACATGTCCCAGTTTTGAAAACTTCAACAATAAATTTATATCTTTCTGTTGTGTATAATCTTGCAATAGATGTTTACCTGTCATTCTGTACAAAAATCGGATCTAGTTTTGTGTTTTCATGAAAGTTACAGACAAATAAAGAAAAAGGGGTCAAGTCTACCCAGTCTCCCCTATGGAATGGTAATTATGTCAGTGTTACGTCTGTCTTTGATATCACAAGAATCACCGAATCATATATCTCAGGACCCTGATTACTTAGAGAGTTATTAAACTTTTAAAGTATCTTGATTTTAATAATCGTTTGGTTTAAGGTTCCACTTGCCTAGTGGTAGTTGAAATTTTAAACCACACCATGCACATTATATTTATTTATAAAAGAAAAGTTGGAACTTTTGAAAAAGTGCCCAAAAATTTACAAATTTTGACTGCTAGTTTCTCAATTAGTCAAAACTTGTAGGAAACTTTTTGAGAAATCCTTTGCAAACTATTACAAACTTTAATTAGCATCGCCCAGTGCCGAAATCTCACGTCCAATGGTAAAACAGCTGTAAGTCTTCGATTTATCAAACAACTTTTCCAAAGACACCAACTCTCTAGTTAATTAAGATTTTTTTATCACTGTTAGGTCTATTTGTCTCTGAGATCACAGAGGTTGATCTTAGGGTCCTAAGAAGTATGCAGATCCTCTGGTATGCTTTTGATTCAATAAATTCTCGCAAACAAATTAAAGCATTTTCACTTGAATAGATGACATTGCATAGATTATTGAAGAAATGTATATCTCGAAGGCGTGATGAGTTATATGCTGAAAAATCTAAACATCAGGCGGTGTGAAGTAATGGATCTCAGCGCTGTAGTCTTTGGGACAAAACTAGAAGAATATAGGTGGTACTAAACCGAAGATGGGTGTCTGTGCCATTAACCTTCATGAAGGAGTATTCATACTACTGATAGCAATAACTTGGCCCTCCGAGCCATTTATCACAAAACGAATTTTCAATAGAATAAAGCCAAGGTTGCAACCATTCATTTGCAAAAATTTACATTCATTTGCTATTATCTCAGTTCAGAAGCATGCTATCGAAAAACAATGTATGGATGAATTGAACCTTGTAGTTTTATCTGAATGTTCGCCGAATAGCATTAGGCTCGTACACGCATAACAAAGTCGTGAGAGAGCTGTGAAGGCAACTCTCCACGCGGTGAATATAAATTTCATTCACGCTGTGGAAAGTTGCCTTCACAGCTCACTCACGACTTTGGAATGCGTGTGCGACCCTAGAGCCATTCGGCGAACTTTCAGATAAAACTACAAGGTTCAATTCATCCATACATTGTTTTTCGATAGCATGCTTCTGAACTAAGATAATAGAAAATGAATGTAATTTTTTGCAAATGAATGGTTGCAACCTTGAATAAAGCTCCCCTTGAGGTAGTGAAGATTATGCAACAATATATTCAAAAATATATTCAAAAATTCGGGCAAATTTAGCTGATTATTCTGATTCTAACATGATGTGCATTTTCCTGACGTTACAGCGCGAGCAGAACCCTGTTTGAAACTGAGCGGGCGTTCTAACATCACGAAATGTAAAAGTGGATTATCCAAAAACAAATCCGAAATTTATATATTTTATTTCATTGAATTGAAGAACAAACCAATAAATTTCAATGGTGGAAAAAAAATCAGACCATCATAAAAATCCGAGCAGATTCTTTAAGATGTTGGTAGCGCGGTAGAGAGGGTCGGATTCTAGAGCGTTGTAACGTCACGCTACAAATACGCATTTTAAACACGTTTTTCTAATGAAAACTAAATGTTTAATAGGTCAAATATATCATACATTTTACAAGGAATCCGAATATGAAAAAAATATTTTGAGGTTTACAATCGTTTTCAAGAGTTATAGTGAAAAATCTGAATACGAATGCGTCAAAGCGTTGTAACGTCACGGTAGAATGTGTCATTGATTATTTTATATATTTAAAGCTAGAGTACCACACCTTCAGTTATTTCGTTGTGCCCGGACAACTGCTCGAACAAGAGTTAATAATTAAATCTACCACAAAAACACGATGGCATAAGAAATCAATCATGGAGTTTATTTGGAAAACATCTGTTCTCCCAATGAGTTGCTTCATTGCTACCAATACATGATAGGACATCTGAATAATAAATGGGTCCTAAAGCCGTGGCGCATGAAATGAAAAGTTAAAATGTGTAGCAGTTTTAGCAGTTTTATGGCAATAAAGCAGCAATTGTGATGCTTATAGTCTAGTCTAGTCTAGTCTAGTCTACACATACACAGCCATTCATTGAAAGAATCCTGGAAAATGATAGAATCGACTAATTCCATCATTATTCCTGTCATTATTAATTCTTGCAGCACATCGGAGATGTAGGGTAATTCATGTATTTTGGACAGGCTGAGGACAACGTTGAAAAAATCGTCCCCTAGCTTCCTTAAAAAGCAATTGATTATGTTGCAAAGTTACCAATGCGCTTATAATATGATTGTACTTTGCATTCCTGGTGACAAAAACCTTAACGAAAGCATTTTAAACTGAGAAAATCACAATTTCCGATCGCCTGTAAGAATTGCATTTTGGACACCGAATATATGTTTTGGACACCCTCAGGTATATATAATTTGGACAGGGCAATTATCTCAATGTTTAGCCATTAATACTGCTAAATCATGGAAGTAACATAAATTAACAAATATTTTCTTACAAATAATCAAATTTCTCCGCTTAACAGGCATCTATTTTGATAACTATTACAGTTTTTGTTAAAATCGAGGAAATATCGCCCGACCCACAGAATACGCCTCCAAGTATGCAATCGCACAGCTTCCCCATGTAGTTCGTCAGATGACCAAAATATATTCACAGTACAAAACTTGTAATGTATTTTGGACACCTCATATTTTAAGCGTTCTAGATGAATGTTAAGAGATTAACTGCCTAATGCTTCTTTATTGAACATTTTTCATCGCTATAACGCTTTTAAATTTCTTACAATTATTAATTCAACGATTTTGAGGCGAATATTGTATGTGACTGCGAAGTGTATGTCGTCTTGCATACCTGTGCATTTGAGGGGTTTTAGTGAAATAATTTACATTTTCGATAATTTTGAAGTAAATTCTTAATTGTTAAGCGTATTTTCAACGTATATCATCAGAATAGGGTCTATTTGATCCAATAATCGATATTGAGAAGTATCTACTTTTATTAGGTCTCCGGAACAAGACATATATCGCCGTGCATGTCCAAATTATATACATGTCCAAATTATATTTTTTACCCTAGTGCAAGAGTTAAAGCGCCAATGAAGCAGCAGTTGTGATGCTTATTAACCAAAACACATGGTGCATTTGAAATGCTACACAATGGCTGTCAGATTTTAAACGGCATTTAAACTGTTAAGATAGGGCAATGCAGTGGAACTGCTATGATACGACAGCAAGCAAATAAAGCTGAAATACGTCCTTTTTAAATGCTTATTGGTTACCTGGGTTCATTACTGAGATTCAGCAAAAAGTTTGCTGAGAGTCAGCTAACAAACGTCACTTTTTGTAGGGTTATCAGTTAACAGTTTTACTGAGCACACGGCTGTGTGCATTTTTGCCGATCTAGCGAATCTGTTTTGAATGTGAGTCTCTGAGAAAATCCTAGGAGGAATATCGAAAGATGTCTCTGCAATAATCCCGTCAGAAATCTGTGAACAATTCCCAATCCCCGATAGCAATACATAAAAAACACTTGGAGTAATCCTTAACCTTCCAGAACGCGCGCCATCAAACAACCGAAACTGCACCGCGCTCGCGCAGCAGTATACGAAAAGTGAGGTTTTTTGGTAGTGTTGTACTTTTTACAACAGCGCGCGCGCTGAAGGGTTAAAAATATCAAGAAGAGTCTCCGAAAGAATGCTAAAGGAATCCCTGAAGGAACCCCCGGGACAAATTTTTGGATAAATCATCTCCCAGATTCCCTAAAATAACCATGCGAAAAATTCCTGAACTAATGGAAATGAAGGTATTGCTTAAAAAATTATAAAAGGAATCGAAATGAAATCGTCGAAGGAATAATGCTTAAGAAATCCCTAAAGCAATCCCACCTGAAATCCCAAAAAGAAGGGTTTAGTCATCTCTGAATGAATCTCACAAGAGCTCTCTCAGAATTTCCTGGAAGAATCCAGGGAGAGATTTCTGAAATAATCCTAGAGGAACCCCTGAATGAATCATTGCAGGATTTTTTGAAAGAACTCCAACATGAATTAGTGTGGAAATCCTGGGAGAATTCCCCGAGGGAAACACCGAAGAAATCATTGAAGAAATGCCTGATAAAAATCCCTAAAAGAATGCCTGAAATGATCGCTGAAGTAATCATTCAAAGAATTTCGGGAGAAATCCCGAAGAAATACTGGGAAAAAATCCCAGTAAGGATCAATCAATGAAGGAATCCCTGAAAGGATCTAGGAGAAATCTCCAACAGAATCTCGGGAGAAATTAATGAAATAATTTTAAAAGGAATCCCGGGAGAAATCCCCAAAGAACCAGGGAAAATCCGTGAAACTATCCCATGAATGTATCTCAGGATGGTACACTTTTGTGCCATTCGTTCCGGTTGGGTTTGGGAAATCTCTAGCTGGTGCACAGTTACTACCTACCTGTGTAGTGTGTATACACACGCATTAACAGCTGATCAGTAGAGGCGGCAGTCTGCACCGGCAGGTTGTACCTGTGCACCAGCTAGGGATTTCCCAAACCCAACCGGAACGAATGGCCCAGAAGTGTACACGACGGCGTGACCCTTTTCAACCCAACGGTTTCAAAACTGAACAAAATTGTGTGACTTGTTGATTTGTATATCGCGCCCTGAAGGTGGTCCAATAGCCGGACCGAAACGACGGCGATGATCAGTAATTAATCAACGCAAATTGTTAGACTGCAAGCCGAATTTTTCCACCAAAATAAATGTATTTTATCCTGGAGATATCCCTGATGTAATATCAGAAATCCTGGAAGAAACCTAAAAAAAATCCTGGAATCCTCTGAAGGCATCTCCAGAAGAAATCCCTGAAGGTTTACCGAGAGAAAACCCTGGAAAAATCCTGTAGGAATTCCTGGTAAATTTTAAGGAATAATCTGTAAAAGAACCCGCCAGGAAGCTTGGGTGAAATCTCTAAATGAACCATTGCACAATCAATGAAGGAATCCCGGGAAAAATCCCCGTTGAAATGCCGGAAAATATTTCTGAAGAAACTCTGGGAGAATCCTCCTTAAGGATCAGGGTAATCGCGGAAGGAATATCCGACGGATTTTCAGAGAAAAAAAATTCTGGAGCAATATTTGTAAGAATCCCTGAAAAAAATCCAGGAGAAGTTCCAAAATAAAATAAAAGGCAAATCAATGGAGTAATCCCGGCAAGAATCTCAAAAAAAAATCCCGGGAAAAATGGCGAAAATAATCCCATGCTAAATGAATGAAAATCCGAGGACGAAGTTCCAAATAAAGCCCGCGACCTCCTAAAAATAAATTAAACATAATTCCGGGTTATTTTTTAATAGCCGTTAAATGATTTCTAGCGGAATCGCTGTAACAAACCACATTTCGTTATTGAAGAAATAAGTGCCAGAACCCGTAAAAAAAAGTTCCAGGAGACGTTCGAAAGTGTACTGGATTTGTGGGAACTGGATAAATCCATAAAGGTATCTAAAAAAAACATTGAAGAACGGATACGATTTTGCTGAAAGAATTCCTGTATATATTTTGGAGACAGTACCTGATACAACATTTAAAGATGAATTTCTAAAATTAGTAGTAGGATACTATAAAGGAATGTCTATAACATTTCTTCGAGAAATTCATAAAAAAAACGAAAAAAAGCCTAAGTTACCTTTCGAGAACTTCTCGACCGTCAATGTTTTCAAGATTTACTTGCTGGGGTCATGTTAATATCTTCTTCAGCAAGCAAATAGGTTGTGAAAATCAATTATGCATGATGAACTTTGAAGATACAAACAATAATTAAGTACATAGAAAAAACTGATCTAGATCAACTTGGTACTGGATTTTTACTGAAACATGTTCCCAAATATCCAAAGGCTTGGGGATTCTTATCTACCGCGATAGAAGTTTTTAGTTTTTAATCAATAATTTATAAAATTTGCAATATTTTTAACTAAACATGCAAGATTTCTAACTAAAGATCATGTAAATAGAAGATTCACATCCGTATGAACTGCGCCGAAAACACCCCAACAAATATTTTTGCTGTACAAGATTGGAATAAACCACTCTTAAGCAATTTTTAGCTTAAGAAACTGTCATTCAGCTAGTTCTGTTACTTGGGACCAACTTCAAACCGTGGAAACCTATGTAATCTTTGCAGCATCGTTTATGTAATCTAGTGGACAAATTCTGAAGTTAATTGTTCGCGATGCCAGAAGTATGGATCTTCTTAACAACTTCTCCGAAGAGAGTATGCTGTAACCTTTTGTAATTCTTCAGGTAAAATGCGTGCAAAGATATAGGTTAATATAGATGATCAACTTCTTTCGAGTCCAAACAGCCAGCCAGTCCAGTCACCAATTGACAAGAATGCTGACTTCAGCCGGATTGAAGAATTCCAGAAATAGAAAATTAATTCCTTAGTAAACCTTCAAACATTTCCGCCAACTAAGGGTAGAAATATTAGCACTTCTGCGAAGAAAACCAATCAATGCCATTTAGTCATCCCCCTCCGTAATTTCTCGATTGTGTTCCGATGAATGAATCAGTTCTTCAGCGGGGTGTATCGATTCTCGGTATTGTGTACCAGCATTAACCATGAAGAGTTGTTGGACTTATAGACTTGTAAGTAAAAAAGATGGATTTTTTTCTGTGAGGGGCCGTGCATGTTACGTCACGCTTTAAGGGAGAGGGGGTTGTGAGGAGTTCGGCAAAACGTGGCGATCCATACAAATAATTGTGAGTTCCTATACAAAAATGTGACATAAGGGGGAGGGGGGTTAAAAATGGTCGATTTTAGCGTGATATAATTTGTGTCTCACCCCTGATAGACAATACTGATGCGCGTACCCTAGGTCTAGGTGATGATAAGCTTATATAAGGCCTCAACCACATGAAAGAAAACAACCTAGCTGGAACTTACGTGATTCAACTGCGTACAGAAGAACGTATTCGAGATTAACAAGAACGCATTGAATCACCTGGCAACAGTTTGAATCATTCGCCCTGTAGGGAGACTTTTGGATCTGTTCAGCAGGATGCTCTCAATTTCATCCTACCTAAAACGAAGAGTTGAATCGCTGTGTTTTTATTCTTGATGTAAACGCAAAATGTCGAATCAAGTACATATGATTTTGGACTACTTTGACTCAGTCAGTAGGTTTAAAACTAACTTATTATTTATATATACTGGAGGTACGTGCAATATCTAGCCGAGTACAAACATGTAAATCAATTTACTTTTCATTCCCGTCATACAATTTATTGGACGGTATTATTGAATTAAAGTATTATTAGATTATTATATAAAAAGTTAAAGAAACAATTGAAAAATCAAGCACAATAAACCAATTTTAATGTAAATGTAGTGTTGAACAAATTATACCCATGATTATTATATTTCAGTACGGACATCATCTAAGTTCATTAACTAAACAGTCGTTCCAATTAAGCACCCCTATCTGCGACCAGGGGCATCAATTCGCCTAGCAGCGTCATCGTGAATAGCGAGCAAAACAACAATGTGAATAACATATATTTCAAGTCTAATGAACTTGGAATACCGTCGTCATTGTATGTTTCATGAGAAATCCAACCGAGGGCATAAGGAATTTCATTTTTCCATTTCCTCCATTCTGTTTCAAAGACTCTTTTTACCGGCTCTATACCTCTCACGCTTGAACACTCAAGCCAAGTCGTTGTTCGTTTATCTCCATTCTCCCTTCCCTATCTCTCGTCGTGTACCCACTTATTATTTCCTTGCATCCAACAACCCAGCCAGCCAAGATATTCATCGTTTCAGTACTACTATCTCATATTATGTATTCTTCGAAGTTTCTCCAGTTTCTGCGCGCACGCTCTTTCTCGGCGCCCTTTTTGCCCATTAGCAAGTAGCGAGCGGGCAGGCAGGCAGGCAGTAGCAGCACCAGTCGAGGTGCGGATGGTTTGGACATTACCAAACACTTTTACCTTTTTATTTTACCTATACTTCTCGGGTAGAGAAAGAAGATCAAGAATGGCAATAAAACTTGAATAGGTGCAATAATAGTTACCGATTATTGGAAGAAGAAACCAGAGGGACAAGCAATAATAAAAGATAACTTCTGATAAAAAATAACCAAAAATATTAGATTTAGAACAAATGTGTTAAAAGAATAACACTGTTTGTTATCATGAAAAAAATAATCAAAACAATGAGTCATAATTTTATCAATTTCTTTCTCCCTTCTGGTTCTCCCTAATGTCTACCAATCTACCACATTTCTTCGCCCTGGCTACGGTCACCATCCGGCCAGCCATCGGTAAGAGATTGAAGTGCAACTTTGGATAACAACATTCCCAGTATATGTAATGGCACAGTACAGACAGACGGAAGAAACGAGATTGAAGATCGTAAAAAAAGTTAGCTAGTCTAGTATAGTTACCTTTTCATCTAGCTGCAGCTCGCCAAACGCAGGCCGATCCGTTAGGCTCTCTTTGTATTCCTCGTACTTTTGAACGAACTTGGCCCGTTTGCCCACCTTTGGGATTAGCTCCTTAATCATGTCGTATTTCAAATACCTGAATGCGCCTTCATCGATTTCTTCCTCTGGAAATAAAACACAAACACAGAACACAGAGAGAACATGAAATACGGTGAGAATACGGGTCAGTGTACGGTACGGGGAAACAGTAGAGGTTGGCTAATGGGCAATACCGTAGCAAACCGTAGTTTGCAAGCAGCTTTTGTTCGGTATTCGAGTCGCTTCCAATGCGAAGTTTAATGTTTGGCCGTAAGCCCGTAGTTTATGTGTTTGCTACATTAGTTGGACTATGTACATCAGGGAGTCTCGTTTCTTATAAGGTCCCCTCTTGTATCACCCCTGTTCAGCAGCTGCCCTGCTCTAGGGCATTATCTAGGGATTCCTTTTATGTGAACCATCGATCAACAAGAAAAGTTTGTAAATGTGTACATAAAAGCTTCGCTTCGTAGAATGGCAAAAACAACGTCGTCGACAACCAACAACGTCAACAGCAAGAGCGGTATTACGCAAGACCGAAAATTATCGAGAAGAGTGAAATACAAGCCAACGGTATTTTATAATCAACGGTAATAGCGGGAATTTCATAGTAGAGCGTTTGCGCAGCAGTTGTACCTGTGGCTTGGGACGCTGGAGAATGTGGAGTGGGGCGAGCCATGAAACATGGAAAAGTTTCACATTTTTTCGTTATCCATTTGAGGAATGTGAAAACATTCCTGTTGAAGGGAATTTCGATTTCAACACAGGTTCACGGTTTGCCAGCTCATGGAAAGAAGCAATACTCTTCTTATCAGAGCGCAGAGGCAAAAAATGTGAGGTAATGCATCCAGAATTTTGAATGATAAAAGCTTACGAATAATATCAAAATCCCAGACAACGCCAGTCTAGACATTGATAAGACAAGTTTGAGATGTTGGGAAATCAATAAAATTCCACTGTTTGTCATCGAGATTCGCCCACATATGGAGCAAATTGCTTCTATAATACTAGTGTGTCTTATATGCCGAACATGGGGATTTTATGACTGGTGGGAATCGGATTCATTTCTTTAGGCAACGGTGACATCTAAGGTTTCTGTTACTTGTAGATCAGGAAAGCGATCGTTAAATTAATTGGGATTCGTGGGTTCAATTCCCAACGGAGCACATGGAACACGTGTTTTATTGAGGACATGGATATTAAAGCATTATATCAACCTTTATCTACAGTCAGGGGATATATGCCGCGTTAGTTAATGGATTTAGTTCAAAAATAAAACAATGACAAAAAACTAATTATACTGTTTTTTTCGCAATGGAGAAAGTTAGAGCTCCAAAACCTATTGACTTTCCTTATCCTTCGAATCGAGCTAAAATCAACTTACAGCGACTCTTCCTGTAACAAAGGAAGATCATCTTGGAATGGTGCGTTACGGCGTAAGATCCACATTAAATTTAGATCTTCCTAACAAAAGTAACCTGGCAGAATTGTAGAAACATTCCAGAATAAAGAATCTTATTAAAGATTTGATGTATTTTTGTCGGTGTTTTTGTTTTTTGCCTTTCTCGTACACTAAGTGTACTGGAAAGGCTATATGTTCACTCCAAAAACGACTTTTTGATAGAAGGCTCGGAGGGTCAAGTCACATATACCAATCAACTCAGCTCGACGAATTGAGGTGATGTCTGTGTGTGTGTATGTGTGTGTGTGTATGTGTGTGTGTGTGTGTGTGTATGTGTGTGTACAAATAAACTCACATCACTTTTTGGCAGTAAACCTCAACCGATTTTAATGACCGACGGTTCATTCGACGCGGAATCTGGTCCCATTGTTTCCTATTGAAAATGGTTCGGATCGGTCCAGCCGTTCCGGAGTTATGGCCATTTACGTGTTCCGGACCAGTACCCTTGGAAGGGGCCATACATAAAAATGTAACAAACACATACATGCGACACATCAAACTGCGGCATTTTGGATAACCTGATGAACAGTTAGCAAGAAAACAGTCTCAGACCATATTTGAACCGGTAGTGTTCCGGAACCGGTTCCAGGAGTCCCGCCGGAAGTGGCCAAATATAAAAGTGAACCAAATCCATGCATGCGACACATCAAATTGCGGCATTTTGGATAACCTGATGAACAGTCAGCAAGAAAACAGTCTCAGACCATATATGAACCGGTAGTGTTCTGGAACCGGGAGTCCCGCAGGAAGTGGCCAAATATAAAAGTGAACCAAATCCATGCATGCGATATATCAAAGCGCGACTTTTTTGATAACCCAATGAAAGGTTGGCATAAAAAAAGACTCAGACCATATCTGAACCGGCAGTGAATCGGAACCGGTTCCGGATGTCCCGCTGGAAGTTCATATATAAAAGTGACCAATCCTATGCATGCGGCACATCAAACTACGGCATTTTCGATAACCTGATGAGCAGTCAGCAAGAAAACAGTCTCAGACCTTATATGAACCGGTAGTGTTTCAGAATCGTTTCCGGGTGTTCCGCCGGAAGTGGCCGTATATAAAAGTTGACAAAACTCTTGCATGCGGCAAATCAAATTACGACTTTTTCGACAACTTTATGACCGGTTATTGAGGAAGTAGGCTAAGACCACATTATGGACTGTCAGTAGTGCCGAAACTAGTTCCCTCCGAAAGCGACTAAATATAAAATTGAACCAAACCCATGGCTTTTTTGATAACCTAATAAACTTAAGCAAGCAAATAGGCTCAGACTATTTAAGAGACTATCGCTAGTGTTTCGCAACCGGTTCCGGGCCGGAAGTGACACCAAACCCATGCATGCGATACCTCAAATCACGGCTTTTTAGGTAACATGATGAACAGTTGCAAGAAAATAGACGCAAGTCCTATCAGTGTGTTACGGAACTGATTACTGATAGTGTCCCGCCAGAAATGATCAAATATAAAAGAGAACCAATACATGCGACATATCGATGACTTATTCAGTAACAAGATAAACGGTTAACCAACAAATAATCTCAGACCATATTTTGGAGAACCGGTAGTGTTCCAGAACTGGCGACAAGACGAGTAACGCGTCGGAAGTGGTAAAATATAGAAAGGAACTAAACCATAGCGGCGTTTTTGATAATCTGATGATCAGTCAACAAGAAAATAGTCTCAGGCCACAGTAGTTCGGAATCGGTTGTGGGTGTGATTTGATAGAAGTGAACCAAAACCATGCATGCGATACATAAAATTGCGGTATTTTCAAAAATTTGCCGAACGGTTAGCAGGAAAATAGCCTCAAATCACATCAATTTCCGGCTTTTCAGGTCACGTGATGAACATTTGACAAAAACATAGTCTAAGACCATATTTGAGACAACCGGAATCAGTTCCAGGTGTCCCGCCGGAAGTAGTCAAACGTAAAATTTAACCAAACCCATGCAAGCTGCACATCGAATAGCGGAATTATAAAGGTTAACAAAATAAATGTCAAAGCGATAAATCAAATTGTGGTTTTTTTGATAGCATGTAAACGTTGGGTAAGATTATAAATGAAAAAATGATCAAAGTCTTCATATATGCGAGAGAACGAAATCATGACCAAAGCGATCTCTTCAAATCACACCATTTCAGATTCCTGCGGTGTAAATGTATAGTAGGATGGATCAACGGTTTATATAAAAATATAATTTAATCGCGTCAACCTTATACAGTTTTTCAATCTCCAATCTCCTTATGCTTCTGAAATTACTGCTGACAATTTGGGTTCGGCTGGTGAGGGCTCAAACTCTTCTCATTG
This sequence comes from Aedes albopictus, assembly GCF_035046485.1. Lineage (NCBI taxonomy): Eukaryota > Metazoa > Arthropoda > Insecta > Diptera > Culicidae > Aedes > Aedes albopictus. The sequence continues at coordinate 424,498,449 of NC_085137.1, forward strand.
CGATTGAAATTTGAATGGAAAATTTACATTTTCTGCATTTTCCTCGTAGGAAGGTCAAATTTTACATGAATCGTGTTACCAATGATAATAAAATATAGCCTAAAGTGTGCTGAAATAAACATTGGCGAAGATCATAAAGTGATCTGTGATTGTGAATAAAGTTAACCTTCTTCAAGCATTAGCTAACGCTCACCCCGCTGCCGTAGTGGATGGAATGGGGTCACAATGGCCCCAATACACGACTAGGGTTAAGGTGGTCAAGCAGTCAACTGAGAGGTCTGATCTTTTTCTGCTCTGTTTTGTTGTTGAACATAACATCGGAATAGATATCATCAATAAGTTTCGAAAATCGATGCTAGTGTAAAGTGTTTTCAGGATTCAGGAACATTTTGGCTAACGTCGAAGAAAAGTTTATGAGTACATATTCGACGAGTAAGGCACTATCACCACTAGGTGGATTAATCTGGGTTTTTTTTTTATTATTAACGACACTTTACACAGAGGTGCATTCAGGCTGAATTATGTGTTTCTGTTTGTGTGTTCAATGCTTACTGTAAATAAACATTTTATTTCAGGACGATAGGTCATTACTGATTACTGATTTTCAAAACCATGTGAAAACCATAGAGCAGCAATAATTAGGTATGAAAACAACTACCATTTATAACACAGTTACAAAGTATGATAAAGAACTACGCAGTGTCAGGTCTCCATGTACATTGTCTCCTTCTGAACTCGTGAAACTTCACATTTCTTGACTAAATTGAAGAGATTATTGCAAAAGATGTTCATTCATGTTCGAGTACAATTTTGAAAGAGATGTAATCAAGAGGCCTACTGTCAGTATAGTTTGGATCGAGTTTTCTAACGTTGTGGCACTCAGACTCACAGGCGCCTAGATATCGCGAAACCATAAGCTGGACATCTCCCTCAGAAACACTGCAGGATTGCGTCAATCTTGTCTAAGAGTCAGAGATTAATCCCAAATCTATGTGCTTTAGTTTGAACGGCAACCCTCATAATAGATATCTAGGACTGTACCACCTAAAAATGTGTGCGACTCGCTTAATGCTAATGCTAAAATCAACTCTCAGCAAACTCTAGGAGCGGCGCTACTAAAAAGTAACCCTTTGTGCATTAAGATGACAAAAATTATCGCTGATTTGTAAGTGAAATCCAAAAATCCACTTCATTCACGGTTTTCGTTATCTAACGATCGATTTTAAACGAAAAATATGGGCTCCGAGAATGTTGATCTGGATCACTCTTGGCAACTTAAGCATTAATTGCCGGTACTTGAACACAGGGACCTCCGGAACCGATTTCGAAACAAAACGAACGAGAGCGTATCCAGAATTTCACTCCTAAATCAAGCCTAACCTTACCTAACACCGTATCTAACAAAATCCACGAACGGAGAAAATCGAAAGGGAAGTTCGCTGTTCCCATAGCAACTCATACATTGAGCATTTCAGAAACGTGAAAAATCCGGGTATTTTTTCACAAATCAGCCCCAAAGGTTAGTGATACAAGTAGTCCTTAACGAAATTCAGTGCCTCATGTGAAAATGTCTTTTTTGTTTACATATGTTACATACGGTGTTTGGTAAAGTTAGGCTCGAAATATGGTACAGCGTCATTACTAGCGTCATTACTAGAACACTTTGAATAACTTTTTCGTTTGACAGCTCAAAAAACGAGATTTTTCTTCAAACTTCAAATGAACACTGACCAATAGATCAAAGTTGGAATTAACAACTTGCGGAGGAGTTCTTATCGTGCTCTTGTGCTGTGTGGAAATAAGCTCTCTCTGCTGCAGGAAGTTTTACCTCCTAAAGCAATTCAACAGTACCTACCTACAATAGCACTTTTCAACGCTAAACTTATACCTATTAATTCCTTTTCGATCCTTGCCTGGACTCGTGCCCTCGATTATTCATTGGTCCCGTTTGCGGAAGTTAAATTCCGTGAAACGATGGAAGTCCTACTTGGATACCGATTAGGGAAAGAAGGTCTTCTCCTGGAAGGTCTTCTAATTAAACTAAATTATGGTTGCATCCATTTGTTCAATATGGAAGGATGACTCCAAAAAGTGGGTTTTAAAACTGTCCAAAACCCGGCAAAATCAGAAGGAAAGAAGAACATTCAGGTACTCCGCTTCCTTCAGACAAAACAAATGTTTCAGATGCAAATTTAGTTGAAATGGGTAATCCATGCTGGGCAGTTTTTCGGAACAGCAGGATGCCTCTCACCCAGGCACTTCGATTCCTGCTAAAAGCAATGGGTGCCGCCAATCGTGGCCAGCATATCTGAATTCGTTGGTTTTGAACTCTATAAGGGGAATTAAGGTTTATTTCCAAATAGCCAGGAAAAGATACTGCAGTGTATTGACGGAAACCCTTAAAGATTGGGATCTTCTTCTCAAGTAGCTTACTGAGAAGAAGCATAAATTTTTCACATACGACGACAGGTCTGCACGCTTGTTCAAAGTCGTATAAATCGCCCGATGAAATCAAAAATGAACTCAACGTTTTACTTGAATTCACTCCAGTCCAAGTAATAAAAATGAAAAAGAGAACCCGCTCTGAAAATTCTCAGCAGGGTATCTCCCAAGACTTTTATTTAGTTCACTTCAACAAAAGTGATCCAAATAACTTGAAATATTCGGAAAAGGCGAAGTCCAACAACATTTTCGTAAGCCTGGAGGAAATTTTCAGAACCCTACATAGTGCCATAAGTGCCAGAGCTGGGGGCATGGACATACATGGATGCTTAAAGCATGATTTGTGGAGGTTATTCTCACGCCAAGGATTTGAAGGATGATTCTCCAGTGAAAGAAGATACCAGAAAATTAAAATGTTTCTTATTGCGGAGGCAACCATAAGTCAAACTTTTGGGATTGCCCCATCCGTAAAAAAGTTGGGGAATTACGTGCTCGAGATGGAATGGGAACGCTAATCGTACTCGTAACTCTGCAGGTAGAATTTCTACCAACACAAATTCTTCCCTCGATAATAATGTTCATACCGCTTGTATCCATCCGCCGGAGGTGGTTAACCACCAAACTAGCCTTCGAGCGAATAATGTACCCTCCAGCAATGGAGTGGGTAATATTAAATATTTTGTTAAGCTACCTATGCCGATGTGATTGCTGGTAAGCAAAATTCGAGTAATATTCATCACTAGCCATCAAATTCTCCGACTTTTTGAACCCTCTAAGCAGAGTACCCTCTTCGAATGAGTGCAATCAGTTTTGTACTTTTCATTCTTTTGCCTATCGTTTTACAGATACAGTGACCCCACAATTTATGAATCGGCAAAAATGATCACAGTTTATGGATTACTCATTTGATCAACATATGGTGATTCATAAATAGTGTACAAAATTAAGGTGATTCATCGGTGTGGGGTCACTGTGCGCGTATTTCGACTACCACTTGTAATGTTCCTCAGTGTTCCTCAGTGAAAATAGTTTTGAAGTTGGCTCTCTGGTTGAGTTGTATCAAATTTACAATATTGAAACCATGGAATACACTGAGCGGAAAATTCACTTAAATTCTACTGGAAATCTCAAGTAGATTTTTTCCATCCAACTTAACATTTGAAACTTAAATGATTAGTTAGTGAAAATATTCTACTACAAAAATCCAATAAAATTTAAGTGAAATTTTTCACTGCCAAATCATATGAATTTAAAATATTTTTTTAGTATAATTTTATTAGTGTTTGCTCTTATTATTATATTAAAATTAATAAATTCCAAAATTTGGTTAATCTCTGTGCCACCGGAGTCCACCAAATGGTTCCCTCGATAATGAGGAAACATCTGAATTCACAGAACACATTGCCATCATCACACTCATGCATGGTTCGTTAGTGATGGCTGACAACTACATGCTTCTATTTTGCATACTTTCGACTGCAGTAAAATCCACTTGAAAACCATATACAATTTATAATACGATGAAGTGCGAAATTTCCAATAACTTTCCATTGGAGATTCACTATACTTTCAAGCGGGTTTCACTTAACTCATGTGAACTCACTGAAAAATTGATTTTGGAACGGTTACTTGACTTTTTCCAGTGAAATCAAAATGAAATTTTCTCTCAGTGTAGATGCCAACGAAAACCATTGCAAATTTTCATCAAAAATCGTTGCAGTCTCCTATTTCTATGATTAGTTCTGGAGCAACATTTGAAAAGGGCATACAAGCATTGGTAAACAATGACTTCAAACGTCGCTTCTGAGCCTCCATCAGCTTAATCACAAAGACTAAGACCATTATCAGATAGAGCAAACATCGATCTTTCGGAAAATGGTGTTCATTTGCGTGGGTGGGCTGCTGTTAGGCCCTACGAAGCGTTTTCGAAAAAATACACAAGACCTCGGGCCCTTTTCAAATGTTGCTCCAGAGTTTTTTGTATAAATAGTTTAAATTAGGCTAGAGTTGAGATAAGTTGAAAAAATGTATGTTTAACACGCAGATGAAAAATACACCCTGCAAAAAAATTCAACCGAGGTGAGCCAGCGTCTGGCTGAAAGCCTCTTCAGCAACTTCCGGAGAATGCGAACAGATTTGATTTGCCTGAAATGTCATGCTAATCAGCAATAATAGCAATGCACTGGAGAAATACCAGAGGAGATCATTGCCGTATGAAGAAAGCATCGAGGTATCTATTCCTTGAAGAATACATGAAGGGAATTTTAGGAAACTTCCTGGAAGCAATAAAAAAAAACTTTAAAGAGGATTTAGTAGAGGAACCCGGAAATCACCTGAAGGAATTCCTTAAAAAATCCCAGGGTAAATTCCTGAAGAAACTGCTGTAGGAATTCCCGAACGAATCCCTAGAGTTTTGGCAAAATCCTGATAAATATTCCAAAAAGAAGTTTGGATAAATTTCTGGAAATCTCCAGAGAATTTCCTGGAAGAATTTCTGAAGGAATTTCCGTCCTGAAGGAATTTCTGCACGAATCTCTGAAGGAATTCCTGTAGGAATCTTGAAGGAATTCTTAAGGGAATATTTGGAGGAATTTCCGAAGGAGTTTTTGGAAGAATACCTGAAGATTTCTCGAGGAATTGTCTGGAAATACTCCCGAACGGACTCTCTGAAAGAATTGTGTCCGTCACATAGTGTGTGTTGTGTTAATCCTGTTCTGTTGTCTTTTCATCTGACGTTATTTTTTTGTTCGTTTATTCATGTGTCCAATTTACTACCTGTTTGTCCGATATACACCATGTGTCTTCCGCCGGTAAAAATGTTGTTGATATCTATGTATCGATTGCAGATTGCTTGAAGAATATTTCCGATAAAACGACAGGTTGCCGCCTTGATCATCTTGACTTTCCGAATATTGCTTTTGAGACAACTGCTAGATTGCTAAACCATGTGAACATGTGAATATGAACCCACTAAAGCGGATGGTCGAATGTTTATGAAATGCGAAGATAATGACGAGAACATCGTATGGTATTCGGAAGATGGAAGCAGTACTTCGACATACACCTGAATAATACAAAAACATGTGAAATTCTAAGCAAAGTAAAGCAACACACGAAGTGATCATGTCAGCTTGCAGAATCTATTGTTGTTTTTAACAGCCTAGCGGCAGCCCCGGAAAGCAGAATCCATCCATAATGATTCAGCAAAGATTTTCAACCAAGGGTGAGGTCAAAACTAGAAGTGAATGCAATTTTGCTGGTGGCGAGCTCGCACGCTAGGGAGAAAGTGGGATGAGGTCTGTCGAAAAAGCTTAGAAAGAGGAAACAGTCGAGCAGCCATCAACTTTCAGCGAACATGTGATAACGTCCCATGAACTTTTTTTATTATTCTCGAAGAATTTCTAATAACTTGGTTAACTTATCTAGAACTATCTAAATGTGTTGTGGAGCAGTTGGATGACATCGTTAGCCTTACGCAGCGAGGATGTTTTTAGATGTGCATCGATTCTACGTTTGAATAGAATAGAGTAGCTTACTTGATTGTACAATTCGTAGCGATGAATCTACACCGAATGAAGCATTTGCCTCCACTGGTCTCAGTCTTAGCCCATCGCATCCTGTCGCGCGTCATCCTGAAGATTTAAATACGTTAGGTCCTCCTCAACTGCAAAAAGTCAACGTGTGCGCAGCCTCCCAGAGGCTGACGGCCCCTTCCTGGCTCTCTACTGAACATGGTTTAAGCTTGTCGTTGCTCCGGCATACCGCCACGTGCCCAGCCTACCGCAGCCTGCCATATTTGATTCACTTCACTATATCCGCCAAGTATTGTTTGTTGCACTTCACGTTCGAAGACTCCAAAGGCTCTCTGATCAGCTTCTCTCAACGTCCATGACCGATGTAGATCATCACCATTCATGTACTTGGACTTTGTGGCGTTCGTTAATCGTAACTCTAGTTCACACAGTCTCTGTCTTAGGAGGTATGAACTCTTCTATGGCACAACAGTCGATTCCAATTATATCGACCACGTGACTACGTTCCTTTGCACACCAGCTTTTCTTATCGCTCGTTCCGGTGATATGTTAAACAGCAAGTTTGAAGGAGCATCCCTTGCTTTGGTTCGTCTGAGGTTACGAACGATGGCGAAGTTTCATCCGGAATCCGTACACTTGATTTCAATTCGACAATAAGCGTATCATAAATCAGTCTAATCAGCTTCGAGCCATAACTCGTTTCTCTTCACTGAATCGTACACCGCCGTGCATCAATAAACAGATGATGGGTCTGCAAGCTGTACTCCCGAAATTTATCAAGAATCTGCCGGAGAGTGAACATATGATCCGTCGATGAACGGCCCTCACGAAAATCCGCCTGTATTCGCCGACGAAGGCCTTCTCAACCGGCCTCAGCCTGTCAAACAGAATGCCGGATAAAATCTAGTATGCTAAATTGAGAAGAGTTATTCCTCTGTAGTTTTATCTGTCAGTAAGACTCCATCTCGGCCGGGAGATGGCGTTGTTTTTCTCCGCACGCAATTGACAGTTTCGTAAAACCTCCGCTTATCTTTCTGTTCCATATACATACTCTTGCTCTCTTTTATTTTTGCGGTGAATTCGTTTTTCGGCTACGCTTGCTTCCATAAATCGCTCCAGGCTCTGGCGGGACTGCGACACCAGCATCCGGCTTCTAGCAACATGTTTCTCGTTACCCTTTATGACATCAGCCACCGTTATCCTAGCATGGCATCATCCACCAATTCAACGTTCGTACGGGGCGGCAGATGTTTGACGAAGTGCTACTTTCAGCTTTCAACCTTATTTAAACTGTGCCCTAAAGTGATCTTATCTTTATCATTATCCATTTCAGTTCGTGCAAAAAAAGTTTCTAGCGCAAATATGTGGAGCGGACCTGGTGGGATGGTTGGAACACGTGACTATCACACCGAGGACCTGGGATTGTGAGGGAAGTAAAGCGTGGGTCCCGAGATGCCCGAGTAGAGGAAAAGAGCTCAATAATAGCATATTTTGATATGGAGATCAAAAAGTGATATGGGTTTGATTGACATAAGAGATAAAAGATCTAAAAATAAAATCAAAAATTTACTCCTGGACAGAGAGTAAAAAAATCGAAGATTGAAAGTGAAGATTGACATTCTCATTTTTTCATTCGAGTTTGGCCACATTCATTGTCAGCTGAATGCCTCTCTTTTTTCATTCAATTCTCTGTCACGAATATTTTTCGCACGTCGTAAAATGTCCAATTTCTGTTAACAGATGCACAATCCGACTTATTGGACAAATATAGAAGATAATTAATATTCTAATTAACTACTATACACAAGTTTTGAGATGATTGAAAATAAAATCGGGAGTTACGGTCCAGTTATATTTCTTAGTGAAAATTGTCAGTGACAGAAAAATGAATGAATAGGTGAAAAAATTCATTCGCCAAAATGAATTTTATTTTGATCCCTCAGTTGAGAATTTTTAAAATTCACGTTGAATTTCACTCATTGAAAAAGAAAATTGTAATCTCTGCTCCTGGAACATCATTATCATATCAAATTTAGATTTTGTAAGATCTGACCAATAGCAGCGAGCTATTCGTTAGATTTTAAAATATCACATTTTGATATTGTTCAGATGTTTCAGGAACATTTTTCAGATATTATTTTCAGATCTTTTATCTCTTATATCAATCAAACCAATATCACGTTTTGATCGTCAGTATTTCACCTCTACCCGGGTGAAATAGCCTAGGGCTAAAAATCTCGTTAAAACATATAAAAAGTATTTCAAAACGCCTTCAAAGCAATACCGAAATTATCGCTTTGAATTCTACAAGACGAAGATAGCGATTCTTACTAATCGAAACTTTAAGGCTAAAGAAAATAAATTGAATCTTTGATTACTCAAGATGTTAACCAGATCAATCCAAACTGCCAAGATTGAATGCAATAATTGTGCAGTGAATTGGCATCGAATAGTGTTCAATGTCCTTGGCAATATGTTTTCAAGAGAAGAAGAATATTGTTTTCCTTTAAGGACAGACTAGTTAAAAACTTAAAATGACCGCCACAATAGCCGACTTTTGCATATTGCACTATTCACGATTTAAGACGCACAAATTTCATGAATTACAAAAGCAGCGTCCCTGATCTTCATATGTTGAGCTTATTACAAGTGAGCAAAAGCAAAATGATTTGTGCATTCAAAATTCTGGTACAATGGTGAACCGGGATTTCAAGACGTTTATCCCTAAATATTCACGACAAAAAGAATGAAGTCTGCACATTGTAAGAGAACCTTAATAGGAATTTATTTATATTATAAATAAATCTAAGGCGCAAAAGGCAATATTTGTAATTCAGGTGGGCAATTATCTACCACATTGTGACATTACTCTGATCACGTATGGCAGGCTTATAATACCAGACAATCGTGTATGAGTAAGCTTTTGTAATTGATGTGAAGCCCTTTGGGTGTGAATAAAAGAGCTATATTCCTGTATCCCTATGGCAATATGTACTACCACAGGTTGTCTGTTCCTACGTACTGAAAGTACGTAAATTATATACGATCATGGAGCAGAAAACTGAATCATGACCCCGCTCTAGTGAATCACCATTAAACGCAGGGAAGAGCAATAAACTTATTCAAACGGCGAATACTGAAATTTTCCGTCACGTTCCGCTCACCACTGGCTGGCTACATTAGACTGGAATATGGGCACAAGCGAAAACTAGACAATATAATGTAGTAACCACCAGACTATAGCGTGCCACACAACCTGAGTGGTGGTTGGTTGCGATCGTGGCTCCAAGGTGCAGTAATAAGAAAACGTAATCATTTTCCAAGCCTCGTGGTGGCCACGAAGCACAAGAGAAACTTTTCTTGTTGCCTAGCAAAGCGGGCATATTTCCTATACAATCGCTGTTGAATCGGTGGAAATATTACGGTACATGCAGGCACGGTTGGCGAATAAGCTCCAGTATAAAACCATAATATTTATACTCTGTACAACACAACATAGGCACTGACGAGCGTTTGCCAAGAGTTTCTAACACACATACAAATGTACGGTACACCGCATGGAGGAAAAGCTGGTATGCTGGTGGTAACGAAACAATTGGGCTCAGCCAACCCAGTTACCCGAACCAATCCAACCAACCGACCATTAAGCCAACCGAGAGAATTCGTAATAACTTGCGACGAAATGTCGACACCTTACGAACGACCCCTCTTGAACACAATAGACACTGACTGGCTTAAAATGAAATATTATTTTTTATTTTATTTCAAACGGCCCCAAACAAGAAAAAGTCAATTACATTGCCAATGAACGCTTCACTGAAAGTTCCATGAACCATTCTTCAAGGTACATTTCGAGAATAATAAAAAAACGTCTACCCAACTTCTGAGAAAACCCTGGAACCAAAAAGAGAATACCTGGAAACTTCAGCAAAATTGCTTTCGCATACCTTGAAATATCTTGATGAGCTCCGGCATATTCCAACCGTTCAGCAAATTTTTCACATACGTATCCATTTTGACGAAGCAGCCTTTCGAAACTGCTTCTGAGTGATGATTTTCGATTTCCGTCGCCAGAAGGGGAAATTTCCGTAATACCTCCCGGATTAGATACCGTATTTCGCAGTCCAAAGAGATAACGAACGACACAAAAACAGAACTCACACTACAAATTCCGTACACCAGTTTCTTATGCACCAACCCATACACACAAACCAAGCTCAATGCGAAGGAACATTAAAAACACAACCGTAATATCACTACACTTCACAGCACTCCATCTGGCGAAAGCGTTCAACGTGCGGCAAGATCTCGATATACACTGAAATAAGTGTTCGAAAATTTGAAAGACAATGCAAAAGAGAATCCCTAGAGCTCGGAGCTACGCATGAGCACATTTCTCCGCTCTACAACCTGTGATTTGTTTATATTCGTTTCTCGCTCATGCACCGAGCGTCGCGAGCACGCGAAACAAAGAAGCCAAAACGCAGCGTGCACGCGGTGAGCACCAATCCGTTCTCACGAGAGCATATTGAACAGCGCTCTTTGACGCTCCTCTCTCGCCTAATTAACCGCTTCTTTGGTGAGAAAAAACGGCACATAATCTGTTTGGTAATACTTGGCATGTAGAAATGGTGCACAAGGAAAAAAAAAGTTCAACTGGAATAAAAATAATGAAAGCAAATGGAAGCGAAACGTTCGAAACTCCACCGAACGACGAACCGAAAGGGGAATGTGAATAATCTCGGATTACAGTTAGTATAGTACTTCCATCCAGCAATCGAGTCTTGCTGGATGTGGATGGCTTTTCACCACCAGATACTTTTCGAGTTCGTTTCGGGCGAGCTGGCTGGCGGTGTGTTAACCCGGAATCCGGAAAAGACAGCTGTCATCGATTTAATGTGCTCCGAATACGAGTTGGTAATTTTCCACCGACTCAGCGGAGAAACGATGAGATTGACTTTTAAATGAGGCAATAATGCGCTGTCCATGGCTGAGATGATTTGATGATGAAATATATTTTTCAGAAATTTTTGAGTCATATGTAATTCGGCGATTCTACAAATGTAGGTCCTATAGGAATAAAAGGAAACAGTTGAACTCTTATGTGACAACTATGAAAAACAAAAACTTGTAGTTCCACCGATGATGACTGAACCGGAAGTGTTGATCACTTTTTGAGTAACTCTCGCTGAGACCGGTCCACTATTTGTGTCTTGATTTTGAAAATGTTTAAAGATGATGATTTTCGGGCAGTAAAAAAAGTAAGAAAAATGCATTTGGTTACTCAAATTGGTGGACCCCCCGTTAGTGAAAGCGTGTGTGATGTTGATCCATTTTAGGCTCATTCAAATAGATTCAAACTGTTATAACTCTAAAGTTTATTTAAATCCCCCTCGAAGTGAAACGTTGTTGAAACGAGAAGAGATAGAGCTACTATTAACAATAATTTTTATAAAAAGTTGAGTGGGGCATATGGATTTTACACTAGTTAACACTTGAGTTAACACTTGATAACACTAGTTTACAGCATTTTTGAACTCGGTAAGCTGATGATCGTTTTTGGTGTAGAATCATGTCCTGAGTTCGAAAACGCGAAGGAAAAAAATTATAGTAGAGCGGAAATTTTTTCGACTTTCCATACAAGGTTGATGATTTGAAATCGATTTTTGTTGTATTTTTAAGCAAAGTCGCTCACTTCACATATCTAATTCTCCGTAGTCAATGCTCCGATTGAGCTGTTTTTTTTTTACTGTAACTCTTCTACATATGATATGTCAAACAAATGTTGAGAAAGAATTTTAAAATTGTTTTTTTTTTTTCTTATTGAAAAAAATACATTTCTTCATATATTTTTGGAAAATTTGCTAAAATTTAAGGAGATCGTCCCCAAAACTCGCGAATAACTTGAATTGCATCAATCTGACGCAAAACCTGCATTCAGATGATCGAGTTGTATTATATTCAGCTTTTAATTTATGGAAAAAGATTTAACCTTGGTTGAACAAAACGCAAGATATTTGAATTTTATTCAATTCCATATTTTAAAAAGTCGTAAAACTTGATATTGAGTTAAAACTCAAAAACTGTTCTACTTTAAATTTTAAAGCACGATTTCGAAAACAGTGCTTAATTATGCTTCTAAAATTTTGGTTGTTGACGGAAGTTCACGACTTTCGTTTTATTTTGTAAACTAGTGTAAACAGTGTTGTTTTCGCAGCGGCTGGCGGAGGAATAACTAGGGTGATTGAAGGATTCCGGAAGAATTGACAAGTAGTCCAGCGAGGGGGATAAGTACGGTCCTACGTCTTCAAAAATTCTTCTTTCAGAAATTATTCCAGTGGTTCTCCACATATTTTCACAGGCATTTTTTCACAAATTGCTCCGGGGATTCCAGCAAGAATTACTCCATGAATTCTATTAGAAATTCTTGCTGTAATGTCTCCCGGATTTCCATCAGGTATTTCTCCGGATAGTCCTGCAGGAATTCCTCTACAGATTTTTGTGTAATTTCATTCAGTGATTTGAGCAGGATTTTTGCAGAGATCCCAACAAAGCAAACATATATATTTTTTTAGGGATTTCTCCTGGTATTTTTACAGATCTTCTATGAAGTATTTGGATTAAACTTCAGAAGAAACCTTTGGCAAAGTTTTTGTGAAATTCTTAAAATAGATCGTTTGAGAATTCCTGAAAACCCCTGAAACTCAAATAAGTATTTTTGAAAATAAAACTCAATGCAGAAAAGAAAAAAAATACTGTAAGATTGAAGAAATGTATAGGGGAACTTACGTATTCTCGGCAGTTTTGTTCTCTTCGTCATGGGAGGTTTTTTAAAACCTGTTGGTCTCAGAATTGGCCTCAAATCCTTCCCAACCAAGCTGAGTTATATGCCCAAATTTCAGGCAATTCAGTCCACAAAAACCCCCCATGACGAAGAGAACAAACCTGCCGATAATACCCTTCGTCACCCTACATCATTTATGTTAGGTAGGAATCTGAAATATCATTTCTAATCTTCCCCACTCGCATAACAGTTCAATATTTGCTGGGTTTCCTATTCATATTTGACTATTATGCGAGTGGCAGCAGTAGTAGTGCTAGTTTTAATGAGGTTTTCTAAATATTAAATACGTTCGTACTCGTATAAGAGAAATCAATTTTGGGAAACTTTTCAGCGACTCCATTGAAATTCCTTCTTCATCGTCCTTATGGCTCTACGTTCTCACTGGAACTTGACCTCCCTCTCTTAAACTTAGTGTTTTTGCAGAGGTATTAATTGAAGGGCTTTCCTTGCCTGCAATTGTAGAATTTTGTATAGTGTGAGGCAAGCACAATGATACACTATGCCCAGGGAGTCGAGAAAATTTTGGAGAATTTGCGCGGATAACGTAAAAAAACAACTTGTAATGAAGTTGAAGTAAAATGTCAGACCAGTGTACGCAAAATATGGCACCGCAAGCGAAAAATAGGCAACAAAGAAGGCACGGCAACAACGCTTTGTTTTTTTTCGTTAGCAGATAATGACAAAATCGCTCCCGAGTTTGTTCACAACAAAAACGGTAGGAATATTTGTCTTGTTCTATTCACATCGTGATTTTCTCGTTGTTTTACAACTGAAACTCGACTCTGAGGATGGCAAGAGTCTTCATTCGTCCAAATGCTCATGAATTCGATGATGTGGGACGAAAATTTCAGCAGAAAAGCCGAAATATCGGCACACGCACGGCAAGCGATATTTGTTTTATTGCTCTCATCGCTTGACATGCGTTTGTTGCGGAGCGCCTTTGTTACCGACATGCACCGCTTAGGACAAAGCGTTTGTTTTTCGGCGTGATCCGTTTTTCGTACCCTGTGTCAGACTAATTATGGAGGATGTTATTGCAACATTCGCACCCATTTAGATTCGGCCTAAATTCATTATTATCACAGTCGGATTTCGCACACGACTTCGCAGTGGCAAACGAAAATACGTTCACTTGAATTCACAATAGGGTCGTCTGCTGCACAACAGTTAAACGAAATTAGATTGATTAGAGTGAAATATAGCTGAGGGCCCATATAGCCGAGGCGGTAAACGCACGGGTATTCAGCATGACCATGCTGAGGGTGACGGGTTCGATTCCCGGTCGGTCTAGGATCTTTTCGTAAAGGAAATTTCCTTGACTTCCTTGGGCATAGACTTGGGCATAGAGTATCTTCGTGCCTGCCACACGATATACGCATGCAAAATGGTCATTGGCAGGGGAAGCTCTCAGTTAATAACTGTGGAAGTGCTCATAGAACACTAAGCTGAGAAGCAGGCTTTGTCCCAGTGAGGACGTTACGCCAAGAAGAAGAAGAAGATAGCTGAGGAATTATTCAAACGGGGTATATTTTGTTTCTTATTTTCCTATTTTTTCGTGGAAGTAAGCACGTTAATAACAAACAGAACGGAATCAATCGGTGCTATAGTCGCTTTTTATTTGAATGGGATGACGTGGGGAGCATACGATTACCAATGGCACCGTAACCCTATTCCTCGAAAAGGTTTCGAAATTATTTTTGGGTTTCTCATTATTGTTTCGACTTCTGTGATATTGTGCAGACCCCTTTTGCAGTTAGTATAAGTGCGGGATCGTGAATAAAACTGCTATGTATTTTGCATCCAATCGATTTGGTGTCTTCTGCGCACTTATTCAACAACTTGTAATGCATAACAACGCAGAAGACACCGGCACGATTCGATGCAAAATCGCAGTTTTAATCACGATCCTTCACTTATACTAACTGCGAGAGGGGTCAAGTGGGGTGGGAAATGCACAATATCACAGAAGTCAAAACAATAATGAGAAACCCAAAAATAATTTCGAAACCTTTTCGAGGAATAGGGTTACGGTGCCATTGGTAATCGTACTATGTGACAAAATATACCCCGTTTCAATCCTTTGTTTTACGTTTGATGAAATTGAGAGCACCCTGCTGAATAGAGAAAACTGAATTCTATAAATTCTTACAGATGTAATTTGTTTAGTTTGTATTGAAATTTATATTTTTATATTTTTCTCTATTTAACTATTTGGAGACGGAGGGGTCATATATGACCCCAACATAGAAAGGGCTGTATAAATTTACCCATTCGATAAAACAGAATGCTGTCCTCGGCAAAGTTGTTGCAAATTGAGTCCTCTATTAAGTAAAAATGGGAATTATTTGTAATTGGGACTTCATTGATAACCTAGAACAACCTGAACATCCTGAAATTTGGAAAAACGAAATAATTGACAAAAGCTGAACTTGGATGTTGGTTACTTTTATATGTATTCATTTGGCCTACGTCAAGAATATGAAAAGGTGTTTTATATTCTGGGATGTTCTAGGTGTTCCAAACTGTCCTATAGTGAAGTCCTTCAAATCTACAAGACTAATTTTATGTATTTTCACCACAAATAGTAGCATTCACCTACTGGGATCCGTGAGGCTCTTGACATCTACAATGTCATTTATAAACACTATAGGGATATTCCAGGTCAGCCAAACTACCTTGGAATTCAGGACTTCAGGTCTACACTCTTAACAATAGCCATGTCTGCTACACTGCGTAACGTTGCATATTTATCCGTGGTTACTGGACCAATCTGAAGTTCAGGTTCGTCCAAAGCCGAGGCGGTAAACGCACGGGTATTCAGCATGACCATGCTGAGGGTGACGGGTTCGATTCCCGGTCGGTCCAGGATCTTTTCGTAAAGGAAATTTCCTTGACTTCCTTGGGCATAGAGTATCTTCGTGCCTGCCACACGATATACGCATGCAAAATGGTCATTGGCAGAGGAAGCTCTCAGTTAATAACTGTGGAAGTGCTCATAGAACACTAAACACTAAACTGAGAAGCAGGCTTTGTCCCAGTGAGGACGTTACGCCAAGAAGAAGAAGAGGTTCGTCCAAACTGTTGTACAGTGAAGTCCTTCAAATCTACAAGATTTTTTTGTGTATTTTAACTTAGTGCTAATTCTACACTAGAAACTTTATGTGTTTTCACCATACATAATAGTATAGCATAATCTGCTGATATCCGTAAAGCTCTTGAAATCTCAAATGTCATTTAGTGACACTATGTGAATGTTTTAGGTCTGCCAAACTATCAAGGTGTTCTGAACTTCAGGTCTACTCTCGTAACATCAGCTATATCTGACATACTGAGTAACGTTTCATAATCAATCGCGGTGACTGGTCCAAGCTGAAGTATACTATACATTAAACCTTTGGGATATTGAGGGTTGTCCAAACTATCCTGAAGTTAAGCTCTTGATAGTAACAGTATTTATTCTCACAATGAACTTTAATTAGAGAAGTTTCTGGCGAAATAATTGGTAGAGTTCCCAAATGTAGTTGAAAACTTGCTTGCAGTAAATTTTGTAGCAATTAAAAAATCTTGCAAAGTAAAAATGGAATTACATGATATGAGTCATGTAATCAAAATATCTCTAACATGTCATGAAAATTTATTCTCACAATGAACTTTAATTAGAGAAGTTTCTTGTGAAATACTTGGTAGAGTTCCCAAATGTAGTTGAAAACTTGCTTGCAGTATTTTTTTTAGCAATTTAAAAAATCTTGCAAAGTAAAATGAAATTACATGATATGAGGCATGTAATCCAAATATCTCTAACATGTCATGAAAATTAACTAGGGTTATATATCATGTATCATGTGAAATCCGGTACAACTACGAGCTGGCTCAGAATGAAATCACGGGAAGAATTCAAAAAAGTCAAGTGTAAATTCAGATAAACTCTGAGAGACATCCCAGGTTTAAAATCAGAAGGCATCTTCTGAGAGAAGTTCCAGGTGAAACTCAGAGAGAAATCTCAGGTAAAAATTCAAAACAAACCCCGCGAGAACCCTTAAGGCGAAACTGGAAGCATTTCCTCATTTTTTTAGTTTTTGATTTTTTATTAAATAACGATACATACTTTGCCGAATTGGAGAGATCGTTACCAACCGTCGATGAACACTGCCTGATAGCATCTTTAGACCTATCGAAGGCCTACGATACCACCTGGCGGCACGGTATATTCCGCACCCTAAAACCTTGGCATATACGTGGTCGGATGATGAACATGCTACAAAACTTCCTCACGGAGCGAACGTTTCAGGTATCTGTAGGCGGCCATTTATCTCGTGAACATCGGTTGGAAAACGGAGTACCACAAGGCTCCGTACTATCTGTAACTCTATTCCTCATCGCAATGCAGCCCATATTCTGAATAGTTCCAAAAGGAGTTGAAATACTTTTATATGCGGATGACATTCTCTTAGTGGTTCGTAGAACAAAGTCTACCGGCCTACATCGAAAATTACAAACCGCCGTCAAAGCCGTTGATAGATGGGCAAAAAGCGTTGGATTCACTATATCAGCAACAAAATCCCACATATTCTACTGCAGCCCAAACGCGCGCCGGGAACCATCAAATGAGATTACCATCGACCGAATGTCCATTCCGAAGACCAACCGATTGAGAATTATGGGTGTTACTCTCGATCGAACTTTGACGTTCAAACCCCATTGTCAAATAGCGAAAGAAGCATGTGAATCTCGTCTCCGAATATTGAAGATGATCAGTGCTAAACTTCCACGAGGCAATCGGACAACGTTACTCCAGGTTGGTTCCGCGCTAATCACAGCGAAGTTGACGTACGGAATCTCACTG
Organism: Aedes albopictus; assembly: GCF_035046485.1. Taxonomy (NCBI): domain Eukaryota; kingdom Metazoa; phylum Arthropoda; class Insecta; order Diptera; family Culicidae; genus Aedes; species Aedes albopictus. The sequence continues at coordinate 424,516,111 of NC_085137.1, forward strand.
GTGAGCCGAGGAGGAACTGCAACTTTCCAAGTTCTCGCTCCTGCCTACAACAAAATGGTCCGTTTTGCTTCTGGTGCTTTTGTAACCAGCCCGATCAACTCGGTCATGGCCGAAGCTGGCACTCTCCCATTTGAATTATTAGCAATGCAGATCACATCGAGAACGGCTATTCGAATACTGGCGAAACATCGAACCAACACCTCCCTTCCGCTAATACAGTGGTCACCAAACTGCGGCCCGCGGGCCGCATGCGGCCCTCGAACAGGTTTTGTGCGGCCCGCGAACTGATTCTGAAATGCATTAGGAAGTGACCAACTCATAGATTCCAGAATGAAAATCAGAAATTTCACCATATTTTAAAACTTTCATGAGATTGAATATTAATTACTGAAACTTTGCCAATGTCATGGAAAGTTTTTAAAGAAATAAGATTAAGTTCTACTAAGTGTAAAAGACTACATTTTCGAATTTTGTTCCGAAAATTTCCAAAACTGTTGTTAACCTTCGAGCGGTCGCGCTGTTGTATTTTGTACAACACATTAAAAATTCTCGCTTTTTGTACTCCGCATTAGCGTGGTGCTCAAATATGTAATTGGCTCAGGATAAATATAACAAGTTCTCTGTCATGGATTTTCGACTTGTGGCAGAACTCGTCATTAGTAATTAGTTCAATTTCTCGAAAATAAAATTCGAATAATTCCCATTTTGTATTTTTTTTAACGGCAAAAAAATATAGTCAGCACTTTTACCAGAAAAATTCAATAAAAAAAATACAGAATTTTTGCCTACAACTTCTTTTAAAGTGTTGCCTAAACTTTCGAAATTTCGCTAAAAGCTTTAGGGGGGGTATGATACTCTTCATTCCCCTAGCAATACTTTTGGGAGTTTCTCTTAAAATATCTATTCTAAATCGGCTACAAATACTTGCAGAATTTGCTCAGAAAATCATGTCTGCAGGTTTTTCTTCATTGACTTCCTAAGAAATTACGCAAGAAAATCTAAAAAAATATCAAGGATTCCTACAATAACCCCGAAAACCCTGAAATTTCTGCAAATCATTCTGAAATTTCTCAAAATCCACGAGAAGTCCCAAATCACATCATGAATCTTGGAAATTGTTGAAAATAAACTCTTAAATGACTTGCGGCCCGCAGTCTTTTTTCAAAATTCAATTTTGGCCCGCATAGACAGTTAGGCTGAGGATCACTGCGCTAATACGACGAGCTTCAGACCAATTGACTGACTTGACGGGCACACCCCTCCCTTCTGTTGGCCCAATGCTGAGACAGAGTGATCGTATGTGGTATGCACGAAGGCCGTCGATAGTGTGGGACGTCAAAAAACACGTAAGAGCCGGTGACCCACCGGAAAAAGTTCGTCCAATAGTTCAACGCTTACTCTCTACCCGCTTCCAAAGATCGACGGTCGTTTTCACTGATGGCTCAAAGTTACTGGATACGGTAGGGGCCGCTTTTTATTCGAATGGCATTTCGAATAAGTACAGCCTTCCGAAGGAATGCAGCGTTTTTTCCGCAGAAGCATACGCCATTAAGAAAGCAGTATCCATCCGAAGCATACATAGAGAACTGGTAGTCCTTACGGATTCGGCGAGCTGTCTGCTGGCCCTAGAAGCGGGAAAATCCAAGCACCCGTGGATCTAGGAGATTGAGCGCATTGTGCAAAACAAGTCAGTACGATTCTGTTGGATTCCTGGACACGCCGGTATCAGTGGGAATGTAGAAGCCGATCGTCTCGCGAATGAATCGAGGACAGAACCAGCTGAAGACATACCTATCCCGGGCGAAGATGCTTTGAGGGTGGTGAAACAAGCAATAAGACAACAGTGGCAGAACAATTGGTTTGTAACTAGAGATGCGAAACTGAGGGAAATAAAACACGACACATACAGATGGACAGATTACGGCAGTGCAGCCGACCAGCGAGTACTAACACGGCTGCGGATTGGACATACGCGGCTAACCCACACGTTCCTACTAAAAAAGGAACCCCCTCCCACCTGCGAATGCTGTGGAACAACTCTAGATGTAAAACACATGATTTTAAATTGTAGAAAATACGAAAGAGAACGACAGGATAACGAAATAAGAACAACGAGTTTAAGAGACGCATTGGGTAACGAAGAAAATAGTATTAATAAGATTTTGAAATGTCTGCGAGATACAGGGTTATACCAACAATTGTAGAAGACCAATGAACTGTAAATGAAATGGATTTTCTAGACTTAACGACATGAATGCACCTCTGGTGTAAAGTGTCGAAAATAAACAAACAAACAAACCTATCCGAGAAAAAAATAAAAAAAGGAATACGAAGAAAAATGGCGTTAAAAAACAGAAGGAATTTTGTGAAAAATCCATGGAGGTATTCCAGGAAGTATTTCTAAAGAAGTTCTAGAAAGAAATCCTGACGGAATTTCTAAAAGAGCCCTTGTAGCGAAATTTCTATAAGGATTTTTTGTTCCACGATTATACAGATTCCTTCTCGATTTAAGGACAAACGTCTTCAAATCGCGCTTCAACAGTGCATCAGAACTTCAGACGCATAAATCTCAAGAAGCAAGCTTCAAACAACAGTGCATTTTATTATTCTGTTCTTGCTCACTTGTAATGTGCTTAAAATGAGAAGATCAGGTGCGCTGGTTTTGTTTACGAAGAGATTTGTGAGCTCGAAATCGTGAGTAGGTGCCAAAATAGGCCATTGAGATTCTAACAAGTATGTCCTTAAGTTGCGTCTTGACGGGACCACAAGCTACCATTAAGCACCTGCAGCATTACGGGAAAAATATTTGTCTTGTCAGTTCGTTCTTATTACAAACATGTAGTACAAATTCATCTTCGAAAGAAGAGAACACTACATACTCGAAAACTTGTTTATATATACCAACAATTCAGCAAACTCTATGGACTCTTCTTTTGAGTAGATCTACAAGTACTAAAAGTTCACTACGTTTTATTCATATGTCCGAATGTTTATTTTTTTTTATCGGAGTTCAATTTACCTGAGTACTTAAGATATTCCCTGAATATTCCAGGTTATTCCCTGTTAAATAAAATTCCCTGAGGATTCCCGGTTTTCCAGGTAGTAGACAACTTGCATAACCTACGTAGATAGAGGAAAAGTCTGGGCAAAGTCTACGGGTATGCACAAAAGTCTACAAGCGAGGGGTAGGTCTGAGAGGGTCAAAAATAAGTCTACGTAGTGTATGAACAGCACCTAATCAGAAAACTACCATCAGAAGGGAAATCATAATTCCCCCTTATGTACTTTAATCCACTTGGATTATATTCAAATCACTCCAACCGCGCAATCGCGTTATTCCCTCGGTCTCGAAACTCATTAGTCATTAGCGTTCAGCCATTTAGGTAGGGGAAAGTGGGGCAATATGCCATTTTTCAAACTTTCATCGTTTTCAATGATATATAGCCTCATTTGTTAGGCTTTCAAAGTGGTAACAGCAACTAGACAATATTTGCTCGATGCTTCAGCAAAAACATTCACTAAGTTATTGCATTTGCATTGATTTTTAGCGATTTCAAAAACTGGTTCGTAAAACGAAAGTGGTGCAAAAAGGCCATCTGCCATGGGGTAAGATGCCACTTCATGAAAACATTCAAAAATTACGTCCATCAGTTTTCTGGCATTTTCGACTCACTTTCACCTTTTTGTCACGTTTTTTCGTTTACTCAATACATGGAGTGTTACCCCCCTCCCCGCAAAACGATGATCGTAATATTTGAATGACCCCTAACATGGAAAGCGTAGACATCAACAACCATGCGACTCCATGCGTGCCTCAATCTCGTTGGAAACACTTGGCTGGTAATAAAATCACCAGAAAACCTTAATTGCAAGCACGGAAAACCGGAAGTGGCCAATTTTCATTGGGAAATCAAAAGATTTTCCGTGGGTTTGGCGGCCTAGCATCTAGAAGAATGTTCAATGCAAACATATCTTGACACCGTTCACCTATATCAATGATCAAGTCCCATTCAGGAATGATTTTATGAGTTGGGCCATTTTACCCCATCTTGGCATTTTGGGCTCTGTTCCCCTACCTATCGTATACAGTACGTAAGACGGACCAATTCCCTGAGCGAATACCAAATCGGCAAAGTGATAATTTACATGCTGATTGTACAAGCTCCCCTTCCAGCGCCAGCGGTGTAAGCCATTCGCTTCAACATGAATATCATAATATAAACAAGCAACAAAAGGGTTGCTCGCCAGTCTGCAGTTGAACCACTGAAGAAAGTATCGCACTTATTCTTCGGCTATATAAAAAGCTTTGACGTGGAGATCGTACGTGCTAAACGCGATCATCGCCTTCCATGAACTGAGAATCCACAATGAGGGCTCTCGTTCACGGAGAATATTATTCAAAGGTGTGCTTGAAACTATTATTACTGTTATTTAACTTCTGAATCTCCTCTGAACCGAGCGAACCAGGTATAGCAATTATGTATACGAATGAAGCCGGCGTAGGCGCCCAACTGACACTTTGGCTTCACATGCATGCAAGCAAGCTCAGATCGTACGGGTTATAAGCACTTTGAAAAGCCCTCATTTTTCTAGCACAACATTGAAACGTGTGTTCCACTCTATTGATTTTTCACTTGTGCTAGGTACATGTGGTTGGGTGTCTGTGGATTGCCGATATAAAGTCCACCTGACGGAGTTACCTGAACTAAGCTTCATCGAAATGAAGAATAAAATAGTCTTCAACTCTGCTGGTTGGTCGTTAACAACCAAAACAGAGTTCAGTGGAATAAGGGCCTAGCGCGGAAGAGGTAATTCACGTTGGTATGATGGGACGAACAAAAGATACACCGATGAAAGTACGACAGGCAGTTCAATTTATTCCATGTATTATATTTCAGAATATTCATGGACTCATACATATTGATAGGTTGAAATAAGCACGTTCGAGGTATTTTTTTTTCCGTTGCTTCCCCTAGGTACCAAAAACACTCAGCTATCGTGAGCACGTTGTTGTTTGACTCAAACGAAGAGCGAATAGATAATACCGGTTGTCTGTGAACCGCATACGGGGCGCTGAGAGAATAATGACGTCCTCCTGAGCGCTGAGCAATGCACAAAATGACGGCTCAAGCGTATTCGCTTGAAATCGGGGATTCTTGGGAGGATCCGAACAATGACGTATCCGGTTGAATACAGCGTGTAATCTTGCTACGATGAAACTCGTAACGTCACCGATGGTTTGATTCACTATAGGATTCTGCGAAGGGGATTTCCATACGCGATGACGGGTACTTCACTACAATAGGAGTATTCATAGTATCGCGAGAAACAGCTTCGTCATTGTTTGCATTATTATTCAGCGTTGGTTTGTAAACATTCGTTGGAAGCAAGGTTAGAAGCTGGGATCGAATATTCGTATTAGCATATTATTGAATAATTCGTAGTTTATTGATGATTCACAGGCAGCATTCAAACGATATTCCATAGACCCTTTTGTTGAAGGACTTAATTTGTGTCAGATTTACAAGTATAATAAATTACAGTGTGTTGCTGAATAGTAACTACCCGGAGTATGCATATATGCTCTATAGAGAATGACAAGGCTAACGCGCAATACAGACCATATTGCGGTCATTGCCCCCTTCCAGACCCGTGGCACCATCGCACAGTGGCGGGGCTCCATACAAATGCCGGACAAAACCTAAAACTTTCTCCATATGCGCTGAAATGCACATGTCTAGATAATTTTGGTGTGCTGAATCTATTTCTGGCATCAAAATTTACATAACTTTTATTATTTTTGTTTAAAAGTAGGTTTAAAGTATTAAAATATCCTTAGTTTTAATAAAAATAATTAAAACCTCATAGTAAATAAGTCGGCATCATGTTTTAGTTTAGTGTTAGTTTTAGTGCTCTATGTTACAAAAAAAAGATTGGATGATATGTTAATCTATATAGTTTTCTTGATGAAGCATGTAGAATAGTATAAAAATGCGATTTAACAAGGCAAAAATGCTACACACTTTTTATTAAGTGAGGGTTACATTCTATTCATCATGTCCGCTTGTCACACAGCGAAAATTACAATGACGATATCTCATAGGGTACTGCATTGTTTTGATTTTGTATAGGATTTTGACGTTTCTTGGCCTTGTTGTTTACAAAATTTCTGAAAGAGTGAAAGAGAAGGAGAGAATTTCATGCAGTGCCCTATACCACATCTAGGTGGAACAAAAGCCGACAATACAAGCTCACAACACAGACAAACTGACATCTCATACTACTCACTTCCCATTGATCCTCTTATTAACAATTAAGCCTGGAACACATAGCGTCCGTTCCGTCGAGGTTTGCGTTTTTTTGACAGTTTTCCCATGGGAAATGTGTCAAACTACTGTCACACGCACGCAAACGTATGCATTGTGTGGGGCACTTTAGTTCAAATAATCGGTAGTTCGTAAATCGTACGCTCATGGCTCTCGCATAATTTTTGCTCCTGTTTGACGTTTGTTCACTACCGCCACCTAGTTATGAGATTGCGAAACATTGGCATTGATTGACATTGAGCGATTATGTTCTCGTGACCATTATTTAAATCGCAATTTGTTCGAAGTGGTACGTCTGTTTGTCTGTGCGTTGGTCTGTGGTCACCATTTCAGTGGCTTTTTTGAGTTAACACTCCTGCGTCGATGCTATTTTTCACTTACACGAACGTCTATGCCTCGAAAAAAGTTGGAACGCTAATTTCAACCTTCTATATCTCGGCCGTTACAAGTCCGATTTCAAAAATTTTTTTAGCAATGAATTTTTTAGGATCTCTGGATGAGTATACGTGTTTTGAAAATTTTCTCTGATCAAAATTCTAATTTCTAGTACTAAAAAACCCGGAGCTAGTCGTTATAAATTTCGTAAGATTTTTATGTTCGACCAGAACTTTAAATTTATCGCGATGACCACATGATTTTAATAAAGTGTAATAAAGCTACCAATGTGATTTAAGTGATTATTTATAACTCAAAGCACTGCAATATATTCACAAAACTACGTATAAAACAGAGAAACCTATATTTTCTTTTGTAACTTTAAATTTGTCGCGATGACCAATGTATTTTTTTATTTTAAAATGTGCGCATATACTTAAGGAAGAAATTCTCAGAACATCTATATATATAAAAATGAGTTTGAAGTCCCTTTGAGACAACAAAAGTCACGAACGGCTGAACTGATCAGCATGACTCTTGCACGGTTCGATTCGTATTCGTGGTGGCTGTGTTTATATGTAATAAAAAGTTACGAAAATCAACTAAAAAGTAGAACAACTTTGAAAGTAATGATTTTTCATGAATCGAGAAGAAATTCAACAGGATCGAAATGAAACCAATCTAGAGTGCTGTGCTAAAATGACCTCCACAGTTGTCAAACCACTTCAACCTGGCAAGACAAAGTTTGCCGGGACAGCTAGTTGTTGATATTTTTCTCTTCAAAGAACTACAAAAAATTCAGAAAACTACGAATTTTTCAGGAAAAATATACAATTTCGTTATAACTTCAAAATAATCTTGAATTCCCATACGTTTTATGATTTTAAAATATTTGTGTATTTATCCAGAACAAGTTTGCAGAACATTATTGATATAAATCTGGCCAAAGAACTACAAAAATTCAGAAAATTACGATTTTTTCAGGAAAAAAATACAATTTTGTTATAACTTTAAACTAATTTCGAATTCCCATACATTTTATGATATTAAAATATTTGCGTGTTTATTCAGAACAATTTGCAGAACATTATTGATAAAAATCTGACAGAAGAACTACAAAAATTCAGAAAACTACGAATTTTTCAGGAAAAATATACAATTTTGTTATAATTTCAAATTAATCTTGAATTCCCATACATTTTATGATTTTAAAATGTTTGTATTTTTATCCAGAACAAGTTTGCAGAACATTATTGATATAAATCTGGCCAAAGAACTACAAAAATTCAGAAAATTACGATTTTTTCCAGGAAAAATATACAATTTTGTTATAACTTCAAACTAATTTCGAATTCCCATACATTTTATGATATTAAAATATTTGCGTATTTATGCAGAACAAGTTTGCAGAATATAATTAATGTAAATCTGAAAGAACTACAAAAATTCAGAAAACTACGATTTTTTCAGGAAAAAATACAGTTTTGTTACAATTTCAAACTAATCTCAAATTTCCATACATTTTATGATATTAAAATATTTGCGTATTTATCCAAAATAAGTTTGCAGAATATTATTGATGTAAATCTGGCAGAAAAACTACAAAAATTCAGAAAACTACGAATTTTTCAGGAAAAATATACAATTTTGTTATAACTTCAAATTAATCTTGAATTCCCATACATTTTATGATTTTAAAATATTTGCGTATTTATCCAGAACAAATTTGCAGAACATTATCGATACAAATCTGGCCAAAGAACTACAAAAAATCAGAAAATTACGATTTTTTTAGGAAAAATATACAATTTTGTAATAACTTCAAACTAATCTCGAATTCCCATACATATTATGATTTTAAAATATTTGCGTATTTATCCAGAACATGTTCGCTGAACATTATTGATATAAATCTGGCCAAAGAACTACAAAAAATTCAGAAAACTACGATTTGTTCAGCAAAAATATTCAATTTTTAAGTAACTTCAATTTGATTTCAATTTGTCATACATTTTATGATTTTAAAATATTTGCGTATTTATTCAAAACAAGTTTGCAGAACGTTGTTGATACAAAGAACTACAAAAAAAATGAGCAAACTACGTTTTTTTTAGGAAAAATATACAACGTTGTTATAACTTCAAACTGATCTCGAATTCCCATGCATTTTATGATTTTAAAATATTTGCGTATTTATCCAGAACAAGTTTGCAGACTATTATTGATATAAATATGACCAAACTTCAACAAAAAACGGAAAACTTCGAGTTTTTCGGGAAAAATATATAACTTTATTGTTACTTCAAATTTATCTCGATTTATTATACATTTTATGATTTTAGAATTTTTGCGTATTTATTCAAATCAAGTTTGCAGAACATTGTTGATAGTTAAGCTGCTAAGAACTGCGAAAAATTCAACAGTCTACGAATTTTTCAGGAAAAATATACAATCAAATTAATGTTAAATACGCAAATATTTAAAATCATAAAATGTATGCGTTTTGGAGATCAATTTGAGGTTATATGAAAATTGTATATGTTGCCTGATCCAATCGTAGTTTTCTGAATATTTAGTTATTTTTTGAAGAGAAAACTATCGACAATGTTCTGCAAACTTGTTTTGGATAAATATGCAAATATTTTAGGATCATGAAATGTATGAGAAATTGAAATCAATTTGAAATTATATCAAAATTGTACATATCTGCTGAAAAAATCGTAGTTTTCTGAATTTTTTGTAGTTCTTTGGCCAGATTTATACCAATAATGGTCTGCAAGCATGTTCTGGAATTAAACGCAAATATTCTAAAACTATATTATGTATTGGAATTCGAGATTGGTTTGAAGTTATAACAAAATTGTATATTTTTCCTGAAAAAATCATAGTTTTATGAATTTTCTGTAGTTCTTTGGCCAGATTTATATCAATAATGTTCTGCAAACTTGTTTTGAATAAATACGCGCATATTTTAAAATCATAAAATACCGTCGTGCGGGGCTTCGTTTAACACTTTTTCGTGTTTTTTTTTTCAAATTTATGACATTATAACTCCTAGAGTAGTGAATCGATTTCCACAATTATTAGAAATAATAATCGTGAATATGTATGTAGGATGTATGCTAAATTTGAACTAAATCCATCAATTAACAAAAAAGTTACTCATACACCAATCGGACACATCTCATATAGAACCGGATGGGGGCTACTTTGGACATTTTTATCTATAACAAAACTGCACTTCAAATTCCAGGGTTATTCAGAAAACTAGTTTGAACCAATACTGTAGTACAGGTATTCTTCGATATAACGTACCCTCGATATAGCGTACCCTCGATATATCGAATTCGATATAACGTACATTTTGCTTCGATATAACGTACAACATTGAAAATTTTTATTTTTCCCACGAATAACCCTTAGATAAACTACGAAATCACTCAAATCAATGTTTTGTTGCAGCATTAGCCTTGTTACCCAGAATTAGCGCAATTTGGGAAACAATTGAGTGTACGTTATATCGAAGCAAAATGTACGTTATATCGAAGCACAGAAAACGAAATGACTTTTTCGTCAAATCTCAAGTTTTTCATTATTGTTTTTGTGAATTTCACCGAAATCATTATTTGGGATTAATTTCACGTCGAATACATCAATACTAGCCTAAAAAATATTAAATTCTCCTCTGCTTCGATATAACGTACACTTCGATATAACGTACAGAGAAAACTTTTTTGTACGTTATATCGAAGAGTACCTGTATACTGTATCAAACATGATTCCAATAAATATATGCGTTTTACGATGGTTCTATGTAACTTTTGGTATTATGGGCAGTGTGATATTGCTATATAGATGGCCTGAAAAAAGGGGCCATTAATCCTTTATTTAGGTGAAACGGTATTTGTATTTTGTATGAGAACTTATTGGACACGGCGTACAATATATATTGTGAGGCAAATACAATGATACACTATGCCCAGGGAGTCGAGAAAATGTTCCCGACTGGAACGAAAATCGAACCCGCCGTCTCCGAATTGGCGATCCATAGCCATAACCACTAGACTAACTTGAGACCCAACACCGTGAATAAACATCGTCAACTGCATAAGCAGAATTTTAATAGTTTGTGTAGTGAACATACCAACCCTAATAAGATTGCATATCAGATATTCATGTAATAGTATTCCCACAGAGAATATTTCATCCAATATTCTTTGAGAGGGTATTGAAAATTTGTTCACAAAACAATTCTTTAACTTTTAAAAAACTTATTCGAATATGCTCAAAGTTTTACCAATAAAGCTATATATATATGAAACTTTTTGGAATGGTTATGAGTTATGATCATTCGAATGAGAAATAATTTTGACGAAACAAATTATGTACGGACAATTGTTTGACTGTCTTGCACTAGACCAAAATATTCAAGGAAATTAATCGCTTGTCAATAGCAAATAACTCCAAAGTTGCTCTGAGGTGTCATCTTAGTCGCAATCAATTTTGCTAAGTTCAGCAGATATCTAGGCAGATATACTTAATTTGTTTGCTAAAATTTAGCATAATCTCTGGACTTCGTTTCTAGTTTTGAGACTGGATTAGTTTAGATTTATCAGTCAAGTTAATTCCCACAACAAGTGCCCATTTTGCCCCTAAGAATTACTTTTACTATGTATTTTTTAATGCAACAGAAAGAAAATCTTAAAATTCAGCAGACCGGAGTTATGAATATCATAGAAAACTGTTTTACAATTAGAATAACTAGCCACAGAAGTCCAATGTCATGACTGTTCGTGCGACTAACATCTAGTCTGCCACGCCTTTACAGCGTCAGTAGCGGTACTATAGTTCTATAGAAGTGTCAAATAATTTTTGTTTACCAAAACAAACGGTCCTCTACAAGATGTACCCATAAAAATAGTAAATTATTGCAATGAGAACTTTACTTCTAAGATCCAAACCTATCATTTTAGGGGCGAGTTAAGTTTTCGACACTTTTCCTATTTTGGGGCAACCTAGCAGTTTATAACGCAAACTGTGAATAAATCGTCGCGATTCTCATAGAAAATCCAATTGGATTGCCGAAATTCGATAGGACACCACCAGTCAGTGAGGGTAGATTTGCTTTTTCGTACTATCTTTCTACCTAAATATAAACGTTATAGAATCCATCGCTAGTGGAATAGCACCATCGGAAGTGTAGTGGCTGCCCGAAACGTTGTCAAAGCATACTTACCTGGCATAGGGGTTACCGTGATCATAAAGGCGGTTCCCCCAGGGTGAGACCCTTCCATTGCACTTCGGTTGGGTTGACCCCTGCGATTATCCCTCATGTGGATAACTCGTATGCGAAATTTTTGGTAGCCGGGAAGTGCGTGCGCGCACATCCCGATCCCTATTTGGCACTTTAACCACAGACAAACAGACGTAACACTCTGATGATTCCCATCGTACATCAATTTAACGGTCTATTTAAAAATTTGATAGTTGGCCAACTGACCATCCGTGGCGCTCGCATCGTTTTTGCTCGAGTTTGACGTTTGCCCACTACCGACATCTAGTTGATGGTCGGCCAAACTCAGTCCTTTTAGCATTGGGCGAACATGTTGCCGTGACTATGATGTGAATCGAAAAATGTTCGAAGTGTTACGTCTGTTTGTCTGTGCTTTAACTATAAGGCTGAAAAGAAAGTCTTGCAACAGAGCGGTTACATATGTGTTGAGATAATGTTACGAAATTTGTGCACCTTAACTACATTGTGTCGAAATTACATGCACCTTAACTAAATTGTGTCTACACTGAACGGCGGTTTGCGGTGAAAATTACTATTCTGAAGGTCAATTTAAATACACAACGCCACTAAATTTATGCAGACTGAGTTTTGTTTTAATTCATCAGAATTATGTTATCAATTTTACCATGGACTCGATTTTCAATTAAAAAAAAGCTTCAGTTGACAACCGGATTCGAACAAAACCCTTGACATCACCAGACTCGCACGTTACCACTCGGCTATTGAACCGGTTGATGTGAAAAGAAACAAAACGCACACAAGAAGCGTTGGTGGGTCGATGATCATGTTTTGCCATGGTAAATTTAAAAACATTTTTATGCTTGTCATTACTTCAAGCCGCCTTTTAGTGTATAGATTATATCAGTAGAAAAATTTAAACAGTATTAGTGCATTGATGCACGAATAATGTTTCTGAATAAGAAAAATGATGATTTTACCAAATAAATAAAACCATACTAATTGTTGCTTATGCATATAAACTACATATTCAATTAAGGCGAATATATGAAATAAACCAGACAAAATACAGCTACTTTCAAATAAATATCCGCCCAACATGGATGCCACTAGCCAGATGCCAACTAAACTGTATTTTTTTCTTTTGCAAAATGCGCTATATACAGGGTAAGTGTACCATCAGTAATCTCACGCTCCCATGTTCATGCTATTCGAAAACAAGCAATTACGACACCGATTGATTCCGTTTTTTTTTTTGTTTTCATGGATGCTCACTTCTAACAAAAAATACAAAAATAAGAAACAAAACAAACAGCGCTTCAATCCTTTGTTGTTCGTATTTAGGATGAAAATGGGCGCCACATGCTTAATAACGGAACCAATACCCTACTACTGAAATTGTAGAAGTAGACAGAGGCCATTTAAAATAATCACATTTAGAGTTCAAAATCTCTGTTTCTAGTGATTCTATTGTGATGGAATTTTGGTTGCAACCTTAAAATAACGATAATTTTGGGTAGTATTATAAATCATCATACATGCAAACGTTTACATAAACTTTTCAGAATAAAAAAGTTGAAAGACACTTTTAGAATGGAAAGTTTCTTTTCACTTATAGGAAAGACTTTCTTTTCAGCCTTATAGTTTTATTATTAATCAGGGATCGGGATGTGCGCGCACGCACTTCCCGGCTATCAAAAATTTCGCATACGAGTTATCCACATGAGGGATAATCGCAGGGGTCAACCCAACCGAAGTGCAATGGAAGGGTCTCACCCTGGGGGAACCGCCTTTATGATCACGGTAACCCCTATGCCAGGTAAGTATGCTTTGGCAATGTTTCGGGCAGCCACTACACTTCGTGTAGCATCGTTTCGCTGGCGATGGATTCGCAAAAACATCGTATGACTGAAAGAAAGAGAAATTTCACCATACTTTTTGGCAAGGTAGCAATAAAAAAGTCCGAAAGAAATTCTTATAAGAAATATAGAAGTAAACATTTCCAAGGCAGATTGATAACCCGGTGTCTCTCCACTGGACTGACATGCCTCGACATTTTACATGACACAAATATCTACTTCAAAACATAAATTTATAGTCGATTAATTCATAGCGATTTAAAACATGATTTATAAATAAGCATTTTTTTAAATAACATACAAAATCTTATCAGATTATACAATCTATTATGGAACGGAGAAATATGTGAATATGTGCTAATTTTTGACACAAATTGCTTGCGCTTCCAAATCAAACTAATTGGAAACGAAACCAATCAGAAATAACAGTTTCCAATGCATGTCTAAACAAAACAAATCTCACTGCACTACGAACGCTACAAATGTTTCCTCGTATTGGATCCAATTGGACTAATACACGTCAGAACAAGTCTCTCACTTTGCACAACCGGCAAAACATTGATACTCTCTGCCAAATGTCAGAATGCCGGTAAGACTAGCTGTTTACTAAATTGTTACTACAGAATATTTTGTCCTACTTGTTCCAGTTAAGGCCACTCAATTTCCAAAAGAATGTGTGTTTATGATAACGAAAAGTACTAGTTGGAGTTTGGATTTAGATGAAAATCATTGCAGGGATTTACTTAACTACATACTTAACAATATAAACCGCTGATGAAATGATGACTAAACTCGCGATCAGCAAGGCTATCTTTGATTACTTCATTCGCAATTTAATGAAGCAATTTAGTGATCAGATAGTCATTAGCGTGGGACACAAAAAGACATTTTACTCCTGTAAACTTTTCTAGTTCCATTTTGGTCCCATATCAACTGTGCAAAATTTCAGATCGATCGGAGAAACTATATTTTAGCGCCAACCATTTTAAGTTTTCATACGATTTAGTATGGGGAAAATCACTGTTTCAAAGAAAAATCGCCAGAGGTTGCCCCTTAACCCCTAAAAATAAATCGATGAATGATTTCTGTTGGAAATTTTACGAGGAACCAACCCTCCGAAGACCGCAAAGCGATCTGAGGCATGTGGAAAAAGTTATTGACTGAAAACCGAATGGCATGCAAACGCTGTTTAACATGTAAGGAATAACAATAAATAATAAAATCTCGTTATTTTATCGATCGGGTGAGGCCTTATAACTTTTTCCACGAACGTCGCATCGATTTGCTGTCTTGGGAGGTCTGATTCCCTAGTAAAGTATTCTACAGAAATCATTCGTCGACTTATTTTTAGGGATCTAGGGGTGATTCCTAGCGATTTTTCTTTGCGGAAGTAAAATTTCCCCATAGTAAATCGTATGAAAAACTAAGAATGGCGGGCGCTAAAATATAGTTTTTCCGATCGATCTGAAATTTTGCACAGTTGATATGGGTCCAAAGTGAAACTCAAAAAGTATACAGGAACTTGAGTTTTTCCATTTTTTGTATTTTCCCATATAAACCGTGTACCAGGCTAATAGTCATGGCTTACACAGTTATTCAATCTGTTTAGTGAATCTCTTCAAAATATTACAGCCCTACACTCCCGTGCGAAAGTTTGGGATCAAAAACATGAAAATGTTTGTCGATCATAGTGCTGGGGTGGGTGGGGGTTTCTTGTGTGACACTAGTTTTTCCAAAACAAAATATTAAAAAAAAGAAAAAAGACGAAAAATCCGTAAAATCTTTGCCGTCTTTTCGGTGACTTTGTGGAATATTTCGACTTTTTTGGGTTGTGAAAACTAGCGTCGTTGACAGCCTAGACATTCGTTTAGCCGAATTGTAAATTTTTTAGAATTCCATAATAAAAACTTTCAAATTTCGACTAACATCGAACGCAATCATTTTGTAAGGTGATCTGCATTATAGATCGACTTGTAAATCATGAATTTGATCGTTTTCAGAATGGTTGCCATATTTATTTTTCATGCATCTCATTTAAATATGAATATTGAAAATGTTTCCAAATTGGCATTTTTTTGTAGTTATCTTCACCGGAAGTGTTGCAAAAGATTCTAATAAAAGTATCACGACGAGTGCAGGTTGAAAATCTATGAAAAATAAAGTTTTGAACAGAAAAAAAAACGCAAAACCCTTAAAAAAAATCACGTATTTAAGTATTGTTTTATGAAATATGATAGTTTAACTTGCATAAATCACAGCATTAACTACTATTACGTCTTCTAATATCTAATAAAATCTGCTAGACTGTATTCTGGCTGAAATAACATACATTGAACGCCTAACATTTTGAGAAATGGCACCCAAATTATTAAAATTTTTAGCATGAACTACTTGTTTTATAATTTAGACGTTCTTTTAAAAAAAAAAATCATGTTAAAAATGAATGTGGTTCAAATCTTAGACTCATTTATAATATATTTCTTCAGATTGAATGAAATAAGCCAATGTTTTTACCACGTCATGCATTTTTGTATGAGCATCTGCTTTAAAAAAAACAGGGTTCAAAAATTCCGACTCTTCTTGCAGTTCTTTCGCTTGGCAGTGCTCTAATTCATTTAGTAATGCTAGTATTATACAGTTATACTTTAGAGGCACTAGGAGCGCGATGTATCACCTTTTCATAAAACAGTACTAGATATACTATCACTGCCATAAATAAGTTGTATCATAAAATCTTTTGTATGAGTTTTCTGACACTTTTTTGAAAATTTTTGGGCCTCGGCAAAACGAATGTCTATCACTGTATTACACAACATAATAAATAAGTAGTTTTACACTGTTGAAAATGCTTTGACATCCATGTGCACAACAGAACATGTGCTCGATGAACAAATTGAGATTTGAAATTATGAAAAGAAATCCACGTACTCCGGTGAGACTCGAACTCACGACTCCCAATTCGCTAGACGGGCGCTTCTATTCCTTCAAGCTACGGAGTCACTCGACTATCTCCGTCGCCAGCAGGCCTAGAACTGAACTCGATTCCACAATCGCACATGGTTATCTTCTTTTCACAATCCAAACCCCCTTCGGATGGGATTAGATGAACATCTAACACATTGTCTGTTGTGCACATGTATGTCAAAGCGGGAGAGGAAGTTATTTTTAATTGTCGAGAGCTTCGGGCACTGCCTTCCAATCACTTATTGGTATGGCAATTAGTGTGCAGTCGGACTCTCGACGGGTCGGTCCTCGGCCGACCGAATACGGTAAGGGTGACCGTAGCACCTTACAAATGTCAATTTCTTGATTTTTGCTTTGGCTGACCAAGCCATGTGGGAAATTACACTGTTGAAAATGCTTT
Source organism: Aedes albopictus (assembly GCF_035046485.1). NCBI lineage: Eukaryota > Metazoa > Arthropoda > Insecta > Diptera > Culicidae > Aedes > Aedes albopictus. The sequence goes on from NC_085137.1 coordinate 424,533,286, forward strand.
GACATCCATGTGCACAACAGAACATGTGCTCGATGAACAAATTGAGATTTGAAATTATGAAAAGAAATCCACGTACTCCGGTGAGACTCGAACTCACGACTCCCAACGACTTCTCAACAGTGTAATTTCCCATATGGCTTGGTCAGCCAAAGCAAAAATCAAGAAATTGACATTTGTAAGGTGCTACGGTCACCCTTACCGTATTCGGTCGGCCGAGGACCGACCCGTCGAGAGTCCGACTGCACACTAATTGCCATACCAATAAGTGATTGGAAGGCAGTGCCCGAAGCTCTCGACAATTAAAAATAACTTCCTCTCCCGCTTTGACATACATGTGCACAACAGACAATGTGTTAGATGTTCATCTAATCCCATCCGAAGGGGGTTTGGATTGTGAAAAGAAGATAACCATGTGCGATTGTGGAATCGAGTTCAGTTCTAGGCCTGCTGGCGACGGAGATAGTCGAGTGACTCCGTAGCTTGAAGGAATAGAAGCGCCCGTCTAGCGAATTGGGAGTCGTGAGTTCGAGTCTCACCGGAGTACGTGGATTTCTTTTCATAATTTCAAATCTCAATTTGTTCATCGAGCACATGTTTCTGTTGTGCACATGGATGTCAAAGCATTTTCAACAGTGTAATTTCCCACATGGCTTGGTCAGCCAAAGCAAAAATCAAGAAATTGACATTTGTAAGGTGCTACGGTCACCCTTACCGTATTCGGTCGGCCGAGGACCGACCCGTCGAGAGTCCGACTGCACACTAATTGCCATACCAATAAGTGATTGGAAGGCAGTGCCCGAAGCTCTCGACAATTAAAAATAACTTCCTCTCCCGCTTTGACATACATGTGCACAACAGACAATGTGTTAGATGTTCATCTAATCCCATCCGAAGGGGGTTTGGATTGTGAAAAGAAGATAACCATGTGCGATTGTGGAATCGAGTTCAGTTCTAGGCCTGCTGGCGACGGAGATAGTCGAGTGACTCCGTAGCTTGAAGGAATAGAAGCGCCCGTCTAGCGAATTGGGAGTCGTGAGTTCGAGTCTCACCGGAGTACGTGGATTTCTTTTCATAATTTCAAATCTCAATTTGTTCATCGAGCACATGTTCTGTTGTGCACATGGATGTCAAAGCATTTTCAACAGTGTAATTTCCCACATGGCTTGGTCAGCCAAAGCAAAAATCAAGAAATTGACATTAAGTAGTTTTAGCTCCATTTCTACATTTTCCCTGTAAAGTATGAAAGCTTAACTATCATTAGACAAGATTTGACATACAGGGTGCCTGCACCAATTATGGCACTCCCTAAGGAAAACTATTTGTACAAAAATAACGAGAAGACCAACGGAAGTCATCAATATGTTAAAAGATAACTTAGTTTCCATAATTTACAGGAAAAAGATAGAAACGAAGCCAAAACTACTTTTGGTATTTATTACAGCGTGTGCCAATGATAGGAACCCTGTACCAGTTATGGCTACATTTTTTAACTTCGGTTCCGGAAAAAGGGTGCAAGGAAGCCGAAATTTTAAGGAAAATGATTTATTTCTACCATAATTTTAACAAAATGTGGAGTTTAAATGAGTTGCAACCATCTTTTGTGAACGTGATCTGTTGTTCACATTTTTTTTTATTGTTGATTTACATGGTTAAAGGGTGAAAATCAACTATGGCGAATAATTGGTACTATAGGCATAATTGGTACACTTACTCTATATTCAGTAGCCTGGTACACGGTTTATATGGGAAAATACAAAAAATGAGAAAACTCCAACTCCTGTATACTTTTTGAGTTCCACTTTGGTCCTATATCAACTGTGCAAAATTTCAGATCGATCAGACAAACTATATTTTAGCGCCCGCCATTCTTAGTTTTTCATACGATTTACTATGGAGACATTATACTTCTACAAAGAAAAATCGCCAGGAGTAACCCCTAGATTCCTAAAAATAAGTCGATGAATGATTTCTGTAGAAAACTTCACGAGGAATCAGACCTCCGAAGACCGCAAACCAATGCGACGTTCGTGGAAAAAGTTATTAAGCCTCACCCGATCGATAAAATGACGAGATTTTATTATTTATTGTTATTCCTTACATGTTAAACAGCGTTGGCATGCCATTCGGTTTTCAGTTAATAACTATTTTCACATGCCTCAGATCGCTTTCTGGTCTTCGGAGGGTTGTTTCCTTGTAAAATTTTCAGCAGAAATTATTCATCGATTTATTTTTAGGGTTAAGGGACAACCTGTGGCGATTTTTCTTTGAAAAAGTGATTTTCCCCATAGTAAATCGTATGAAAACTTAAAATGGCTGGCGCTAAAATATAGTTTCTCCGATCGAGCTGAAATTTTGCACAGTTGATATGGGACCAAAATGAAACTCAAAAAGTCTACAGGAGTAAAATGTCTTTTGGTGTCCCACGCTAATATTCAGTCTAGTAAGATAACTACGATTTAAGATTTCTTACCACCAATAGTTTGAATACTTTTCATGAATGCATGTATGCTAATATTGGCTTACATTCCTATTCTGAAACTCCCGACATACATAAATCACAAACAGAATCTGATCACTTTTTATATTAAATTAATTTGAAAAATCTTTAAAATTTGAACGAACGTATGAGGCATACTGTACAAATCCTAGGAGGGGGAGCAAAAGAACAGAGGGAGTGTTTTTACAGTTAAATAAAGTTTCGTTTTTAAGGAAGCTGACGTTGCCAATTATTAGTAAAAACAGGTAATTACCTCAAGAAACTGGATTCTTTTTTTTTGTGTTTTACTCAAAAGATCCTCTTCAAGTTCCTCCGGAATTTCCTTCAAAAGTTCCTACGGAAAATCTATCAATATATTTTTTTTTTAAATTTCTCGGTACATACTTCTGACATTCCTCCAGGAGTTTTTCCTGAAATATCTGCGAAAGTTACTTCTGGAAGCTTGTCTCTTGCAGGTGTTTTTTCCGGAAATTATCTATGACTGTTTTCGTGGAATTCTCCAGGACCTCGTGCTGGATTCTCAGTGTAAAAAAGCAATATTAACCTTCCGTAACTCCCTTAAAACCGGAAAATTATTCAAACTTCCGGGAAAAAACGGGAAAATAAAAATTGGAATTGGTTGCTACTCTGCATATCTCTGTCATTTTTTCCCCAGTGCTTTTCTCTTTTTAACATCCCGGGAGATCTGCTGAAATTGTGCTACTCCTCCTGGGGTTCCTACAAAAGTTTCTTATGCCATGCTTTCAGGATTACCTCAAGATATTCCATCACAACTTTTTTTCACGAATTTCTGAATTAGTTCGTAAATTTCAACAGATTCATTCCATAAGTGAATGCGTTCGGTGATCGCTGCAGGAATTTGTACAGAAATTACTGGTAGTATACCGTCTGAAACCTCTGCAAGGGTTTCCTTCAGGAATAACACGTGGGATTCATCCAAGAACTACTTTAGTGAGTTTCTTGAGTGGTTCGCCTCCTTAACCTTCCTAAAATATTAGGTTTTTCGCACCACGATGGCGAAGTGCACCTTCAGTGTGCCTGTCTGGGTCATATTGACCCCAAATCCTCAGGTTAAATCACGATTCCTCATTCGGATCAACAATCAGGCCGTGTGTACTATACACAATTTTCTAACTACCTTAGCTCCGCAAAGGATGTATGGGCATCATGGCAGCACTATAGATTAAAGGCATCTGATCGGTATAGGATTTTTTATTTCTTGGAAGCAAAGCTCATATTTATATTTTCACTGAACGATGATCTTCGCTATTAGACATCGATCAGTGCAAACATATGTAACTGTATTTTTTTCTCTCATGCCAAGGCTAGAGCTAGAGAAGTGAATGTGTACATTTTACACAGATGTGAGGCTGATGCAATCGTAGGCAAAAATGCGCAAATTTCGTTACGTGTTTCAATGTTTCAGGTTTCAATCAAATACGTGTTTTAATTGAGTGTATAGACAAAACGTTACAACGTGAAGTTTTCACTAACATTGTTAGAAGTTAGACTAAAAATGACTAATATAAGCTGGAGGGGCTAGTTGGCCAATTCAATAGAAACACAGGATACTTATTTATAATTGATTATTTCGATTAATTTGGCATTAATCGGCATGACATAAATTCCACATGAGTATTATAAATCAAATACTATAGCAACTGTAAGATTGACACTTACCTTCTTAAACATCTGGGTGTATCACCGAAAGGTCTTCAACTAACGAACAAGTTCGAATGCACGCAATTAAAGGTTCGTTAGAAACCACAGGCTCTTCCACTGATTAACAGCAAAGTCGAAGATCTTAGTTGCCTCTCCAAAGCTCGGAAAGTTGATTCGTGACAGAAGAGCGGCTGCATCAATTTTTAATGATGTTATTGAAATAAACAACCAAATTGTTGCGTGCATCGATGATGTTCCTTTCTCACGCAGTAAAAAACTGTGCTTATCAAAGCATCGCATAAAGTGTCTAGAAAATAGAGAATTTTGAAGTCTTAAATATAAGAGGAATGTTACTCTTACCTGCATAACCATATGGTCAACTGAAGATGAGATTTATTGGATCCAAAATGTTAGTAATGCTCTTATTAACAGCTTTTTTCGAATATTGGCACATGTTTAAGAGGATGTTTGCAGGTTTCTTCAAAAAGGTCTTTCATTTAAACAATTTTATCTATGAAAATGAATTGGTTTTTAATCATGTAGTTGTAAACTTAAAGGTACCTCATCTTGAAATTACGATATGCAATTTAAACAACTTCTTTTTACCTTTTTGCAGACTTAGTGCTACAGTGTGGCTATCGTGGCTCCCATATCACAGAGTTCTTGTGTTCGACTAACTTGTGTTGTCATCACCACCTACTTCATCCAGTTTCCCTGTTCGCCGTATCTGCACCGCCTTGTTTCCGCCGCTGATAACACTGGACCAACTTTCCACCACATGAGTAGCCATCCTCGGACTCTCGGAAATACAACTGGTTGACCTCTTGGGCGAAAACAAGTTCCACTGCTCGAGCCCAACTTCTCAACAGTTCGTTACTCAAAACGCCATCAGCCGAGGTACACAAATGGTCCACAATCTCCTCCGTCAATGCGTTTCTTGTGGATCTGGTCAAAAATGGTTTCCCCAACAGATGGTTTACGGTTGTGGAAGTGCTCAACAGTTGACGCAGAGACTCGGCGCTTTTGAGATCTTCTTCAGCTGGATCGGAAAGTTCTGAAATCGAGAAGGTTATGTGCGAGGTTGGTGAGCCATCGATACATTGATTGCGGAGGGGGTATTCTGCTTGAGTGGATGATCCACAGTCTTCCTGGTCTTGTGCGATCAATGCTTCATCAATTGCTGAATCTACTAATTGATTGTCTGATCCATGGTATGCACGTTCTTCGGTAAACTGAGATTCAGTCATTTCTGTAATCGGAGAATCGTTTGATGATCGTTCATGTTGTACATTACTCATAGATGTTTCAATCTAGAAAAAAATGTGTTCAGATAAATAATTGAAGTTGAAATGAGAACATTCTTTAGTCACTTACTATATCAAAAGTTTCTCCGACGGTTTGTACATTATCCACATCGACCGCAGTTGCCAAAACATTGTCCAGTCCTTCATGGTCTAATTCTTCGGCTTCGATCAAAATGTTCGCATTTATACTAAGCTCGGCAGTAGTTTCTGTAACAGCATTATCTGTCGCTGTCTTATCCTAAAAAGAAACGAACTTGATCATACTCACAGATCATTGATCATTATTCTTTAAATTTACCTGAAATGTTTCTGGCAAGTTTTGATTTATAACAGAGGTATTTGAAACACTACCAAATAATTCGTCATTGCTCTCGGTCTCCATCAATGATTGGTCAACACCTGAAGTGCCTAGCGATCCGTGTGCTGTTTTCGACGTATCAACACATTCATTGTCAACTGACGATGCAGATGCAGCTTCAAGTTCTTGATGTTCCGAAACTTGAACTTCTTCCGCAACAGCTTCTTCTGGAACTTGTGGTTCGAGTTTGAAGGTATCTTCCAACGATACTTGTGACTGAAAAGCGACCAAAATAAAATTACCAAACAATTTGTATTCAATTTCATCACAAACCTCAACCATCGATGTATCATTGTCTGGCACATCCCCGATTGCAGTTTCCGACTTTATCACTACCACCGGGGAACAAACTGGATCGGGCAAGGATACGGGTTCATGCGGTTTGACCACAACGCTAAAATCGGGCTTTTTATCCAAAGCATCCAAAGCTTCCCGGTAGGCTCTGTAGGCTTTGTTGAAAATAGCACGCTTTCCAAGTTTCGGTACCAATTCTCGGATGATATCGTCTGTGAGGCATTTGAAGGCTTTCTCGTTGACTTCTTCCTCTGAAACAATTAAGGACATAATTGACACACTGAGCAAATATCTTTGTAATGTGTATGGAGAAGCAATATTTCCGGATAACTTTGGCAAATTTTTAAAATTAAAACATGCTCGTTTCGTTTATGGTACCAACAATTGTGTTTTATCAGGGTGTCTACCCATAAGATTTATTCGGGATTTATGGAAGTTGTTCCTGGGATTTCTACCAGAATTCCTCCCACGACTTCTGCAATGATTACACGGGATCTCTCCTGGAGTTCTTCATGGAATTTCTCCCGGGATATGCTACCAGCATCCAGAGTATCTCGCTGGATTACCCCCGAAGAAATTTCCACAATGTGTTCAAGGTTTCTTCAAACATTTCTCATGGTGGTTCTCCGGAATAGCTTTCCAACAGTTTCTCTTGGAAATTTTGCGGGATTCTTCTTGAAGTTCTTCCAGAGTTTTTCTGAATTACTGTTGGATTTCCCCGTGAGATTTTGCCCTTAGTTCTCCCCGAGGTTTCTCTTAGAGGTTTACAGAGTTCCTCCTTATATTTCCTCAATATTTCCTCACTGAATTACTCCCAGATTGTTTTTCTAAGATGTCACAGCTTTCTCAAGATTCCTTTCAAAATTCTTCGCAAATTTTCTCCAATAAGTGTTTGCGAAGTTTCTCGCAAAATTTCACATAGATTCTTTTTGATATTTGTCCGGGAATTTATACAAGAAATTTGGAATGTTTTTCTAGGAAACATTCCGAAAACAACTCCTGAAAAAATCTGGAGCAACTATGAATGAAAGAAATCCCTCAAGGAGCATCCAAAATCTCGGGGCAATTTCCGATAGGAATTTCGAGAAGAGCTCTGAGAATAATCCCAAGAAGATCATTAAAAAATAATTACTGCTAGAAATCCTTTAAGCTACGAGGAAAAGCGTGAAAGAAACTCTGAAAGAAATCACGGATTAATTGATTGATTTGTCTTGACTATAGAAACTTTTAGCCCTTGGCTAGAAATCACGGAAAGAACTCCACAAAAAATATTAGCAATACTCCTGCAGAAATCCCATAAGGCACTCCGGAAAAATATCTTAGCAGAAAGTGCAGGATAAATGAATTAACTACGTCGGCTGTTTTTCTACTCTCCGCATCGACCAATGTGGCACTAGCTTCTTTGCGCGAAAAATCGCTAAAAGTAAATCGCAAAAATATTGTACACCGCCGGGGCCCGTGGCGTAGTTGGTCACACGTTCGCTTAATATGCGGATGGTCATGGGTTTGATTCCCAGCCCCGGCACTTGCAATTTTTCGTCAGTTGCTCTTCACCGAGAGCGGCTGACACTGACCCTCTTCTGAGCCCCGTGGCTCAAACGGACCCGGATACCTGGACATCGGCGAACTGCTACTCATAATGGACCCCCAATCGGACTGGAAAGGAACAACGGCCACCTATCATCCATCCTTGTGCTCATCATTCTACATGTAGAGTAGAAAAGTGAAAGCAGCAGAAAGGCAACCAGTTCAATAAAGTATAATAGAATACATCAAGGCTCTGTACAATAAGTATAGCTGTCAATTGAAATCGCTCACGTAGTGCCCTAGTGGACAATAGAGCTGTAAATTAGGTTAAGCGATTAAGAATAAAAAAAAAATATTGTACAGCGAATAGCATCTAAAGGCAAATTTATCGAAGTGGAATACATTATTCGAAAAAAAAAATTGGTAGTGGTTTTGCATAATGGTGACTACTATGAAGCCTACCAAATATTTTTTCAGTAAAAGCTTTCTATTTCAAGTAATTCAAGTTTAGATGCTTTTCACTATACAAAATAAAATGGATTTACTCCTGCTGATCAACTGTGGGTGTGCGCCAAGCGGGCAATCCATTAATAAAAAGTCTGAGATACACCCTAGGACTAACAATCCCATGGGATAACTTCGCTACTTTGCTGCACACGGTATCTCTTTGGACAAAACTCCGGGAAAAATCCCTCGAAGGACTCAGGGACAGATACCAGGAAAAAACTCTGAAAGAAGATCTGGAGAGAAATTCTGTAGGACCTCGCGACAAACTCCAGGGGAAATCGGTCGTAAATCAGGAATCCTAAAGATTCTCAAGGAAGAATCCCATACGAAAAGATCGAATTTTGGAAAATCGACGGTAGGAATTCAGAATTTCTCATCTCATGAAACCAAAAAAGGGGGTGAAAATATAAAGAATGGAATGTTGTGAGAAATCTTGGAAGTTATTCAAAGATGTATTTCTAAAGAGGATTTCGGTTTCGATCTGCGAGAATGATCGTTTTTCTTTAGCATTCCCAGAACATAATATCTGACACTTAATCGAAAAATGGTTTCATAGCTTATGGTGAACGCTTTCGGATGACATCAAATCCTTCAGGCACATCTTGAGGATCCAGGAAGACCAAGGCATGCGTTGTTCGTAATGACAATTGAAATTTAATTCTTTTAGCATAATTTCCAGCCAGTCCAACATTCTGCAAGCGATTCCACCAGCTCTTGGTTAGGTAGACGAAACACTCAAACAAAGCCGAATCAGGAAACGCGTCTCTCACCGCATTCATTTAAGCGACCTCGAAATCCGTCACAGCATATCTTCTTCAGAAGTATCAATGCTCTTTTATAGGTGGTTTTAGCTTTGTCTGGCAGCCAGAAGATGGACAAAAGGGGCAAATTTTCTGCCCGTCCGATGGAACCGTGAACAGTGAAAATTTCCTGGAATCCTTTGGAGGTCATAGCAAATGTTCCGTCGAGGATTACTTTTTCCGTTTGACTTAAGCTTGTTAAATTGTTAGTTGTGCTAAAAATAAGTATCCGTTTTCCTTTTTCAATAGCATTTGGCAAAAGGAAATTTCGGCCATTGAGTGTCTTTGAGAAGTTCTCATCCACATTGTCCAAATCTGCTGGATCCGATGGCAAGCTTGCTCTATCACGCTGCCTCTGACAAATTCTCCGCTGTTGATTAAACCTGAAAAATATAAAGGAAAAAAGCGCCATTAATTAAACCCACATTTTATAGGCGTTGACATACACACTGATTATATATCGCTAGCCCGAACGACCGGTAATCGCATAATTGTCCCATATGAAGAGGAAGCAATCAAGAATGGGACTGATAAATAGCGCATTTAGTTCACCACTGGACTATCGCACTAGTTTTCACGAGTGCGAAAACGCTAATAAAAGTGCGCGATTGCATCAAATCAACTCGGTGTCTTCAGAGCACTTGTTCACCATAGATTGAAGAAATAGTGCGCCGAAGACATCAACCCGATTTGATGCAATCGCGCACTTTTATTTACGTTTACGCACTTATGAAGTCGCAGTTCGCAGTCCAGTGGTGAACTAAATGCGGTCCAGTGGTGAACTAAATACTATTACTGGCAGCGAATGATACTAGACCGAATCTAATAAGCTCACTATCTTGCTAATAATAAAACATCATATAACAACGTATGTTTAACCCTTCAGCGCGCGCGCTGTTGTAAAAAGTACAACACTATCAAAAAAACCTCGCTTTTCGTATACAGCGCGAGCGCGGTGCAATTTCGGTTGCTTGATGGCGCGCGTCCTGGAAGGTTAAAAAAATCTCAGCTGATTATGTTAATTACTATTACCATTAAGTTACATCAAGATTTGCGGCATTTTATCTTGAAAGAAGAGCCAATAAAAGAACGAAAAATATTAGTTTCCCCCAACAAAAACAGTGTTGGTAAACTCACACTCAGAGCTAGCTCATGAGCCACTCCTGCGTGAGCAAACTCGCGCGCGATTCTGAATCATTTTCTCACGCGCGAGATTTTCATGCAAAATCTCGCTCTTACGTGTCAAGCGCCGAAATCTCGTTCGCTTGTAAAACGAATCCAAATCAATTTGAACGACATTCTTAATTGTTAAACGTAAGACTTGGTCTTATTCTATCATACAATCATAAAAACTTCGTTGTAAATAATTTGTAAAATCACAAGTCAACTCATGCATGATTTTTTCGGCGATGGCGAGTCAAGAATCGCACGTGAAACAACTAAACTATGAAATTTGAGAAATTGAGTTTTTACCAACACTGAACAAAAGCTTTCTAGTGTTAATGAAATTCCGATTAATTATGTTTTTTTCTATACATACCTTGACGGGAAATTGAGGAGCACACACTCTTATGGTTTTCTCCGGTTTATTTGTTCCTTCTCTAGCCTTCGGTCTTAACGCTGCTTAGAATCGTGTTGTGTCTGTGTCCAACGGGTCTGGTTTATGGTTGTGTTCAGTTGCCGAAATTTGTCCTTGCACGTCCTGGTCATTTGCTGTCTGTGTATTGCTCTGTTCTCAGAGCGAACTGCCAATACACTTTATTGTCGTCGCGGTTGAAACCCGAAGATACCCCACACCCGACAATCGAATTTTCTCAAAATCCATGCGTGAAACCTAACGTCGGACGTAGTGCGCTGGACAGTGGACCTGGCCCTCTATCCAGCGCACTGTGCCCGACGTACGTCCGACACACGGTTTAGCAGAAAAATCGAATTTCGCGTGTCGAAAATTCCGATTTTCAACTGCACGAACAATATTGTCAACCTGAAATTTAAAAAATATTATTCAAAAAAACCTGTTGTTTCTTTGATGCCCTACAAACCTTTTTGTCCTGATGTTACTGGAAATCTTTATGTAACAATTTAATGTTTTTCGGAACACACTTAGGAATATCGACTCCTCCACCATCTTCACCTTATTCCGCCATTGTTGAGAATAAAACACTGTATAAATGAGAAAAATCAAGACTGTCTATCTCCCATACAATGCGATACTTTTATAGCGGAAATGGAATCACTTTTCTGATAGTTTCATGGTTAAGCTTCCTACCATTTGCATTGAAAAAGTGTTAATGCAAATAATTTATTTTTTAGACAAGGAGATATCTGCTATTCTTGGCAGGTTTGTACTCCTCGCCTGTTCGTCATGGGATGTTTTCTTAAACCTATGCCTCAACATTTTTACTATCAAACGAATTATATGGCCGAGTTCAAATAATTTGGCCAACAAATACATTTTAACGGGAAGTTTTTCTTCTGAATCCAATAGGGTATCGCGCCACGTGGACGGTGGCTTCTATGTTCGTCTGTTTTCCACTCAGTCAATTTTGAATCAATTGACTTGAAATGTTGTATACGGGTAGATACTATACCTATCTCACCACATTCCAAAAGTTGTGTCAATTGGTTCAAATTTGACTGAATTATAGTGGAAAACAGACGAATATAGAAGCCACCGCCCAATTGGCGCGATTCCCTATCTCAAAGTATGATCCAAAAGGAAACATGCATAGCCATGAAGGAAAAGCTTGCGTATACAAGATAAAATACACTTCGTGTAACTCCATTTCCAACGCGCTCAATGCCCAAGAAATAATATAGCGAAAACGAAAATGCTAATCACAATCTTGACTGTAGCCCTTCGACTAAAGTGAAGAAGCTGTTTGTTTGATCGTTAAGATCGGGATGTGCGCGCACGCACTTCCCGGCTACCAAAAATTACACATACGAGTTATCCACATGAGGGATAATCGCAGGGGTCAACCCAACCGTAGTGCAATGGAAGGGCCTCACCCTGGGGGAACCGCCTTTATGATCACGGTAACCCCTATGCCAGGTAAGTATGCTTTAGCAGTGTCTCGAGCAAGGACTAAACCATGCGCGTGCATGGTGCATTAGCGATGGGGCTATCAGTAGCACCCGGCACCGCACATTCGTTGGCGGGTATGAAATTTGTTTTCGTTGTACTCTTTTCGCTCTGCCGCTCTCGCTAATGGTTAGGGGACGTTATTTAATTACGTAAGGGTTTATGGGGGAGAAGAACGAGATAATATATTATATTCTACATAGTAATACAAGAGTTTTTGTGGTTTTAAGTAAAAAAAAAAATACTAAATCATAAAAATTTTCGTTACATAATAAATGGACGATCCCTTCAATGGTTTTTTTTAGCGTGAAAATTTACCATCTCGCACCGAGAAAAATTCCTACTCAATGACTGAGTCGGCCTTACTCATAAATCGAAAAATCCTTTGTTTTCTTACTCAGTTTCGACTAAAAGTGGGACAACCCATTGGCAATGGGTTGTCCCACTTTTGACGGAAACTGAGTAAGAAAACAAAGGATTTTTCGATTTCTGAGTAAGACCAACTCAGCCACTGAGTAGAAATTTTTCCCTGTGCGAAGAATTACAAATTCCAATTAGAACGTAAGCAAACCAGAAACACATTTAGAAAAAAAAATGTCAATTTTTTAATTAAAACTTTTGAACACTGACAAACAGAAGAACTTTAAGCATATTATAGATTGACTTTAGGTGTTTTTGGTAGTTTTGTTTTATTCAAAGCTGCTGAATTCAGCGCAAGTTCCCTCATCGTTTTTATTATTGGAAACCAGTTCAAGGTACACAAACTGTTCATTAAGCAGATCAAATGAATGAGAAATGGACATTATACATCCAAAATTGTTGTACAATTCGAACAAACTGTGCAACTTACCTTCGAATGTTGGTATCAGCTCCGGTAGTTCCCACTTCCGGAGGATGTCCTTAACGTATTCATCCATTTACAAATGTGGTTCAGGCTGGAGGAAGAAGAAAGGAGTTAATTTTTATCTCGTGTTTTAGAAATGAAACTTACCGTAGTCAGGGATGCCAAATATACAGATTTTTCTGTAATCATACAGATTTTTTCGCAGCTTATCATACAGAATTCTGTATACCAATATTACAGATTTTTGGAAAAGGATGCAGATTATACGGATTTTTCAAAAACTTACAGAATATCATACAGATTTTCCGTAAAATAATACAGATTTCATACAGATTTTCGGAAAAAGTAGTCATACAGATGATACAGATTTTTGGAAGGCCAAAATACAGATTTAAATTTGGCAACCCTGACCGTAGTGCGCTAGAATTGATATCTACCTAGTGCTGTCGTCACGTCACAAGTTATAAAGTTTTTTTTTGAACAAGTTGAATCCAACACAGGGAAAAATTTCTACTCAGTGGCTGAGTTGGTCTTACTCAGAAATCGAAAAATCCTTTGTTTTCTTACTCAGTTTCCGTCAAAAGTGGGACAACCCATTGCCAATGGGTTGTCCCACTTTTAGTCGAAACTGAGTAAGAAAACAAAGGATTTTTCGATTTATGAGTAAGGCCGACTCAGTCATTGAGTAGGAATTTTTCTCGGTGAAATATCCACTTCCGCGGACAAACTCCGATTAAAACTGCACTTGCTTTCTTCAAACCCTCTCGGCTTCCATCAAACCAAAACAAAAGTCACTCAGTCGTCGGCGTGATGTGTGAGAGAGTGAGTACTGCGCTCTTGCACGCTAAAAAAACAAATGGGGGGCCCAGATGCAAAGGAGTGTAAGTCTTGGTAAGTGACCATTTTGTCGATTTTGAGCTGAGAATATTAAACAATTATTCTTTAAAGTGTTCCTTGGAGTGTTCAAGCTTTTAGGAACATTTTTAAGATTATTTTAACGATGATGTAAACAACACAATAATAAATCGAAGAAAACTGGGAAGATTTTGATACTCCATACATTTAGTATAGGAGGAAAAATTGTTGAAAAACTTTAAACCTCATTTACTCGTAAGTGGATTTTGTCACTTAATATCAGGGCAAGTACCAGGGACATTTTATGTATTTTCTTAAAAAATGAGTAAAACCTAGTAAAACTCATTGGATTTGTCAAGAATGTTTAGCCAAAATTAGTCCAAAACCTGCACGAAACCGCCAAACTACCCAAAATTGAGTTCTTTCGACGCAATTCCATAGTTCGGTCCAATAAGCCAACATTTGAGTAAATCGATTAAACTCACGCTGGGTAGATTGCCTTTACCGCTAAAGGCCCGTTTAGACTATCTGATTTGTCGGTCTGATTTGAGTGACTGCTCGAAAAAAATGTATGAAATCGTAAACAAAGGTCACTCAAATCGCTCGAATCAGACCGAAAAATCAGATAGTCTAAACGGGCCTTAACATTTACATATTAAATCTAGCATTTTCGAGCACATTTTATGATATTAATCAAACATTATGATGTCTGTCTGGTATGTATTGCTTGGCAGTTGTTGATAAGATCATTCAAAAATGTCACAAGTCAGACCTCAGGTCATATGATCCATACCATAAATAGTTCACATCTCATGTGGCCATTAGTACCTGTAAATGCTGGAGAAAAATGTTACCGAGGAATATGAATTCTGGTCTTTTAACCCTTCAGCACGCGCGCTGTTGTAAAAAGTACAACACTACCAAAAAACCACGCTCGTCGTATACAGCGCGAGCGCGGTGCAGTTTCGGTTGCTTGTTATGTTATGTTGATATTAACATCGGTTGAATTGACCACATTAAACTAATTGTATTTGTTTTGTTATCTATAGGGGGATTCACTTAACAGTGTATGAAACACTTCAAATAAGCAGAAAATCATGCCTTACACAGCAATTTAATCTGTTTAATGAATACCCCTAATGTTTGTTTACTGTTTACTAGATTCCATTACTTTATTGGAAAAAAAAAAATAGAAAAATCATTGTTCATATTTTTCTTATCGTAACATTCTAACCTGCTTTTCAGCTAGTTTTTTTTTAATATTGTCGCGCTTATCTTAGATTCTCAGCAAGCTGCGTTCGAAACGCGCAGCCTCCGATCGCGCCAGACCGCACACGTATGATTTGTACACGGTGTGCACCTGGGCTGAAACTGTTTTCAGCCGTGTACACTGTCAGCCGCCGTGTACAAATCAAACGAGCGCAATCTTATGGCGGCTGACTCAGATCAGCAGGATCCGAGTGATTAAGCTAGGATGCACAATAAGTACTTCCTCAGTTATTAATTGAGAGCTTCCTCTGCCAACCTTGCTGCCAACACGGTTCAAAGTTTGTCAGTCGTTGCAGATAGCGAATAACATTCGATAACCTAATACTTATGACACACATGTGATACAAGAATCATTGTAAATTTGCGCTTGAAATGAGTGCCACACTGATAATTCTCTCCATTCAAGTCAGTCTTGTTAAGGCCCGTTTAGACTATCTGATTTTTCGGTCTGATTCGAGCGATTTGAGTGACCTTTGTTTACGATTTCATACATTTTTTTCGAGCAGTCACTCAAATCAGACCGACAAATCAGATAGTCTAAACGGGCCTTTAGAATTTTCTTGACAGTGAGTACCGTTGTACGTGTATCACACTCGTATCACATGTCTGTCCGGGGTATAAACATCTACCACAGACAAACAGACGTAACACTCTGATGATTCCCATCGTATACCGATTTAACGGTCTATTTAAAAACGTGAAAGTTGGCCAACTGACCACCCGTGGCGATCGCATCGTTTTTGCTCGAGTTTGACATTTGCCCACTACCGCCACCTAGCTGATGGTCGGCCAAACTCAGTCCTTTTAGCATTGGGCGAACATGTTTCCGTGACTATGATTTGATTCGAAAAATGTTCGAAGTGTAACGTCTGTTTGTCTGTGCATCTACTGTACTCAAATTTAAAACGAGAAATAAAAAAAATAAGCCAACTGATTTTGTATTTGATTATACGGAGTAGAATAACACGATTCAAGCAACAATAATATTATTTGTTACGAATTGTTTTAAGTGTAATTGAGAAAGTAACTTTTTTTAATAAAAAAAAGTCCATAAGAATTGGCTTTTTAAGCGATGTTGAGATAATCCCATATTCTAAATCTGTACGCCAAACTGAGCCGAAACCCAAATTTTCATGAATTTTGGAGCCCAGGAACCTATTTAAAAATCAATTTGAAGTTTGTATGGGAGCGATTTGTCGAATCACCCCTCGTCGGATTTTGTACTGGGCGGAGCTGTGAAGCCAAGTGATTTGAATAAATCTTTTTGAAATTGATTTTAGGTATCAAAACAAAGTTCTAAAAGTCTGAAAAAAATCACAGTGGCTTAGAAAAAAGCTCTTTCGTTTAAAAATATAAAATCATTGATTTTTTCTAAATTTAAAAACCCAATTTTGCAGGCATTTTTTCATCTGTATAAAAACAACTTAAATTAATTTTTCTGATAGTAACTTTAAATTATTAAAGAACTATTGAGAAACAATCGAATCAGTTAGTCACTAATAAAGCTAATGTTCACTTGTTGTACGAACTATATTGGCATAATTTCTTTTGTAAAAAGTATTGTGTGTTTTATTGTGAACTATGAAACCTGCCATGTGTTATAATTAATAAATAAAATATTTATAAATATAAATAAATAATTAATATAATAATATTTACTATGTAATCAATGGTAATTTGTTGGGAACGCATACCCCACAGCGTTAATTACCGCTCGTGTGCATCGGCTCATACACTGAACTACAAATCAACCCAAATTTAAGTTGTTTTGACGCAATCCCGGTCTTCCGTGGAATAACTCAAATTTGCGTTAAATAGCGAAAGTGGTGAGTGAGTAGTTCTCGTTTGAGAGCGGCAAAAAAATTAACCCAGTGGTAAGTTATTTTCACCCAACGGAGGCCTCAAATGACGCAAATTTGGGTTAATTCAAGAAAACCCAAATTTGGCTTCTTCCACGGAAGAGCAGCGGATAGGTCGGTGCTTCTCTCTTTGTTTTCGACAACATTGCGGT
The DNA here is from genome assembly GCF_035046485.1 of Aedes albopictus. Taxonomy (NCBI): domain Eukaryota; kingdom Metazoa; phylum Arthropoda; class Insecta; order Diptera; family Culicidae; genus Aedes; species Aedes albopictus. The sequence continues at coordinate 424,550,299 of NC_085137.1, forward strand.
GGGGCGAGGGAGAAAACAACCCAACTTTGAGTTAAAACTTTAAGCAGTTTAGCCAAATTTGAGTTTTAAAAACTTATTCTTTGGGTTATAATATTTTTCCGTGTAGTCGTGACAAACTAAGCTAAAACAGGCTCAAAACATTATTAAATAATTAAATAATTAATTAAATAAAAATTTTATACTTCCTTCTTGATCATGACGCATGAGTCTGCATCCTGGACCACTGTGAAATCAACTCAACGACATGGAACTCACATCTCGATCCAATCAAACCAACAAAAAAAAACATTCACAGTTCAGGGCACGCTCATACATTTCAAGCAGGTTTATTAAATATAACTTTCAACTACATTTTATATTTTCAAATTTTGTACAATTTTAATTGATTGCTTAAAATTTTAGAAAAACAAATAAGCTTTAGTTTTAGAAAAACAAATAAATTTTGAGGCTAATATTTTAACAAACACAAGTGTTGCACTATTGTTAAACAGAAACATGCGGACTGGAACAACCTTCTGGGTGGAATAAGGTTATCGTGTTCTTCAAAAGTTTGAGAGAGGGAGAGTGAGACCCCCGTCGAGGAACCGTAAATAAATTTATTCCGTCGGTGGTGATGTAAAATGTCAGATGCAAGTGAAATTTACGTGTCGAAAAGCATCAATTTAGTGCTGAAAAGTTGAAAACAACGATCTCAAATATGGACGAATTTGTGGAAAACCTCCTGCGGAAGTGGAATTTAGTGGATTTAGTCGACCGTTTCCGAGGTAAGGCGTGTTTCGAGCGCGAAGTTTCTTTAGGGCGTACGGAAGAAGAAAGTTGTGGCCCTGCAGCTATGGCTGCCGTCGTCGTAAAGTGCCATAATGTAGCTCGTTAAAATGCATTGGTATGGGTGGAGGAGAGCTGCAGCTGCAGCTTGGATCTGGCATTTTGATGGGAAAGGGCTCAATCAGAGAGAAATAATGACTCCTCAATTATATTAGGCCATATGAATAAAGCTGAGTAAATACTCTTTACTCAGATCTCTGAAGTTTCACAGAGATTTGCTTCACGGCTTCACAGAGATTTAGTAAAGAGTATTTACTCAAGTTTATTCATATGGCCTATTGTTACAAGTTGTTAACAATAAATATGTACTCCAGTTATTATTTTAGATTAGCTGTTGCGTTATTGTGAGCATAGATTGTATTGAATAGGTAGTATTAAATATGCAAACAGATATGTTGATTTAGGTAGTAGGAATTATAGTGCACTTCGAGTAAACAGTTAAATATAAATTGTTGCTATTTGCAGTAAATTAGCCATATAAGCTTACCTATTATTTGAACATATACGCATCTCTCAGATTTCACAGAAACTTCTGGGCTGTTCTTAAAAATTGAAACGAGTGCAACTGTTGCAAATTTTGCCACATTGTTACGTTTTGAGGAAAAATAGTTCATTACACTTATATTTCAATTTTATCCAGATGAAGAGGTCAACGAAGAAGCATTTCTACTGCTCACCCCGGAAATAATCAAAGAACTGATTCCAAAACTGGGCAGACGAGCCATTTTTACCGCTCGGTTTAACGAGTTTAAGGAAAGTTTACAAGCCAGCGAAGAACCGCCAGTTCCGGTGGCCAGTGCTAGTGCTTCACCAACGCCACCAGTCGAGCCAAGAGCGCTTCCGCCGGCGCCGACAGATTCCTTCCACGCCACCGAAGATACGAAGGCTTCATTATCAGTAGACAATGCCAAGGTATGTTATTCGTATGATTTCAAAATTATTACTTTTCATTTCTAAATCCTGTTTATTTTCAGCAATTCGAAAAATATTTCCTCGAGCAGTTATCTCCCCATCCGTCAGTCCCGTCTGAATGTGTTGCAGTTCCGACTCCGGCAGGGCCATCCACCTCGGAAGTAGACTGTGATGATGAACCGTCGAACAAGCGCATCAAGCTGGAATCGCTGGAAGTCGATGACTACGGCGACTCCATTCTGTTGGAGGACAGTTCCCAGGATTCGGAGTCGTTGATGGTCGAAACCAGCTACAGCATGAACAAAACGATGGAAGATCCTCTGGTACCTGGGGTGGAAAAGCTTCGTCTTCTGTTACAACAGTCGCCCTTCGCGCGCTACCTGCTCGGGCTCAACGAACTGGACAAGTCCAATCGGACTGATTTGACGAACGTGGTGGTGCAATACATGTATTCAAATCAGCAATGTGACGGGTAAGAATCTACCTACAGGAAGGAAACTATTTCTAAAAATATAACTATTTTTTGCAGAGTACGAAGTCACATGTTCAACTACTGGGCCGATGCCATTGTGTCCCTGTTCCCTAGCGAAATCAAAGAAAACTACTTCTCCGCCAAGGAAGGCTGCACTAGTCGGCTGCAAGCACGGTATTCTTACTTGTTGCGAGTAAGGAAAAACGAGTCATCTCGGCAGCCTGGACCTTCTCAATCGAGCAGCAGTAGAACTGTCGAGGAAAACGTTCTGCCCGATGAGAGATCCACTTTTGTGCATCCCGGAGAACAACAGATTGTGGAGGAACTTCGACAGATAGTGTCTTCGTGTTTCGTTATGCGTGATACGTTGCATGCGAAGACGTTGACACCCAATCAGAGGAACATACTGACGGCCAACATTGTTAACTATCTGATGGACAAGAACGGAGGACCGTAAGTATTAGATAGCGGGTATTAGGGAAAGAGGAACAGGTGAACATTCACAGGTAGAAATATTAGGAAGGTTTTGATTGTAAATACCTTGTTCTTCTTTCTGACTTGACGTTGCAATTGGGACAAAGCTAACTTCCTAGTTTAGCATACCGTTTGTAGGTATTGTCATATTTGTATTGTTTTGCAATCAGCATTTGCCATGACCATTTGATGATGAGATGAGGAGCATCAGGTGGACGGCTCCAGAGGCACGTTGTGCTACAATCGGGACATTTGTACCTCTCTCTCTCTTCTTGGCGTAACGTCCTCATTGGGACAAAGCCTGCTTCTCAGCTTAGTGTTCTATGAGCACTTCCACAGTTATTAAGGTGAAGATATGACGAAGCCACACTTCAAATTTTCCAGAGCACAAATCTAAAGACCCGAATGTCGGTTTGCGCTGAAAAGTTGATCGATTGGTCATCACCAGCGGGTAACCAATCGATCAACTTTTCAGCGCAAACCGACATTCGGGTCTTTAGATTTGTGCTCTGGAAAATTTGAGGTGTGGCTTCGTCATATCTTCACCTTAACTGAGAGCTTCCTCTGCCAATGACCATTTTGCATGCGTATATCGTGTGGCAGGCACGAAGATACTCTATGCCCAAGGAAGTCAAGGAAATTTCCTTTACGAAAAGATCCTGGACCGACCGGGAATCGAACCCGTCACCCTCAGCATGGTCATGCTGAATACCCGTGCGTTTACCGCCTCGGTTATATGGGCCCATTGCCATTGCCATTATAAAAGCCTATTTCATCATCTACCCGAGTGAAAAGGAAGGAAATCAGTATTTGGATGGATATATGGATAGGTAGGGAAATAGGAAAAGATACCCTGCAAAAGGGCACCACCAGGCTTCAAACAACTTCCTGAAAAGGGCACTGTAATAACGCATAAAGCGTAAAGAGGGCCTATAGCTCTTTACCACACAGCGGGTCAAAGACAACAGAACGTCCTGATGATTCAGGTTTCTGAAGTCGATATCACTTAAAACTGGACAATTGCATATCAAATGATACGAAGTTCCATAATCGGATTCACAGCTATCACATACAAACAAATCAGCTTGCTGAATATTCACCATGTGATAGCTGAGTCGGCAATTGCCAGTCAATGCTTTGACCAGCATGCTGCAATTCTACAGATTAGTAAAGATACTTTGCCACCCTCAGTACACTACAGTTTGTATACGACATGGTTCCAAGCTACTCTAGTATTGGTTGTGAAGAGTGGCAACCCAGGTGTTAATCTGAAGTTTTACCCAACACTTCGAGTCGATGCCGGAATAGCTGGCTCAGAACCAATGAAGTCATGTGATGATCCAGTGCGAGCTAACTCATCAGCCAATTCATTTCCAGCGATGGAAGAGTGGCCAGGTAACCATACAAGGAGAACAGTTGTGTAAATCCATTTGATATACTTGGGTTTTACACCTTAAATTTTACCAAAGGTTTGCCGGCATTGCCTGGAGACCATACAAGCTTTCTTGATTCTAAAATCAATGTGAGGTGTCCTGGAAAGCTTGGAATCAAGAATAACTCCAACGTACTTTACCTGATCAGTCACATTGATGTCAGAATCAAAAAGACGCAAAGGTCGAACGCCGTAACGATTTCGCCTTTCCGTGAAAAGGACAATAGATGTTTTACTCGGATTTACCGAAAGACTTTGTTGGCGACACAACCCCTCAACTACCTGACAGCCGCTTTGCATCAGGTCGAAAAGGGTGCTGATGCACATACCAATTAACCATGATAGGTATTCGTCGACAAAACCATAAATAGGGATACCGTTATTACTGAATTGACTGAATAGCGTATCTGCTTCGAGATTCCACAAAAGTGGTGACAAGACTCAGTTTCCTAACCGATGATACGCAATGTCGAAAAGAGATTTCGGTTTTTGAGCATTTGGTAAATCCAATTGAAAATCATTGGAGTTCTATCAATGTAGATGCTTCCAATATGGCATCGAAAGGCACGTTGCCAAGGCACCCTCGATATCTCGATATGATTTTGTGCGAATACCTTCTCGATATCGTAAACAACCTTGTGTAAAAGAGTCACAATGCACTGACAAGATTGGTAGGCATGTTGTTTCACATGAAGAGGCACGTTGGCCAGATGAACATCACGGATGTGATGATCGATAATGCTTTCTAAGTATTTCAGAAGAAAAGAGGTCAAACTGATAGGTCTGAAACTGATTCTCCATTCGGAATAAACTTTATAGTAATATTCCGCCAGGATTTGGGAATATACCCTGTAGCAAAACTGCAAACAAGTAGTTTTTTCAAAACATGTTTAAAAAAACAAATCCCTTCTGAAGCAAAATAGGATATATCCCACCCCACCTGCTGCAGGAGATTTGAAAGGAGCAAAGCTATTAAGTGTCAACTCAATCGATTCTATAGTAACAATATTGAGAGCCAAGGCCAGGGAATCATAACAACAAGAAAAGACATCTGGTTCATTCGAAGATGTTATATCCACACATCCAGGGAAGTATGTGCAGAATAAGCACTCCAAAACTTCCTCATCAGAGAAAGTCAGATCGCCATTTTGCAAACGAAGTTCGCTCACTCTGAAATCCTTTAATTTTCGCAAGGATTTTGTTTAACGACTGACTTCACTCAAACTGGAAACATTTGTACAAAGGTTTTTCCAGCCGGATCGTTTAGCAGACCGAAGAGCTTTCCTGTAGGCCTTGCGAGCCGACCTGAAAGTCTCCGAACCAACCGAGCGTCGTCTGTTTCAATCTGTTCTACATTGCTTCTTGCTTCGCCAGATCAGAATTCCACTAAGGAATTCCTTTTCTGGTCTTCACAGGCTGAAGAGGGCAAGTTTCTTTAAAAGCTTCCACGATGCAGGTCGTTGTAGTATCAACGGCATCATCTAAATCACTTGAAGCGTCAATGGATGGCGAGTATCCATGCAATTTGGTCGCAATTGAATCAGTAAAGAGATCCCAGTTGGTTGACCGGGGATTCCTGAAACGCACGCAGTTTGCGAAGTTACATTCAACATATGTCTAATACTTCCTCTCTTGTAGATATCATGAAGCTTGGGCGGTTGCCAATGTTAAGGATAGACTTGTTAAAATCCCAAAATGGCCGCCACAATGGCCGACTTTGGAACCTACTCACGATTTCGAACGCACAAATCTCTTCGTAAACAAAACCAGCGACCTGATCTTTTTATTTCAACTTATTACACGTGAGCAAGAACAGAATAATCAAATCCACTGTTATTTGAAGCTAGAAGATTTGTGCGTTTGAAGTTCTGATGCACTTTTGAAGCGGGATTTCAAGACGCTTGTCCTTAAGTAACTGTTTTAAATTGTCTATAAAACCACATTACCGTATGCCTTACAAACAACTTTCAGTTATGTCAGTACTTTTGTAGCTTACCTAGTAACACTTTCTTCATTTCACAGAATCTCCCTCCAGGAGCTGGAGCTGTACGCCAAAGCCATCGAGCACATTTTCCCCAACGAAAACGCTTCGATTTACTTCCGGCGGAAGGGTGCCTGCTCTCGTGTCAACGGAAAACTGTTCGACCGCTATGGTTACATGAAGCGCAAGCGTAGTTTAGCACAGGGAAAAGCGTACAGCGATTTTCTGGACAGTAACACCCCCATCGGAAGGTTGTGGGAAATGAAAACCGTCGAGGAAGCCCGGGCCCTCTGGAACGAAACGTACAAAGCGCGGAAGGAGGTCTCGCGGAAGGTGGTGCCGGCAAAGCTGCTCGAACAGTTTCCGTTCCTGGCGCAACCCGATGGGTACACTTTGGTAAGTGGGGGGTTGGAATTTGAGGAGAACGAGACGGGAAAGCTAGGGTAATTTTATTCTATCTTTTTCCTTTTGCAGTTTTTGGACGACTTTGACCAAGACCATCCTCATGCAATCGACACATTCAAGCGGCATTGGCCTGAGTTTGCCGCGTCTATTTACCGGTACATCGAAGAAAATAACTTTTTGAAAGGATTCACGGAGTTCAACACAGAAGGCTGTAAGTATCAATTTTTGCACCTGAAAAAATCAGGAGTTATCATGTAATTTCTCGAATACTCAGGAAAAATTAGTGCCAGTAAGAAAACACTTAAAAACTATACAGATAGATAGTCATGGAAAAGCTATTTATAGTAAGAACAACCAGAAAGTTATTCAAAATTTAGAATCTATGGAAATAAGAAAGCGCTAATCATCTAAAATACAACTTCCAGCATGGAAAACATCAAAATATCTGCATGTTTTAAGCAGTAGCATCTCTAATTTTATATCGCGTGCCAATTTTAAAAGTAGTCTTAGTCGTCAATCGTGGGTTTGTTAAGTTCCATTCGCCATTTTACAGCATCGAAACCGGCAGACAACTACACGATTGTGGATATAATCGAGGGCGCCGAAACTCATTTGTACTCTTTACCCTCCAAATGGGTGCATCGAAATGGCTGGAATCGTGACGGAAAGTCGGACGAATCTGCTCAGAGCGAAAAAGATACAGATCTCTGCTATTGGCCACGTAATGCTGCTGGCTATCGTTTGCTCGAACGAGGAAAGGAAGATCCTAGCATTGAGGTTAATCGAGACTGCTTGATTGAGTATCGATGCAAGATCGCGAAATCTGGTTTTACAACATTCGAAGAGGTATATAGGATAATAATGGCGATGATATATTGCGAGCCGGATGTTTTTGAATCTAAAGGATTGTTGTTCATTCCAGGCATACCTAGAACAACAAATGATGGAGATGGACATCGCCCTAGAAAAGAACGATCCTCGTCGAGAGTCACGAAACAGATCTGTGTCAACTGACAAGCCCAGCATTTCCAACAGAGACGATAAAGAAAAATCTCAACTGCTAGAAGCTGTCAACCTAGTCTCTCGAACTGTAAACGACGCGAGTGTTCAGGTATCACTTCAGCCGACAGTTCTACAGAAGACGGTTGATGAGCTTCAAGCTAAACTCGAAAGAATCGAAGTCGAGTTCAAAGTTTTCAAAGCACAGATAAGAGCAGAGCTTGCCTCGTCGCTGCAGGAAAAGACGACTCCATCAGCACCAGAGAAAGCGCAAAATCATGTCCCGACGGTACCTCAGACAATTCCACCAGCGCCAATGGCTCCTGCTCCGGTAGTTCCGACATCTTCAATTCCCGTCGCTCCGGTGCAGCCAGTCAACAGAATTACCACGCCAGGCCTGCCAATGGAACGTCCGTTAACACCCGTCAAAAATCTGGAAGATTTGGAAGCACTGCAAGAACGAGCCCGCGATGAGCAGTTCGTGGAGACTATTGTGCACTCGTTGGGCATTGTTCATGGGCAGGGCCGATCTGTTGGCAATGGATGGACCGTAAGCCTCCAAACCGTAGATTACTTTTTCGACAGGCGGTTTTTACTGCGCTGCTCGTGGACCGGAAGTGGCCGTAACAGGGAAAAGGCCGGCGAACGAATAAGTAAAATAGCATTCCACAAGTACGACAAAGTAATCAATTTGTTCTACCGTGTGATTGTCTACTCGGATCCGTTGTTCACGTTCAACGATTGCATGAAATTCCTCCACCGCTGCATAAGGAACGCCAAGGCTCGGGCGGCCGATGTGAAAGGAATGCGCTTGTCGGTGGCGCGTAACCGTAAGAAACGTAGCGAACGTATTGCAGAATTGAGCCAAATACTACCCATTGATCCGGGCCAAATGGAACATCCGGAAGAGTATTACTATCAAGTGGAACCACTGGTCAAAGACGAGTATGTCGACGAAAGTGTCGACAATCAATTCGATGTTCTGTAGATAGTTGTAAGTTTGTTGGCGGCACCGTTTCTTCCGTACAGAAGTTTTGTTAGTATTAGAAGTAGGTCTAAACCTTCTCCACATCTTTTGGAGAATCAACTGAGTTTGACGTCAATTGATGGTTACATACATTGACATCTCGTATCCGACTCTCCCCTGAAAACCATTCCTAATTGTGCTAAAGCTTCTTACGGAATAGTAATACACTCTTTTCTAGGAACATGCACATATTTCTGCATTCAAACATTCCTTTCCGTTTCCTTCCAGATCAAGAAAACATCCTGACTTCGTGTCTCATCCTCTTGCCGCTGCTGTTCAAACTAATGGTACGAAACGAGAAACATTGGAGCCCAACCCGGTGGGACGTGTGCCGTAACTTTGTGCTGTACGCCACCGATTTCAAGCAAGCCGTCCACGAACTCAAACAGCGCCAGGAGCTGCTGAATCTCTGGAAGCTGCGTATCAATCCGGTCGTGGTGGCCATCGGGCCCACGATTGCCAACATCGAAAGCTGCTACATTGTCATTGACCAGGTGTTCTACCGGATGGAAACGGTACCGGATGCGGTGGAAACTTGCGTCAAAATGCACACGGCCATGAATTTGCAATATTTGGACGAGGTGGCGTCCCCGTGGATGTTGGTGCAGCGGTTCGTCATGAAGGTGGAACTGCCCAAGGATAACATCACAACTAAGGTATTTGGGGTGCTGGAGATACTGGGTCGACCGTTGCGGTGAGGTCGAGACGGGGCACAGGTTGATAATATAGCTAGAATTGGAATTATTTAAATGCGGTGATCGGAAGTTTGGCGGAGACCGAAATTTGAAGACTGGACCATATTAAAAAAGCCTAGTAGTAAGTCAGTACATATTAAGTGGCTTGGTCACTATTTTCGGGACAAGCACTTTGAAGGCTTCATTTTAGAATGCTTCAACTAATGCAGCTTCTCTCTGTAAAAAAGTAACATTTCGTTTAAACTATTTCTATTTTTTTACCAACTTGAATGATAAAATAGTTATTCAATATAATAGGATATCGTTTCATTAGACGAACAGTAAGCATTGATATTTGTTCATTTGACGAGAAAAGGTTTAAACTAGTTGACAAATCCTCCAATTTCCTGTAATGAAAGTTGCCGTTGGCGTCACAGTCGATGATAAACTGTACATTTCGCTGTCTGCTGCTGTTGACACTCGATGATCAGGGATGGTGGAGTAAAGTAAACTAATATTTCGTTCAATAGACTTATCCCTAGCGGTGGAATCCTCCTCGGGATTGGCCAATGATTTTGAAAATTATTTTTCTTATTTAATGTGAGCTTGCAGTACTTCTTTCTGATGGAGATCAAAGCAACTCGGTGATTAGTGCACCAATCATAGTAGTCTTAAGAATTTGAATCTATATAAATAAAAATGGAATGGTGTTTGTATGTCACGAATAGGTTTGGGAACGGGCCAACGGATCTACGCCATTCTTTCAGTGTTTCATTCGTGCAGGTGGTACGGTTCGTAGGTACGGAAAAATAATTGGGAAAATCGACCGGGAACGCACCGAAAACGAGAAAGTTTGGAATTCCATTTTGCGGGGCATTTTTTAAAAGCGCTGCATGTCATAAAACACAGTAGGCAGGCAGAACGACGTTTGCCGGGACAGCTAGTTGGAAATAAATGTTAGTTTACTCTACGCATTCAACCAAACCAGTTGGGTTTTATTCCCCTCTAAGAGGTTATGGGCCGGCCGTTAGAGACGTTGTCCATAGCAACGAAAATCAACAAGTGAAAAATTTTCAAGATGGAACGACTGGGAATCCAGAAACTCAACGGAGGAAACTACAGCGTTTGGAAGACCAAGGTGGAGTTCCTCCTCATCCGAGAGAATTTGTGGCAGTACACTACTGGTGCGGAACCGGTGGAAGATGAAATCAATCCGGTAAGCGAGGCTGCCAGGGCAGCGTGGAACGGTGGCGACCAGAAGGCTCGGGCGACGATTGGCCTCCTGCTGGAGGATAACCAGCTGAACCTGATCAAGGACTGCAGGACGGCAAAGCGACCTGGGAGAAGCTACGGGGACACTACGTGAGCGGATCTGCGACAAGCGGTACTCCGACAGCGAGGACATCGAGCGGCACATTTTCGAGATGGAAGATCTGTTCGAGCGGCTGACGATGACTGGCGAGGAGCTGAGCAAGAGTGCAGGTAGCTATGGTGCTTCGGAGTCTACCGGAATCGTTTTCGACATTGACAACAGCTTTGGAGAGCAGGTCAGACGAAGAGCTGACATTGGATTTGGTCAAGTCCAAGGTGGTCGACGAAGTGGCGAAACGTTGCTCGGCTACTGTGTCGGATTCGGTGCTCAAGACAAACGTGGCATAGAAGAAAATGCTTTGCCATTTTTGCCACAAACCAGGGCACAAGCAGAAGCAATGCCCGTCCCTGAAGGAGAAGCATACCCCAGAGCAAAGGTCATCGGAAGGTCATCGTGAGACACGAAGCCAACCACGGGTGCGAGCGTCTCGTCAAGAAACCCGGAAGATGCAGGAGTACTCTTTTCTTACGATGGGGTAGGAGGCGAAGTCGAATGCGTGGATCATCGATTCAGGTGCAACGTCGCACATGTGTGCGAATCGGGGAAGTTTCCTGGAGCTCGACGACAGCAGCAAGCAGGACGTGCTTTTGGCCGATGGAACTACGACGAAAGCGGAAGGAATCGGTTCGTGCCAGATGACCGTACGTTCTCCGGAGGGTGAGCCATTAACAGTAACCCTCAAGGTATGCTGCTGGTACCGGAATTCGATTCGAACCTGGTTTCGGTGAAGAAGCTGGCGTCATATGGAGCTACGGTTATTTTCGACGTCAACGGATGCCGTATAATGAAGGACAAGAAGGTGATTGCTGGATCGACCATTTCCGGTGGGCTCTACTGCCTGAAGGTAGCCCAGGAAGCATTGGTGGTGAAGCACACAGCAAATTGTCAGCACACGTGGCATCGTGTTTTGGTGCATCGCGACTATGACGTCATCCATGACCTTGTATCCAAGTACATGGCCACTGGGATCGAAATGGAAGATTGCGGCTGTCGGGCCACCTGTGAGTACTGTCTTAAAGGTAAGCTGCCACGTGTTCCGTTCCCCAAGAAATCGGACCGAAAATCCAAACAACCGTTGGATATCGTGCACACCGATGTGTGTGGACCCATACGGACTGTGACGCCAGGTGGATGTCGTTATTTCCTCACCATGATTGACGACTTCACTCGGTACACCGTTGTATATTTCTTGAAGAAGAAGTCCGAGGTGCCTCAAATTGTCAAGGAATACGTCCAGATGGTGAAGATCGAATTCGGCAGGCCGCCGAAGGTCATACGTTCCGACCAGGGTGGTGAATATCGGAGTAACGCGCTGGAAGTGTTCTGCAGATCCGAAGGGATTCGACAGCAGTTCACCACTGCATACACCCCGCAGCAAAACGGAGTGGCGGAGAGGAAAAACCGCTATATGGTCGAAATGGCGCGCTGCATGCTGCTGGACGCGAGAATGCCGCTGAAGTACTGGGCCGAAGCGGTAAACACGGCAAGTTATCTTCAAAACCGATTGCCGACGAAGCTGCTGAGGGAAACTCCGTTCGAACTCTGGCATGGAACGAAGCCGGACCTGAGCCATCTCCGGATGTTTGGGTCGCCGGCGTACGTTTGGATTCCTAAGGAGAAAAGAGGAAAGTTAGAAGCAAAATCTCGCAAGATGTTATTTGTTGGGTACTCCTTGCACCATAAGGCGTATCGTTTCATGGACTCAAGCAACGACAAGTTGATCGTCAGCCGTGATTGCAGGTTCCTGTCAAAGGATGAGGTTCGTACCGCCGAACCTCAACAGGGATTACCCTTTCAAACTCCTCGAACAACAGAAGCCTGATGCACCCGTTATTCCAGCAAACGTGGATGACAGCGATGACGAATCGGACGAATCCGATTTCCGTGGGTTCGAGACCAGCTACGACGATGCTAATGAAGAGCCGTACGTGGAGGACGCGCCGGAAGGATCCGGTACATCCGACAGTGAGCAGGAGGAGCAGGCCGTCGGCGGCGATGCCGATGTATCAGTAGTTAGGCGATCGGAACGTACCACAAAAGGGATTCCACCACAGCGGTACAGTGATGCCGGACGCGTAGCGATACACGACGATGACGAGCCCCGCACATTTGAGGAAGCAATGTCCGGGCCCGAGCGCGATATGTGGAAGCAAGCCATAGCGGAGGAGATGCAGTCGCTCGAAGAAAACTCCACATGGGATGTTGTTCGTTTGCCGCCAAAAAAGAGAGCGATTGGCTGCAAATGGATTTTTAAGAAGAAGACGGACGAGAGCGGAAGTGTTATCCGCTACAAAGCCAGACTCGTGGCACAAGGCTTCAGTCAGCAGTACGGGACCGACTACGACGAGGTGTTTGCGCCAGTTGCCAAGCAAACCACTTTTCGGACGTTGTTGAGTGTCGCCGCCCGGCGAGGTATGTTGGTCAAGCACGTCGACGTGAAGACGGCGTATTTGCATGGAGAGCTCAAGGAGATCATCTTCATGAAACAGCCGAAAGGGTTCCAAGGCGGGACCGGAAACGAGGTATGCCTGTTACGGAAAAGCCTCTATGGACTCAAGCAGGCCGGCAGAGTCTGGAATGCCAAAATCAACGATGTATTGAAGCAACTTGGGTACGTTCCGTCTGATGCGGATCCCTGTCTGTTCGTGAAAACCTGGAAGAAAAAGAAGTCGTTCATATTGCTATATGTGGACGATATGCTGATTGTAACCGACACAGAAGCAGAGTACGAAAGAGTTCGGAAGCATCTTGCGAGGCAGTTCACCATAACGTGCCTGAGAGATGAGATGTGAAGCACTATTTGGGCATCAAAGTTACCCGATCCGATGGACAGTTTTTCCTGAGCCAAAGGTCCTACATCGAGAAAGTTGCCGAACGATTTGGACAAACAAATGCGAAGCCTTTCTTCGATACCGATGGACCCTGGGTACCCAAATGCACAGCAGAAGGAGGAGGAGCCCATGCCTAGAAACGACGAGTTCCAGAGCCTGGTAAACACGAGGCCGGGCATCGCCATCAGTGCTTCAATTCTCGGTCGCAAAGTAAGTCGGCCAACGGAAGCAGACTGGACAGAAGCAAAGCGGACAATCCGGTACCTAAGGTCAACAGCAACTTTGAGCCTGTGAATGGGGTCATCCGGACCTCTCGAAGCGTTGTATAAAACAAAAATTTCGAAAAATGCCAAGTCTTACCTCCTAAATCAGTTGTTTTGGACTCCCAGAAGCTACGTTCAAAATTTGAGGAATATCAGCTGAGCCTAAGGGGGCACTCAAAACGCTTGAAGTTTGAATGGGAAAACTTGGCCAAATGTATGCGAAAATTTTATTGTGCTGATTCTGCGAATGGAGTGACGTGAGAAAAGTCGGAGTCGTGTATCGACGTGAGAAATCTCGACTCGAATGAGGTGACTCTCCATTTGATTTACACGGCGAGTCACTTCATTCGAGACGGTATTCCTCACCTCGATATACGACTCCGACTTTTCTCGCGTCACTCCATTCGCAGAATGAGCACATATGTTTTCGAATTTTGCCGCTAGTTGGCGCTGTAAGGGTTCAATAAATAAACTCTTTTGTATTATTGTAGGTGACTATTGTGCTCATTCTGCGAATGGAGTGACGTGAGAAAAGTCGGAGTCGTATATCGAGGTGAGAAATCTCGACTCGAATGAGGTGACTCTCCATTTGATTTACACGGCGAGTCACTTCATTCGAGAGTGGATTCCTCATCTCGATATACGACTCCGACTTTTCTCACGTCACTCCATTCGCAGAATGAGCACATATATGCCAAAGAACTTTGTCAAATACCGCGAAGTGATCCGACGGCTGTATAACAAGTTATACCCTAGGCAAAGTGAGGCAAATGTGCTCATTCTGCACTTCGAATGAGGTGACGAAAGTCGAGTCGAATGTGTCACCCGATTCCCGTAGTCGAATGCGGTGAGAAGAGTCGATGTGAGTGAACACCAATGAACTCTCACCGCATTCTCATAGTCGATTTTGATCGACAAACGTCGCTTTCAAGTGACGTTTGCGGGTGAGAAGAGTCGCAACCTCCAGAGGTGTCGAGAGAGATCGAGTGTTGTTGAAAACAAATTGCAATACAAGTTTTTTGGTAAGTAAACTCTCTAATAATTAAAATATATGTGTCAATAAGAAAAAAAAATGTTTTAAACTTGTTTTTTATTAATTTAGGATATTTTATCTATTTTATAGAACAAGCGCCGGCTGCGGTACCAAATCTGCAGCATCAAGTAATCAACGAGGACAACCTGGCGCACCCAAACAGTAAATGAGCACAACAAATCACAGTGGAACCTCCAGAAACGGGATCTCGGTCGATTGCCGGATGGGATCAAGTCTCCAAATCAACATGGTAGGTCTGGTAGGTTGTGCAGTTCCAGAAGGTCCAAAATTTCAAATGGTTGGATCGCTATGAGATAACGCAGATCGAGGATGACAACGGATTACCCACAAAAGAGCCGGTAAAGATTAGCTAACCGAAAAGGCCCATAAGCTAAACAATACGTCGTGAACTATCTGAAAATCAGCCTTCAACAATCAAGCCTCAAACTGGAAAATAGATCGATCCCGGCCGTTTTCCTACCAACGTCCTTCGGCACTCGACAGAACTTGCTAACGAAAATATCAAACGACACTTGTGGCCTAACATCGATGAACTACGGTTACTGTTGAAGAGGCCACACCGTTGATCCATCAGAACCAGCGGCTATGGTCGGTGGCCCACTTTCGCAACAACCACGCCGAGTTGGCCCAGGATCTTCGAGAATTGTTGTCATCCTGCGAACTGGCATCCGGCACATTACCTACTGGCAGCACGTTGCGCCGTGACGGCTGCGGACCACCTGTGTTCTGAGCAACGACCCGAGTAGCGATTCGGTTGCCACCGATGGGGTGCGTATAAAACATGTCGTCCAATGACGACGATGACGACGTAACGAAAAGTTCTCATCTTATCAAAATCATCCCGATACCAAAGCTTGCTGTACCGGAAGGGCATCCAGGTGGCGGTATATGCCCGGTGAAGTAACTCAAATGAATCATGAGGATGATCGGACCAGCAGGAAAGGCCGTAAAATCGGTATCTAGAAGTTCGTGAACGTCTGCTTGTGGAAGCTGCTTATGCGCATCACAAATCTCAATGGATATGATGCCGCGATGTTTACGCGGAGTGTAATTTCAGCAAATGAATTTCAAAATTATAATCTTGAATAAATTTAATCATGTTTTAACTTTGTCACTGTTTAAGGTACTATTGGAGAAAACTTCTTTGCGGAACGGCGGATCAGAACGCCAGAACCAATAATCCGGCCGCGATCATGTGGGTTTTCGAACATCCTTCAGAAATTCAGAAAGGGATTCCATCAGGAATTCCTCCAGAGATTCCTCCTAAAATTCTTCCAGGGAATTCCTCCAGGGATTTCTCCAGGAGTTCCTCCAAAAATACCCACAGGAATTTTCACAGACATTCTTCCAGGGATTCCTCCAGGAATTCCTTCAGGGATTCCTCCAGAGATTTCTCCAAGTATTCCTCCAGGGATTTCTCCAGGAATTCTTCCAGAAGTTCCTCCAGAGATGCCTCCAGAAATTTCTTCAAGGATTCCTTCAGGAATTCATTCACGAATTCCTCCAAGAATTCTTTCAGAGATTTCTGCAAAGATTCCTCCAAAAAATCTTCCAGGAATTTTTCCAAGGATTCCTTCAGGAATTCCTCCAAGAATTCTTCCAGGAATTTCTTCAGAGTACCTCCCAGAAAAACTCCAAGGAAACTTTCAAGAATTTCTTCAAAAGTTTCTCCAGGGATTCCTCCAAGAATTTCTCCAGGAATTCCACAAGGGATTCCTCCAAGAAATCCCCCAGGGATTCCGTCAGGAATTTTTCCAGATATTCCTCCAATAAGTTTTCCATGGATTATTCAACGGATGCCTCCAGGAATTCCTCCAGGGATACCTTCAGAAATTCCTCCCGGAATTTCTCCAGTGATTCCTCCAGGAATTCTTCAAGACGTTTTTACAGAGATTCCTCCAGAGATTCATGCAAGAATTTCTCCATGGATTGCTTTAGAAATTCCTTCACAAATTCCTCCAAGAATTCATCCAGGGATTCCTTCAGAGATTCCTGAAGAGATTTCTCCGAAAATTCCTCCTAAATTTTTCAGGAATTCCTCCAAGTATTCCAAGTATTGAAGGAATTCCTGGAGGAATGCTTGAAGGAAATTCCTGGAGGAATCCTGGAAGAAATTCATGGAGGAATCCTTGATGGAATTTCTGGAGGAATCTACCTGAAGGAATTCCTGGAGATCCTCAAGATCTTTTGGCAGTTAACAAAAGATACAATATTCCAGAATCTGTAAGCTTTTTTTAACATTCCATTCAAGATTCTAGGAGGTGTCTGGCATTTCTGGTAGTTTAGTCCATGGTCCATGATGCTATTTTGGAAACCAATCCACTAGATGCCAATTCCACAATATTTTCTAGAACTTTTGGTCAATCACACAAAATAAATATGTTAAATACAAATACATAAACAACAATAATAAATATGGCGTGGCAGGCACGAAGATACTCTGTGCTCAAGGAAGTCAAGGTAATTTCTATTACGAAAAGTCCCTGGTTGGATGAAATGTGCAAATGTGCAAATAGCGGATAACGTGCCTTTGGCGCCGACCTTCTGATATTGGAACTACTTTAGGGGCTCTTCAAAGTTTACCTTCAGGGATAACACCCAGTACTACTTCAGTTATTGTAATTTTAATTGCTCAGGCCACACCCTATCCGACAACTGTCAGCCCATCTACCCGGAGGCAAAGTGTGAACCTACAGCACCCTGCACTGCTTCAGTTTTGCCCAAAAAACTGCTTTAGATAATTTTTCGGGAACTTTAATAAATTCCTTCAGGTCATTCTTTGGAATTTTGACAGCGGTAAATGAAGATACCTGGACAACCGTTTTGATTCTATTCGCAGCACCCAGTTGCCAACATACAGTGAAGATTGTACATACATAATTTTTCAATGCAGTCACCGGAGAAAAGAAGTGTAAGCATTCAAGACAAACAGGTATTTGCAATACTATTTAGTGCCTTTATTAAACATTGATATTAACATATGTTCTGGTTCTGGGCACAGAGAACAGACATCCAAGTCCAGTTCCGAAACTGTGTAAGGAATTTAACGGCCATTTGAAATCGGCAACACAAGTGGCAATAGCGTGGCGCTGCAGTCGGTTAATTTCCCATACTAATTTAATTCACCACTTGAAATGTTTCAATTCACCACTGACTGTGGCAATATGGTGTTTGGTGGCGTTAGTGTTGTCATCGTGTATTGGTTTGCAACCTTACTCTAGTAAAGATTCAAATCCTTACACAACTTTCCGAATGAAATTTGTTCTAGCCTGGATGTCTGTTCTCTGTGTTCTGGGCTTATTAGTCGCTAAGCCCTGTTGAGCGGGCAGTTCAAATTCTACTTGGAATCCAATTTAAACTCTTAAAAAATGCAATTCGCAGCTAACATCCTCCATCTTAGCCTTCCGGCCGGCCAGGAACCGCTGCCATATCTTCTCGATGAACATCTTGCGGCCCAACATGTGCCGGGTTTGCTTTTGCTCACGCCAAAGCTTCTTCTCCATCACGACCTGGGTGACAATTCCGGCGTGATCACATCCCAGAACTCATAACGGTTCCAGCGCATGATCCTCGATGGCATTCGTTAGCACGTGACACAAATGCAACGAACCGGTAGCGTTCCGAGGCGGAATCATCTTCACAAACTTGGGGTTGTGCTCCTTGCACGTATACATTCTTCGGCTTGAAGAATCCTTCCTTTTCCCACTTGCTGTACCAGGCAGCTTCCACTGCGGACTGTAGGCATGCGGGAACATTCCGAATAATCTTTCTTCTCATCCTCTTGAATGTTGTCTTTGTACACAATCGCCATTTTCGCCGCTGACTCCTTGACTTTTCTCTCGGCCTTGGGCTTGACGGCGGCCTTTTCCACCGGCTGCTGTTTCTTGTTCATTGTTTCTTGCCATTTGGCCAATTTGGCCTTTTCCGCTTCTGTTTTGAGCGTCTCAGTCGCAGCACCATTTTCCATCGGATCGAGTGTACGCGCACTGAATGTTCAATTAACTCTGCCACCGTGGATTTCCGACGACTAGATTGCGTGAGCATTACGGTTTTTTAGCGATCCGCACCTGGTGGCGAGCTTAACGAGACGAAAAAAGCACAAGCATCAGTTGGAAAAGATGGATTTTTTGTCATCGATATGACCGGATCGTAGCAAAGCAGGATGTCGTCAAAATCCATGGAGTAAAACTATCACACAGGATACCGTTGAAACCTTATGCTGCACCGTCAGATTGATAATCTGAAACAAAAAAAAAAAAACTTGCATAGAAAAGTTGACCAAATTCCATTTTTTCAAAGCACCTTGAAAAACTTACCTCAAAAACTAACTAACTAATCGAGAAACTTGTACTACAATCAGCGGCTGCCATCTCCGGGTTGACTCCTAAATTCCGGGGTAAAAATTTCACGTAATCACGATCAAAAAATTAAAACTTTTGAAGGAGGAACTTTATTCAATTTTCGGGAGACTAATCAAAACAAGGCAAGTCGAGCAACTTTAAATAAGGGCCAAACGTTGGAAACGTTTGAGTCACAAAAATCATAAGAAATACACATTTTTTACAGCCATAGCATATCATCTAATTGTTAAAACCTATAAAACTTTTGTTTTGTTTGGTTAATGCTTCGTATATATTACGTCAAATTGTTAAAAATTGACGATATCAGAAAAAATATGAAAATTGCGCTTGTTGAATACGCCATAATCAAAGCGCTTTCTTATTGCACCACCGGCTTGACAGCTCTGCGGAAAACATCGCATATGTTTTGGTTCATTTGCCTCACTCGCAACGAAAATGAACTTCTCACCTCATTCGAGTCGACTATCGGAATCAAAACAAAGAGTTCATTCGAGAGCTAAGTGAGAATTCTCGATTGCTCTCACTCCACTCGTGGAATGAGCACAAAAGTATTGAGATTTCATTATTGATATTGTTCCTTTACATGCATATGAAAAACAACAATAAAATTTATCCTCACTTTACCTAGGGTATAACTTTTTTCATTGACGTTGGATCACTTTGCGGTCTTCGACAGAGTTGTTTAGTATAGTCACCTACAAAAATACCAAAGGGTTTGATTATTGAACGCTTACAGCGCCACCTAGCGGCAAAATCCGAAAACTTAAAATTCCTGCATACATTTGGCCAAGTTTTCCCATACAAACTTCAAGCGTTTTGAGCGCCCCCTTAGGCCTAATCGATTTTGCTCAAATTTTGAACGTAGCTTCTGGGAGTCCAAAACTACTGATTTAGGAGGTAAGACTTGGCATTTTTCGAAATTTTTGTTTTTCATATAGGTGTGGGCCACCTCAGTCTACAGTCTACCGAGTGTAGCTTGAGGAGTGATGGAGATCGAAGCAACTCAATGATTAGTGCACCAATCATAGTAGTCTTAAGAATTTGAATTGGAAATAAATGTTAGTTTACTCTAAGCTTTCAACCAAACCAGTTGGGTTTTATTCCCCTCTAAGACTTTCTAACATCTCACTCGCTTCAATATCAGGCCAGTACTAGAGCTGAAAGGTGAATTTGCAGATATTACTATATTTTATATGTTTTTCATGAGGTGCTCATATTGCCTCATTGGTCAAATTACCCCGACTACCCCTATATAAATCCTGTGACCAGGTCAAATTTCTGTCGACTTGCTTGATTTCGTTGTTGAGGCTGTGCCGCCATGAGCCTCTGGGTCTGCCTCTGCTGCGATGTCCTGTTGGGTTGCAGTCTAACGCTTGTTTGCAAATTTCGCTTCCGCCCCTGCGTAGAGTGTGGCCGACCCACCTCCACTTTCGCTCCCGAATCTCTTGTGCTCATTCTGCGAATGGAGTGACGTGAGAAAAGTCGGAGTCGTATATCGAAGTGAGGAATACCGTCTCGAATGAAGTGACTCGCCGTGTAAATCAAATGGAGAGTCACCTCATTCGAGTCGAGATTTCTCACCTCGATATACGACTCCGACTTTTCTCACGTCACTCCATTCGCAGAATGAGCACATCTGTCGCTATCGGCTTTTGATGACATCGACGATGGATCTCCACGTTGGAGATCCAATTGTGAGGCCACCATGCACGAATTATATACCGCAGGCATCTATTGATGAATACCTGCAGCCGTTGCGTGTTCTCCACTGATACACACCAGGTTTCATTGGCATATAGCAGCACAGACTTCACGTTCGAGTTAAAAATTCAGATTTTGGTGCGTCAACTAATCTGGTTGTTTTTCAAAACATTTCTTAAACTCACAAAAACAGCCCTCGCCTTCTGATCCGTGCACCTATGTCGATCTTGGGGTAGAGAGACTCTTGGAATTCATTGATTTGCTCCAGAATGATACGAAGCGTGACAATATAGTCCACACAGGAACGTCCGGCACGGAATCCTGCTTGCTACCGTCGGAGAGTTGCGTCAATCTTCTCATGTATCCGATTAAGGATCACTTTGCAAAGGACTTTGAGAACGATATACAGTAACATGATGCCCCGCCAATTATCGCATATCTACAGTCAGGTCACCCTTTTTAGGTACCTGTACTAAGACGCCTTGCATCCGGAATAGTCGGCCGGAAATGTCGCGGTTTCCCATATGTTGCCGAATAATTGATGCAGTAGTTGTGTGGATACTATGGGGTCAGCTTTGAGCATCTCAGTTGATATGCGATGGACCCATTTGTCATTTGAGGATGACAAAAAAAAAACAAATAAAACTAAACTCACTTTCATCAATTTTATCAATTTTATTCGATATCAATAATGAAATATTTTACTAACATACATCTGTTCTTAGTTCTTAGCTTACGATTTTTAAAGGTTCCTTCATATCGTATACATTGGTTGCAATTTATTCCAGTTTAGCTTATTGGATAAGGATTTCCGTTCTTAGAATGCATCTGACACGGCTTGGCTTGGCAGAATCTACCGTTTAAAGTCGATTCACCAGTTTCCATTCATCCATTTTCCTCTACTGCGCTGTACAAAATGAGCTCTGAAAGAAGACCGGTTTTCATTGACACTTTGTTTTTTTTTTTTTTTGTACAAAAATAAATTACATTTGTGTATTGCATAATCGGTTCTCTATTTCTAGGTAACGAACAGGAAACTAAAACAATTTAGAAATAAAAACGACATTACACTGTTGTCCCTTCCTAAAAGTAACTGTTTTCTAGACCGTTATTTCAAGCAGCGGTTTTTTATCCTTATGTACAAGCGCACGGAACTTCCGTTTCGTGTTTGTGTTTACCCTCCACTTACAGATTTTTTTGCTTAACGGAAATCTGTCGAATATGATCGCTGTAGCATTACACTTTCTGTTTACTTAAATAGTTTTTTACTGACAAATAGTATGGGTTTACTGCTTACTTCGCTTATTATCATTTTGTTTTTATTTCTTGTTGCTTGAGACTTTTTGTTTTGCTTGCAAGAAACTGCAATCGTATACATGAATTCTTTTGCCTAGCTTTTCGTATCGTTTATGAATAGTTTTAGTAGTTTGAATTTATAAAGAACTTGTGTTTTAAAACTGAACACAATTACATTTTAAAAATAGAAAATAAACTATGTATATAGTCTTACATGGTATTGACAAATCGTATACTTCTTTCCGTTTCACTGGGCCGTTTTGTTGTATCGTATACATAGTTACTTGTATCATTTTTCTTTACATCGAATAATAAAGGAACTAAACGATAGTTATAAAATTCAACTAAAAATTTGACGATCCATTTGTGTAATACTGGTATGGCAAAGTTCGGCTTTGTCGCATTTGCTGTACGTATCGTTTCGTGTGGAACGTTTCGGACCGTAGTCCAACTTTACACTTATCATTATGTTTCTAGTTTATACAAACACGTTCTCATTTTCTACGGTTCACTTGAATAACTGCAGTCAATACACCGAATTGTGGTGGTCGTAGTTATGCGCGTGCAAGTACGATGGCATCGTCTGGTTGAGCTCCGAGGCTCGTCTCCGCAGGGCGGCTATACTGTGACCCCGCCAGAGGTCCTCCTCGCCATCGGGACCGCCCGAGCTTAGGCCTTGACAGTTGGAGATGTTATGCGGATTGGCGCCGGGATTGGACTGTTGGGAGGGGAAGAGCAAGCGAATTATTAGTGTTGGTGATGATGAATTGCACTCAGAACTATTCGTTTTTCTATTCGGAAGAACAAAAATAGGCATCGCACTGAAGTTTTTGCGGCTGTTCATAAGATAGTTTATGTAGTTGAATAATCCCCTAAGACATTTTGGAAGATCCAGAAATTCCTAGAAACGTATAATACAGTCCTAAAGACCTAAATCATTGGTTTTGTCATTGAACATTGTTATGCAACGTTACTCAATGTAGCGGAAATGACTTGGCTATTGTAGACCTGGACTGCCGGTGGACGTATAAATGTCCCATGTGCAAAAACAGACAATCGAGAAAGTCCAAAGTTCGAAAAAAGTAAATTGTCTCAACTATGAAGTATAAGTGCTGAATCGTGTTCTAATATCAACCAATTTTGAATTTGAGCACTAATTATTGTTTTAGAGCGATTTTATAGTTCCATAGGATTTCCAATGGAACATGACGCTTATGCGTCCACTTTTAAGAATGTTACAAATCGGCCTTGCATTTTTTCAACAAGTTTCGGAACAAACTACCAATTTTTATTTCCCCATATGATAGTACCCCATGATACATGGTCATGGGCTGCAAAATCTCAATATTGCCAAAAATGCACATGGGACAATTATGCTTCCACCGGCAGTGGAGTTCTGAACTCTGAGGTAGTTGAGATGATCTAGAGTGCCCCAAGAATAGATTGAATAATAACTTCCCAAGAAAGCATGGGTTATAGTTGGTTTTGTAACATTACAGTGCTTAGTGAAAAACCAGCTACAGTTACAGGTGTAGATGTCTAGGAATGAACTCCCAAGACATTGTGATCTTCAAGGCGGTTCAGTTAACATCACATTCCTTAATAAAGCGGGAATGGCTTTTGTCAAAAGTGTAGACCTGAAGTTTTGAACTCCAGGGTAGTTTGGCTGAGTAAGAATACCCCAAAATTATCTTTTAGTAAAGGAAAGTTTTTAAGCGGTCCATGAATTCTAGTTAGTTATGTAATGTTACGGTTAAAAACCGCTGCTGTAAAGGACTGACTAGAACCCCGACGGACCCACGTATGACACTTACCATATCCCCGTTGGCGTTGGGTTCGTTCTGACTAGCACCACCTTGCTGTTGCTGCTGCTGTTGTTGTTGTTGCTGTTGTTGCTGCTGCTGCTGCTGTTGCTGTTGTTGCTGTTGCCCACTGGACAGCGGGGGTGTCGATGACGAGCATGCGTTGATGTTGGGCGGGGTTGATGTAGGCGATCCGCCCGTGCAGCCAACGCCACCTACCGAGTGTTGGTACATCATGGAATCACCTGGAAAGGCAATATCTAAGATTAGCGTTTCGACTCGGCAGTTCTATTTTCGAACGGCGGCACAGATACGTGATCCAGTAGGAAAGTGCGAATTACCCAAAGCGTTCAGTCCGTAGTTGTGGTAGCCGCCGGCTCCCATGGCGGAGGAGATATTGATCCCCGAGTTTAGTCCGCCATTGAGGGTGCCCGAGAGGGACGAGGTTTGATTCAATTGACCGAATCCTGATTGCGATTAGCGGTGGTGTTTGCATTAGTGGGGTAGGGTTAGTTATTGTTAGCCATTAGCAAATATTAGGGAAAGAAAAGCAAGCACATCAAGATACGAGAACAAAAGTTAGTTTCAATTAGGTGGTACTCTGTTGTTATTACAAATGTGGTTACGGTGTTTGGTTTTACGAGAAGCAGTGCACTGTGGTACGGATGGTAAAAATTGTAAACTGATTTCAGTAGCATTTTCTGACCATGAGCATAGCCAGAGGGGGGTTCCAGAAGAGTTCCAAAAAAAAATATATCAAAAAATAAATTATTCTAATAATTCAGGTTTTTATCCACAATTTCCAAACCTTTTTTTACTCGAAAACCATAGGAAATTTCGCCAAGTATTTCTTCAAGAGAACCACTTCGATCTTATCATAGAATTTTAACAAATAACAAGCTTGGTTGAATGGCAAAATTTTGTAATGTTTATTCATGGAATACAAAAACGGCATGCCCAATTTTCCAGATATTGCGGAACCAGTTCCGGCAGGAAAAAGAAGGACATTGTAGAACCCTTGGTAGAACCATATGCTGCTATGCTATATGCTTTATATATATAGAGTGCAGTTATGTGCTACTGCTACACGAACTTCACTAGTATTCAATTCAAACAAACATCGTGCTAAGAGCAAAAACCTGGGATTTCTTTTCGAATTCTTTCAAGAACACCTTCAAAAATTCCTTTAGGAATTTATTCAAGAACTTCTCCAGGGATTGTTTCAGAAATTCCTCAAAGGACTTCTCCAGAAGTTTCTTTTTCGTGAATTCTTCCATGAGTATCTTGTATGGTTCCGATAGTGATTGTTTTAGGATTTGTTCCAAGAAATGCTTCAAAATTCCTCCTACGATTCCTTCAGAATTTTTTACAGATACTTCTGCAAGAATGCATCGGCGAATTCCTCCAGGATATTTTTCATAGTTTCCTTCAGTGATTCCATCATGGATTGCTCCAGAGAATTTTTCAAGAATTCCTCTATGCGTGGGTTCCAGTCATTCCTCCGTGAATTTCTCCTGGGATAACTTTAGAGGTTCCTCCAGTGATTGTTCCAGTACTTTTTTCGAGGATTCCTCCAGGAATTTCTCCAGGGATTCCCAAAGGAATGTCAACAGATATTATTTTAGGTATTTCTGCTAGTATTTTTTCAGAGATTTCTTCAGCGGTTTCTCCATATATTCCTTTAAGAATTCCACTAGAAAATGATCCAATAATTCAATCTGAAAAATTCGAAGTATTTCAGTTGCAATATCTTCCAAAAACTCTTTAAGTACCTTGAAACATTGTATTAAACATTGTTTTGGGAGTCCATCCAAAGATTCCAACAATATTTCGTCCAAAAATCTTTGCAGACCTTTATTCCTCCATATTTTTATTTCCTACAGAAATTCTTTCAGGAATTTGTTTGGGACTGCTTCCGGGACTCAGGAACTCTTGCAGGAACTGCTTCCCTCAGGAACTGCTACAGGGATTCCTCAAGGAGTTCCTCCGCAAACTCTTCTTTAAAATCCTTCAGGATTCTTCCACGATTTTTTTAGAGATTCCTCTGGGTATTGCTGTACGGATTCCCCTAAAAATTCATCCGGGATTTCATTGAGAAATGCGTCTAGAGATTCCTCCAGGAATTCTTCTAAATATTTCTCCAGGAGTATTTTCAAAGACTCCTTCGTTAATCCCTGCAGGCATTCCTCTAGGATACCCTCCAGGGACTCCTCCAAGAATTTCCGAAGGGCTTAACTCGGGAATTGCTTCTGTGATTCTTTCTGGAACAACTTATTTTAAAATTCCTCTAAAGTTTTTCCCAGGAACTTATCTTAAGATTTCTTCAGGAATTCCTCCTTGTATTCTTTAAGGATTTCCTCCAGGAGTTAATTCAGTACTTTCTCTAGGAGCTGTTTATGGATTCCCTTACTAATTCCTCTTGAAATTGCCTCCGGGGTTCCTTCTGGAGTTTTTTCACATTTTTTTTAGGAATTCCTTTAGGAGTTTTCCAGGGATTCCTCTGGGAATTTCTGCAGGGATTTCTTCGAAAAATCCTCCAGAAATTCATCTAGACATTCTTCCAGAAATTCCGCCAGAAATTCCTCTTGAGATTTCTCCAGGAGTTCCTCTGGAGACTCCTTCAGGAATTCCTACATTCCTCTAGGATATCCTCCATGGACCCCTCCAAGAATTCCTACATTTTTTTTCAGCGATTCCTTCAAGAAATCCTCCAAGGTTTCCTCAATGCATTCCTCCATGAATTCCTCCAGAGATTCCTCCAGAAATTGCTTCTGGGATTGTTCCTAGAATTCCACCTGGAATTCCTACAGAAATTTCTCCAGGAATTCTTTAAGGGATTTCTATAAGGATTTTTCCAGAGACTCGTTCAAAAAACCTCTAAAGATTTCTCCAGGAATTACTTCAGAGAATCACCCAGTTAGCCTAGTGGTTAAGGCTATGGATCGCCAATCCGGAGACGGGGGGTTCGATTCCCGTTCCGGTCGGGAAAATTTTCTCGACTCCCTGGACATAGTGTACTATTGTACTTGCCTCACAATATACAATTTCATGCAATGGCAGGCAAAGAAAGTCCTTCAATTAATAACTGTGGAAGTGCTCAAAGAACACTAAGTTAAAGCGAGGCAGGCCAAGTCCCAGTTGGGACTTAGAGCCATAAAGAAGAAGAAGAATCATCCAAGAATTCTATCAGGAATTCTCCTGGGCTTTCTTCCGAAAAATTTTCTAGGCATTCTTCCATGGATTCCTCCTTGGATTTTTGCAGAGATTTCTCTACGATTTTTTTCAGCGATTCCTCCAAGGATTCCGCCAGATATTCCTCCAGGAATTGCTTCAGGGACTCCTGGGATTTCTTCAGGAATTCTTTTTGGGATTCCTCCAGAAATTCATGCAGGCATTCCTCCAGGAATTAAACAAAGAATTCCCTAACAAATTATGTCAGCAGTTCATCCAGGAATTTTTCAGGAATCCTTCAGAAATTCTTCCAGGATTTCTCTAGGAATACCTTTTGGAATTTTCCAGAAATTCCTCCAAGAATTCTTCCAGATCTTCCTCCAGGAAATGCTGCAAGGATTCCTCCAGTAATTCCGCTAAAAAATCCTCCAGGAACTTCTTTAGGGATTTCTCCGCGAATTTCTCCAATGATTCCCCAGGGATTCCTTCAGAAATTCCTTTGAGGATTTCTCCAGGAATCCCTCCATAAATTTCTCTAAAAATTCTTCCAGGAATTTTTCAGGGAATTTTTTCATAAATTTCTCCCAGGGTTCCTCTCGAGATTCCCCCAGAAATTTATTCAGTAATTTTTGTAAGAGTTCCTCCAGGAATTTTTTCAAGGTTCCTCCAGCAATTCCCAAAGGCATTCTCCCAATATTTCACTAAGGAATTTCTCCAGCGGAAATTCTCGAGGAATTGCCCCAAGAATTTCTTCAGGAATTCCTCCAGAAATTTCTCTAGGAATTTATCCAGGAATTGCTCCTGGACATCCTTCAGAAAATATGACAGCAAATCCAGGATTTTCTTCAGAAAATTTTCAGGGGTTTTTTTTTCAGAAATTCTTCCAGAAAATTTCGCAAGAATATCCTGAGGATTTTTTTTAGGGATTCTTCCTGGCATTTCTCCAGGGATTTCTCCTGAGATTTCCTCATTAATTGCTTCCGGTATTCATCCAGGGATTTCTTCACGAACTTTTTCAGTGATTTCCCCAGGGATTCCTCCAGGAAATCCTTCGAAGATTCCTCCAGGAAATCCTTTGAAGATTTCTCCAGGAAATCCTCTAGGGATTTCTTCAGAAAATATTTCTCCAGGAATACCTTCAGGATTTGTTTTAGGAAATTCCCCTGAAGATTCCTCTAGAAATTCATCCAGAAGTTCTTTCAAAAATTCCTCTAGAGATTCCACTAGGAATGGATTCCTCCAGAAATTTCCACAGGAATTCCTCCAGAATTTTATCAGATATTTCAGAAACTCCTCCAGGAATTACCCCAAGATTTTTTTCAGGAATTTCTTCAAATATTTCTCCAGGAATTGCTCCTGGATATCCTTTAGAAATTATGTCAGCAATTCCTCTAGGGATTCCTCCAGGCATTTCTCCTGAGATTCCATCAGGAATAGCTTCAGGGATTCTTCTAGAAATTTCTAGAAGGATTTTTTCCAAGGATTTCTCCAAGAAATCCTTCGAAGATTCCTCCAAGAAATCCCCCAGAAATTCTTCCAAAGATTCTTCCAGAAAATCCTCTAGGAATACCTTCAGAAGTTCTTCCAAGAAATTCTCCAGGAATACTTTCAGGATTTTTTTCAGGGATATTGTTCCAGAAATTTCTCTAGAGATTCCACCAGGAATTTCTCCACAAATTTCTTCAAGGATTCCCCCAGGGATTCTTTCAGGAATTCCTTTGGGGATTTCTCAAGGGCTTATTTTCAGAAATAGAAAAATAAAAGAAATAGCAATCTCTCACAATTCCTCTGGAGATTTCTTAAAAAAAAATAATAATGATCCAGTAATTCTTTCAAGATTTCCTCTAGAGATTCCTCAAGCAATTCCCACAGGAACATCTCTAGGAATTCCTCCAAGCATTCCTCCAGGATTTTATCCAGGAACTTCTCCAGGAACCTCTCCAGGAATTTCTTCAGGATTTTCTCCTGGAATTGCTTCTGGACATCCTTCAGAAATTATATCAGCAATTCCTTCAGGAATTTCTCCAGGAAATCTTCTAGGGATTTCTTAGGAGATTCTTCTAGGAAATGCTCCAGGAATACTTTCAGGATTTTTTCAGGGATTCCTCCAGACATTCCTCCAGGGTTTTCTTCAGAGATTCTTCCAGGTATTCCCCCACGTATATCTCCATGGATATTCCCAGAGATTCCTCCAGGGATTCCTCCAGAAATTCCTCCAAGGGTTCTTCCAGAAAATCCTCCTGGAATTTTTGAAGGAATTTTACATAAATTTCTTCATCAATTCCTCCCAGAATTCCTCTGGAGATTTCTTCAGGAATTCTTCCAGGGATTGCTCCAAGAATTCCGGCTGAGTCTTATCCAAGTATTCCTCCAGGAATTACGCCCGGAGTTTGTTCAGAAGTTTCTCCAGGCATTCCTCTAGGATTCTCGCTAGAGCTTTTCCCAGTAAGGAATCCCTTTTGGAATTTATCCAAGAATTCCCCCAAGGAATCCTCCAGAAGTTTATTAAGGATTTCTTCTAGGATTTTCTCATGAGATCTCTTCAGAAATTTCTCTGGGTATTCCTCCCATAATTTATATAGGAATTACATCAGGCATACTTTCAAAAATTCTTCCAGGGATTTCTCCAGGTGTTTCGCCGGGAATTGTTCCAGGGATTCTACAGGGCTTCCTCTAGGCATTCCTGTAGGAATTGCAACAGGGATTCATCCAGGTTTTTCTTCAAGGATTTATCCAGGAAGTCTTCCAGGGATTTCTCCGGGAATTCCTCAAGTGATTTCTTCAAAAATTCCTCTCAAGTTCTCTTCAAAAATTCATTCAGGAGTTCCTTCAAAAATTTCAGAAATCCTTCAAACATCTTTTCAGGAATGTACCCAAGAACTTTTTCAGGATTACGTGATGTTTTTTTTTTAAATTATTTCAAGAATTTGTGGAGGAATTCCTCCAGCGAATAATATTGGAAGATAATTAAATTCTAGCTTAGTCTTCAAAAAGTTTGTAATTTTCTAAAGATTTCAGCTATAATTTCTTATGAATATTTTGTAAACTTTAACAATATAAAAATCAGAGCAAAATAACTCACGAGTGAATAAAAATCCATAATCTTCCAGAAATTGGTCACCGCTACCAGCATCACGTTGATTTGTGTACATCAGGCGAGTTTTTTTTTTAACGTATTGAACAAAATACAACAGCGTGAGTGCTGAAGGATTAAATAATGCTTTAAGAATATAATGTTAATATACTCAATCTCATCGTGCTGCATTTAGTTATAAAAGCTAGTAGGTACAAATTTGCTAAGGGTGGTTGCCCCCACCCCCCTCGCCGAAAAGCTTGCTACACCCTTGTACCTCTCATTAATAGGTTTCCACTTTATGAGCACAGTGTGGGCGTGAGCGCTGAGCAGAAAACCAACTCCACGTGGCGAGGAACGTGTTCACCTCGTAGGTCAGAGTATAGCAGCATTTGACCCGACGTTCTCCAAAGTTCGGCCAACGGACTCCACTCAGGACATCAAGCTTCATGCGTTCATTCAGTTCCAATTCTTATCCGCTAAAAGTCGTTGCCGTTGAATCAGTTCGTAATCTTTCATTTTCGGTTTCTGTAACGGTTCTTGGATTTCGAGAACAGAAGGTTGTGGGCTAAGGTCCCCTATCCAACATGGTGGGGCAGCCACTATATGTAAAGCTTCCGGTGGAGGCGCATTTCATACTCAGCCGCAGAATGCCGGAACATATGCTGTTTGAGGCGCACCTCCTTGGTGAACAGGCGCTTGGTACGTACCTTCACAATTTTGCTGAAGTCAGAAGGACAACAGTGCCCAGGCTGCACTACCTGCTAAGCAGCTAAGTACAACTCTAAGCTGGCGGTCTTTGTCATCGCTTGACCCGTGGAAGCATGATGTAGGAACTTGTGAGGACTAGCGCTATGTTAGACGCTCTCGTTATCGGTTCACCGTTTTGCATCCCACTGCCCCTAATTTATGTAGATATAGTCATCGGAATACACTTAAGATTCACAACATTATCGGTGACACTATTGCCATTCAATGTGTCACATGTTAAACCAAATCTAACCCGAAGACACCACAGTCATAAATCCCTTTCGAGTTTACTACTGAAAAAAGTTCACTATTTTGACCATCTGTCCCACGGTGCACACTTTTGTACTTACCGGCAGTCATTGGGTTGACGCCCACTCCCCACCGGTCGCCACCGAACATCGATGTCCCGCATAAGCTCTCGCTCATCGCAATATTGGTAATGTTGGCTCCGAATGGCGGCAAACCATGCGACGGTAGAAGGCCTCCTGTTTGGCAAGGATAAAGAACGTCACAATTTTTCCGGATGAACATCTACCTATACTGTGCTGCGTAGTGCAACAGTAACGAAACGGCAATGGTCCAAAAATGGGTACTTACCGGGCGTTCGAAACACATTGGTGGTCTTCTTTCGTTTCTTCCACTTGGCCCGACGGTTCTGGAACCAAACCTGCGGAACAAAAAATAAAGAAAAGCAGTTTAATAAATTTTAAAGATGCCGTTACAAATCAAAACTTCGTTAAAAGTAATGCAAACTCATTTCGGCCGTTGGAATAAGATGCAGATTCTACGAAATGTTTGGTTGGAATCTTCATAAAGCTTGTTTTCGATAAAATGTGGACAACGAAATTCGTTGTCGTTGTTTTCGTTTTCTTTTAAACCACTACACTGAGCTCGCATTGTACAAGATTTCTTTTTTAACCCTCTATTACCCAAATTTTTGATTTTGATCTTAATATCATTTTTCGTCATCTAAAATCGATTAAAACATGTTTTGGAAGATGATTGTTTTCAATTCTCGATTTCGTGAATTTCAGTTTTTGATTTTTCTAATTTTTATTTTTGAACATCCCCACACTTTAATATTTTTCCTGGAAGCCAATTTGGGGAACGGATGTTTTGAGATGAAAACATTTTGAGATTGTATGATTATTGTTGAAATATAATTATTTTAAATTTTTTTCACAGAAAATTTTATTTTCCGTGTAATTTTAAGGAAAATAATTTTAGAATGTATTCGATTCCCTTAAACTGTTAAACAAGGATAGAATGATTTGTAAGAAATTTAAAATATGTTAATGGGGCACGTTCGGTATAGATTTGTAGTAATGAGCTGAATTTTAGTATGGTGAGAAGGTCAATTCTCCGTTTCTGCAATGAAATGTTGCAAAAAGCGTGGGTATTATGATTCCTTGCCTAATTTGATGATGTTTGAGCAAAACTTTGGACAACTATGTTGTTTATGTTGCAAGAAATGGTGAAAACAATAATACTGTTGCCCAAAGTTTTGCTCAAACAGCATCAAATTAGGCAAGGAATCATAATACCCACGCTTTTTGCAACATTTCATTGCAGAAACGGAGAATTGACCTTCTCACCATACTAAAATTCAGCTCATTACTACAAATCTAGTACTTCACCGATCCTATGTCCTATTGTAGCGATTTAATACAAAATAAACAATGACTTCTAAAAGGTAACTAAAACATCAATTTTTCAATGATTTTTGAAAAATGTAAATACGCTTTAAAATACACCAAAAACCATTTTGAGATATACAGAACAGTCCTAAATATCAGCCAAAAATAAAAAAAAAGACTTTCCACGAAACAAAAATTACAAAAATTTAAGCATTATACCCCGTCTAAAGGCGGGATTGGGTATTAGAGGGTTAACGGATATGCCAAACGTATTTTCTTGATTAACTTTTTTGGATTCTATGAAAATTTTACAAAGTTTTTTCGGAATTTAAATCATTAAAATTTGTAACAGAAACGATCAAATTGTTTTATGTTAACTTGCAGCTTAATCCAAATTTTATCCCAAACAAGCCTACTACAAACCACCGTTGAATTTTGCTTTCCCTAGAGGGACGCCGCTGTCGTCGCGCCCTATTTACGTGCTCGCCGCCGCCGCCACCACTATCAGAAGACTCATCCTCCACGTGCTATTTATTATTTATCGTTGTTTATCATTATGGTTATGATTATTAGGTATGAAATTGCACTGCGAAGAGACTTTAAACGAATGAATGAGAAAAAAAAGTCATTCATGTCATATGCATGAATCCTTGGGCGAAGGGGACCGACCACGTTGAGTCAGGAGATGACGCAGGAAAAAAAAACAATCAGGAGATATGATTTTGCTTGGTAGGTAGGTACACCTACACATAGAGATTGGGTGGCTTCCTCGCCATGCGGATGTTCCTACTTATGTAATGATCTATGATTATGATGGTTGTTAGCGCGCTGTGATTTTTTCCATTATAATCTGCAAAACGGAAGTCAGGATATTGTCACTGTGACCTTAAGCTGTGGTGCGGTAGCTGACTGAGACTCGTTTTCATACATACATAATGCATATGCACTGCACATGGTGGAGAAAACAAAGCTAATTCAGGCAGATTTTTAAATCGAGCTAGGGGAGAATGCGTCATTAGAAATTCATGGATTTAAATCTTTGATTAGATTCATCGCGAAAGAGTATAGCTGCCACATCTTTTCGTAACATTGCTGATGACATCGTGCACTCCGAGCTTTTTTCACCTCAGAAGTCTGAAAATAATGTCTGATTCTATCATGAAAAAAAAAATCAATTTCCAATGTAAAGGCATGAGAGAGCACGAAACACCATCCACAGTTACTAGTCCGATATTGTGATAGCAGCTGTGCTTATACAAGAAACCATCAAATACTATTTGGAATTAGTTGTATTCTCAACGTAAAAGTATATACTGATTTCTCCATTTTTTAACTATAGTCACGATATAATTTTGAGCGTTCATTCCACCTGGTTGAAGTCATTTATGAGATAGTCTTGTAATAAAAAATAAATAACTTTTGAATGCTCCAAAAATACGTTCGAAATTGAAAGTGACCCATCTTGCCCCGTGGCCGTTTATATGGAGATTATATGGAATGTATCGCATAAGAAAAATGGCTAAAAACCATTCTATTTTTTATTTCCAATGAGAGTGAATAATTTTTCAATCAATGCCCCAAACTTTTGTATATTCATGCTGGTCATCTAACAAAATTCGGCACCAACATTTCAAAAGGGCGTAACTGCATTTTGAAACAACCCACTTTTTCACATCTGTGGGTCATATTTAAAGTTTTCCACGAAATTCACGAACATTACTAGACAGAGAAATTGCTCTTCTTTCCTATACTGGCGGTGATTTGCATGGCGGCATTGAAATACGATCCACAGATGTGAAAGAGGGGTTTGTTTCAAAATGCAGTTACGCCCTTTTGAAATGTTGGTGCCGAATTATTAACATAATTTGAACATGAGTAAAGCACCCGAAAATGGCACTGACCCATCTTGCCCCGCGACCCATCTTGCCCCACCCCACCCTATTGTTATTTCTGAAATTGACTTAGTCCACTTTTTTGTTACGAAATATTATTCTCAATTTCCCCCTTATCGAACGCGACGATTTGAGTCGCTGGTGAAACCATCGCCAGAGTCGTCGCCAGCCAATCAGCAGGTGGGATTCTGACGTTTCTCCGATCTCACTAACACAAACAGAGGTGGTGTTTGATTCGACGTGATGATTCAGAAATGCTAAATGGAAGTTAGCAGCGCGTTTTGTTATGAAAACAACTTACAATATTGATCCTTGACTAAATTTTGTGGTAAGCGACTGCTCTTTTTGAAGAAATGAAGAAATTTGGAAACAGACTTTCGGAAAAATGGGGTATTTGGAGATCGACATTCTATCAAAGATTCAATGAAACTGGTTTAAAATGAATTTTGAATACTTGCGGCCCGCAGTCTCAATGTAAAATTCTATTTTGGCCCGCATAGGCTGAGGACCACTGAGGGTTGCAATGTTTATCGACTCGAAGTTATCGCACGAAAATCACAATGCAAGGCTTAAAAATCTCTAAACTCGTAGTGTCCGTAGTATCCTATTCTTTCGAGTTGGGACAAACTTCACTGCTGGCATAACCTAAACCGTTAGCATTACCGTCATTTTTTTATCCTTTACCTAATCGTGCATTTCAAGGGGTTTCCAGAAAACTTCAGGAATGTTCCAGCTGTTTTCCAGAGGAAGATTCAGAGGGTTAGGGGAATCCCAGAGGTATTTCAGGGTATTACAGAGGGTTTCAAGAGCGATCCAGGGGTTTCCAACGGCTTCAGAGGCGTTCCAAAGGGGGTAACGGGCCCAAGGGTTTCCAGGAGTGTTCCAGGGGATTTCAGGAGTATTCTAGTGATTTTCAAAAGGCTCCAGGGGATTTCAAGGGGTCCCAGGGGTGTTTCACTTTCAGGGGAATTCAGGGCTTGAACGGCTTGAAACCATCCTAAACATTCTGTGAAACTTCCTTGTTATCCATACTGGAAAAACATGTACTTAGAAGTCACGAAATGTTGCTAATTGACAAATTGAGAGATGGAATTTGTGGAAAAAAAATCCCGTTCTGGTGGGATTCGAACCCACGACTCCGTATTCGCTAGACCGGCACTTGATCTAACTAAGCCACAGAACTGGTCATAATTCTGCGGATGGCTAGGTATGCTGAGTGCGAAAGTACACTGAAATACGGCTTGCGGTAATAATTGAAAACATTAATCTGTTCAATTGAAATGGAACTTAGTCTGCAAAAATTAAGTGGCGTTGTGTATTAAGGTGAAGATATGACGAAGCCACACTTCAAATTTTCCAGAGCACAAATCTAAAGACCCGAATGTCGGTTTGCGCTGAAAAGTTGATCGATTGGTCATCACCAGCGGGTAACCAATCGATCAACTTTTCAGCGCAAACCGACATTCGGGTCTTTAGATTTGTGCTCTGGAAAATTTGAGGTGTGGCTTCGTCATATCTTCACCTTAAAGGACAAACGTCTTGAAATCCCGCTGCAACAGTGCATCAGAACTTCACATGCACAAATCTCAAGAAGCAAGCTTCAAACAACAGTGAATTTTGTTATTCTGTTCTTGCTCACTTGTAAAAAGCCTAAAATAAGAAGATCAGGTGTGCTGTTTTTGTTTACGAAGAGATTTGTGCGTTCGAAATCGTGAGTAGGTGCCACAGTCGGCCATTGTGGCGGCCATTTTGGGATTCTAACAAGTCTGTCCTTAAATTGATCCTCAGAATAGTAATTTAAACCGCAAGCCTCATTTCTTCAGTGTAAGCCTCGACTACATAAAAACAATTCGCTCTGACTTGTAGCTAGTGGGCACACAGACGCGAGTGTGTTGTGGATTGACATCTAAGCCGAAAGAGAGATGGGTTTGTGAAAAATGAATGTTCACGATGTGGCTTCGGAGTCAGTTTGGCTTTCTATTCCGCAGAATCATTACCCAGTTGGTTAAAGCGACGGTCCAGCGAATACGGAATCGTGGGTTCGATTCCCACCAGAACCCGATTTTTTTCACAAATTTCATATCTCAATGGCAATTCGGTTGCCAACCGAAACTTTTTCTAATTGAAACCGAATCCGGTTGCCAACCGAAACTTTTTTTTAATTGAAAATCGAGTCCATGGTAAAATTGAAAACATAATTCTGTTGAATTGAAACGAAAGTCAGTCTGCAAAAATTTAGTGGCGTTGTGTATTTAAATTGACCCTCAGAATAGTAATTTTCACCGCAAGCCGCCGTTCAGTGTAGGATTAATTTAGGTCCCTCCATTCAGGTAACGTTACCTAAATGCAATTTGATTGTGTTCAGAGTAGTTGGAATACTCAAGATTAAAGATAAAGTTGATTTACGGTAAAGAAGCAGAAATAAGAGTTATGGGACGTTTACGGAGTGTTTGAGGTTTAACAATTTAAGAGTATCCGAGAACTCTCTGGAGTTTAGGCCATCTGATCTACATGCGTAATCAGTGATCTATTGGAGCATTATGAATGAAATTTATGCTTACACAGCTTCATGTGTTGTGAAGTGGTGAGTTCGTTGTCAGTTTGAGGATCTCCAAGAAATTCTTTGCGTATAGCTCACCGGATCTGCCAATGATTCTTTAAGGTTCTCCAAGAACTCCCTTGAGTATAGATCATCGAATATACGAGGGCTACTCTGCCCATGATCGCATATCAGTCCCATCTTTGCTGGGTTTCCTATTCATATGGGACAATTATGCGATCATAGGCAGTACTAGTTGTATCTAAGAGCATTAAGAATGAGATTTACACACACAGCCCAGGCATCTATGTTCTATCAAGTAATGGGTTCTATGATTGTATAGGAGTATCCGAGAATTCCCTGGAGTTAAGGCCATCTGATCTACAAGTGTAATCAGTGATCTATTGGAGCATTATGAATGAAATTTAAGCCTACACAGCCTCAAGTAGCTATGTGATCAAGTAATGAGTTCATTGTCAGTTTGAGGATCTCCAAGAACTTCCTTGCGTATAGGTCACACAGCGTGACAAAAATTAACTTTTGGTCTGTCTCAAGAGCAAACTTATGTGTCTCCGAAGGATTTTGGGCCGCTGAATCCGAATCCGGGCTCAGATTTGCTCCAACACGTCACAATTTTGAGCTATACCTCAATTTATAGGGCAAAATTTGCGATTTTGGGCTTTTTTGACTGCAAGTTATTAAGCATGGAAATATTTTTTTTAATCAATCAAAAGGTTAATTGGCCAATTAACATCTAAATTAACGACTCATGCAAAATATTTCGTTTTACCAAATCGAATTTGATAGTTTTAAGCGGTTTATGTTAAGTACGATATTTCCCATACAAGTCACCCTCCAAAAGTTGCATGCAAGTTTTCATACTAACATAAAATGCTTAAATCTAGCAATTATGATTAGATAAAACGAAATATTTTGCATGAGTCGTTAATTTAGATGTTAATTGGCCAATTAACCTTTTGATTGATTAAAAAAAATATTTCCATGCTTAATAACTTGCAGTCAAAAAAGCCCAAAATCGCATGTTTTGCCCTATAAATTGAGGTATAGCTCAAAATTGTGACGTGTTGGAGCAAATCTGAGCCCGGATTTGGATTCAGCGGCCCAAGATCCTTCGGAGACACATAAGTTTGCTCTTGAGACAAAAAAATGTTGCGCTGTGTCATCGGATCTACTAACGTGTTAACGTATTTGGTTGTCTCTAAGGGATTTACGCAATAGAGGAAAAGTTAAATGGGCTTCTATATTCCCCTGAAACCGCTTTGAAGACCATTGAGATGCCTTGAAACGCTTTGAAACGCCTCAAAAACCCCCATGAAATTTACCTGAGAGCCTCTGAACCCCCCTGAAACCACTTTGAAACATCCTGAAACGCCTTGAAACGCTTTGAAACGCCTCCAAAACCCCCATGAGCCTCTGAGGCCCCCTTAAATCTCTTGAAACGCCTTAAAACGCTTTGAAACGCCTCTGAAACTTCTTTGAAACCTGCGAGAAATTCACTTGAAAGCCCCTAAAACTCTACTAAAACCTCCTGGGACGCCCTGTAACGCATTGAAAACCCTTGAAACATCTTGAAATGCTTTGAAACGCCTCTGAAATCATTATGAAATCTCCGTGAAATCCACCCTCAAATTCATCGGAAACCTTCTGAAATGCCCTGAAACACATTAACGTTTTGAAACGCCTCAGAAACCTCATGAAACCTATGTTAAATTCACCTGCGAGTCTCTGGAGCCCCCCCTTAACCGTTATGTCGTGGAGCGGACCTGGTGTGATGGTTAGAATACTTGACTATCACGCCGAGGACCTGGGATCGAATCCCACTCCCGACAAACTCACTGAAACCTATTGAAACACCTTGAAACGGTTTGAAACGCCTCTGAAACCCCCATGAAACCTCCGTGGAACTCAACTGAGAGTTTCTCACGGTGTGTCTGGTGGACAACATTTTTTAAAAAATATCGGTATCGCTAAAATACCCACCAAACGAAAGCTAAGGGTCCTACCTTTCATTTGAGACTTAAATGAGAAAGTTCTATCGGCGGGTCTAGAACATTTTTTTTTTTTTTTTGAAATAGTGTGATATTTTTTGTATTTTCTCGAAGTACTAAGTAATAACGAAAAACAGTTTGTCCATTGCCAACATGGCTTTCCGACGGAAGATTTTTATATGATGTTAATTACACTTCCCAAAAAAGCATAATAGTCCCATGTTAATAAAAAGCAGTAAACAGTAGTCAGTTTCGTGGTTCTGGGCAGTAATGCTTAAAAAATGTAATAGTTTCAAGCAGGTGGACATGATGAGTTCAAATTTCAATTAACATTTGTACCGCATCATGCTCTAATACTCGTAATTATTATTAAATCACCGTGTTCATCCTTATAGAATGCAATTGACAAAACTTTCAATTATTTAAATAATTTTATTATTTTCTCTATTGAGCAATGCACGATATAATCACAGACAAACAGACGTAACACTCTTCAATAGGGCTTGGCACATGCATTTAACAATGAATTTAAATTTCGTTTGATTTCCGTGATTCTTTCACCAGAGGTGCTAATGCTCGATCGCTTTAATGTTTGCAAGTGTACACGTTGCTGAATGATACAAACGAAACTTACAGGAGACATGTATAAAAGTGTGCGTGTTAGGCAAACGTCAAATCGCATCCCATCACGGCCAACAGTGTCTCGCGCGGTTCTACCAATAGGTGCATGTTCATGAAAAAGACAGCAAAAAAAAATAATGAATTTTCTCTAAGAGTTACGTCTTCTTGTCTGTGATATAAGGGAATGGCTGTGTGTTCTAAATACCATGAATAGACTAAAACTGTAAACTGAACATGTTATTGATACTTTTACTTCATAAACAAGTTCTACAAATCTCTAGGCACAAAACATTGCCAATTTATTTTACTGAGCTGATTTAAGTGAAAAACATCCTTAAGGCCACGATGTTAGATGCTAAGATACTACAATTAATTACAAGACGACATACTCTGTCCAGAATCCTAAGATGGCCGCAACTCGATATTTTCTGGAATCAATTCTTTAAAACGCGTCTATTCCTAATGGGGCAGGTGGGTCACGACACATAATTTGAGAAAGGCGGTCCTACAATAATGGAGCAAAAGTTAAACAAAAATTGCATAGATTTATTTAGTTTTTTGGTAAAATAGGTACTTTTCCATAATATCTAATTGTTATCCGAGATTTTTTTGTTCTCAAGGCCGTCATTAACATAACAATTACAGCAAATATTAATACACTGCGTAGAAGACTCAAATTATATTTATACATAAAGAGAGTAATTCTAAAGGGTATGATCTCATCATTGAACGAATAAACTTTAAATGAGTAATTGCGATATATTATCGTGGGATAATACCAACTTCTATATCTGGTATATTTCAGAAAAAGTTGATCAATAATCTCAATAACCTGCTAATACAAATAAAAACAAATTGGGACTTTTCTATTTTATTATGTCTTTTATATGTATGCTCAGTCATCTAAAACAAATATCTAAATCTGTGAATATCAACTACCTTCGATGATATTGATGGTTGCAGAAAAAGCTTCTTCGAACACAGCACGCACACCTTGGTACGGTTTTCATCGTGACACTATGATTTCATGTCATAGTTGTTTCTCTAAAAGTTTGGAGCAAACTTATGTTGAAATTGAATTTCCTTTATTTTTTATGATTCAATACCTAATGCTATACTACACAGCAATCCTTCAGATTAGCGAAAAATGTTAATTGCTTTTACAAGTACCAGAAAGGGGCACAAAATGAACGTATACCGGCCTATAATGGAACGTGGTCATTTTATCCGAGCTACTTTGTTGATCGTTATATTTTTATTGACATCCAAGTCATGGCCTACTACGACTGTAAAACTTTTCGAACATTTGGCACTGTCGATAAAAACGAGGAGAATGGCAGTCGAAATAACTTCTTCTACATGTCAGTAAGGAGAAGATGGTTAACACATATTCCTAAATATTGGTAAAATTCTATTACAACTCCCTTAAATATTTTGTTACACTTGTCTAGACAACATTTTGTATGGAAAATTTTGAATATGTTTTTACCGTTCACTCTATTAA
This sequence comes from Aedes albopictus, assembly GCF_035046485.1. NCBI lineage: Eukaryota > Metazoa > Arthropoda > Insecta > Diptera > Culicidae > Aedes > Aedes albopictus. The sequence continues at coordinate 424,591,376 of NC_085137.1, forward strand.
TATGATACGTTACTAATGAGCGACCTCATACGAGCCCATTAGGTTACACTCAAGGTTGAAAGGAAGAAAATGCAAGTCTTAGACACATTCCACGCGTTACGTTTTGAGCGAGAATCAAACTTTTGCTTCCAAAAATTGATATGTTGTCATATACATACCAACCAGCATATCAAACGATCAGATTTGGATAGAAGATTCAGTTTATGCTTTCTAATTGGGAATTGGACCTTTGTACTTCGAAAGAAAACAAGAAATACAGCGTAACGGGACACCATCGCAAAAAAAAATTACGAATTTTGACCGAACGCCAAGAAATTTGTTACTTTCTAGAAGCAGTTTTCAAAGTTTCAGGTACTATTAGAAGAATATAGGTAATTATCTTCATTTTGATGCAAAAAGAATCAAAATTGACAGCAGGAGCCCGGAAATATCGTTCAATGAAGTTCAAAAACCGCGGTGTAGAAGTGCGTGGAATGTGTCCTTATAGTAATACATTTTTGAAAAAAAAAAATGTTCTAGGACCGCCGATAGAACTTTCTTGTTTTAGCTTCAAATGAAAGGTGGGACCTTCAGCTTTCGTTTGGTGGGTGTCTTAGCGATACCGATTTTTTTTAAATAATTTTGTTCTACCAGACACACCGTGTTCTGAAGGCCCACAAAATTTCTTTGAAACCTCCTGAAACGCCTTTAAACATGAAATCCATGCGAAACGCACTTGAAAGCCTCTGGGCCCATCTGAAAACCTCTGAAACCTTGAAGATTGCTCTTATATTATATAGGTTTAATCACCTACAGCTCATTTCAGAAGCTGGACCCGGAAATATGGTATACGAAAAACTTGTGCGGCTAGACCAGTTCTACAAGAAAATCACGGAAATACCGCTCTCACTTTAATATACAGGGTGTTAGGTTCATGAGTGCAAACTTTTTAAAGGGTGATAGAGGACCATAAATGGTGAAAAAAATTGTTCTACGCATATGGTCAAATCTCAACCGTTACGTAGTTATTGAACTCCCCATGTTTTTGACTCTTATTGCCTTTACTGGCTATAACTTTAAAATGGTCAAACTTATCGCAATTTTTTTTCCCTTATTCGAAAGATTATTGAATTTTCTATCAAATGGCATCTTTGAATCGATTGGTTTAGTTAAATAACTAAGTTTTCTAGAGCAAAATAGCTAAAAATAGCGTGTTTTAGTTTGTTTTTGTCAATTATCTTTGAAACATGCCTAATAAATTAAAATTCTTTCTTTGGCAAAGCCGTGGCCTCTATTCCACTCTACAATTCGTTCTTTGACGCCAAACGTCTAACTCTTATCGTTTTCTTGCAATTTTGATTTAAATGTGCGGCACAGTGCGCAAAAAGGTGCTTACCATGACGATTTCAAATTTATGGGCTTAAATGCGACGTTTAAATCAAAATTGCAAGAAAACGATAAGAGATAGAAGTTTGATGTCAAAGAACGAATTGTAGAGTAAAACAGGGGCCACAACTTTGCCAAAGAAAGAATTTTAATTTATTACGCATTTTTCAAAGATAATTGACAAAAACAAATTAAAACACACAACTTTTGAGCTATTTGCTCTAGAAACTTAGTTATTTAACTAAACCAATCGGTTCAAAGATGCCATTTGATGGAAAATTCAATAATCTTTCGAGTAAGGGTAAAAAAACTGCGATAAGTTTGACCATTTTAAAGTTATAGCCAGTTAAGGCAATAAGAGTCAAAAACATGGAGAGTTCAATAACTACGTAACGGTTGAGATTTGACCATATGCGTAGAACAATTTTTTTCACCATTTATGTTCCTCTATCACCCTTTAAAAAGTTTGCACTCATGAACCTAACACCCTGTATAAGGTCCATATCATCGATTGTTTTCGAAAAATGTCAATTGGTATTCATTGGGAATCACTGAATCTGAACCATTCGAATCCCCTCAGCGCCTGAGTACACGCCGAGTCGTAGAGTGGATAAGATGAGGAAACGATTTATTTTATTTTTATTTCCATTTCCTTTCCGGTTTCCAACACAACCAACGCAACGCGCGCACCACCAATAATGGTCCCAAAAGATCATAGAAACGAAACGTTTCACTTGGAATAGTAGCAAGCGCCCGAGACCAGCCAGCACACTCTAAATCTCCAAGTGCCGGGGAAAATTGGTATCTAGGGTATGGCCGTCGCTCGCTCGTCAGTGGAATACGAATGTGGGTGGATCTGATGGTAGAACGTGAAGCAAGAGCTCCGTAGGGGCAATAGGGGGATACACTTCTCCATGGTAACTATCGTCGTCAGTGCTCGCTCAGCAGCATCCCAGCTGGCATTCCTAGCTCTGAAATGGTAGCATTCCATTGTGGCTCAGCCTCTTTCCACTGGCACTGGGGCGGTGGGGTGGCCTTAGCACATTCCAGTAAGGGGGAGTTTTCCGACGGCACAAATACTAGGGGAGAAGTAGTCCAACACTCACCAATACACTATGCACTGACTGGTTGGCTTGGCTGGCGGCTAGTTGTTGAGCATTGTTTGTATTTGGCGTATCAACTACGGTCACATGGGATGGAATTTGTGTTTCGTTTGACGATGGCTGTGAACGATGATGATGATGATGATGATGATGATGATAGGAAGGAAAACGTTATTTTCTTGCTTTAGCGTCGGTCGGTGGTTGAACGAAAGAATTTCGTTGAACTCGAGGGTAGGTCCGATTCAAGCGTATACTGGATTTGGTTGGTTATGAATATTTCAGAAGCATGCGCATGAAGTAAGTTATTGTAATTGGTTGTTAAAAATAGTTTGCAAACCATGTTTAGTTGATTTTGATTTTGATTTTATTGTACAACCAAACATTTGAATTTAAAGTTTTTATAAAAAAGAAAGTAGCAAATCGACAGAAAAATGGAACATGTGGATGAAATTTAGCATTTAAATTTTCGTTGACAGTTTCGACTGTACTTCAGAAGTCCTCCAGAGGGGTCAAAACGATCTCAGTATCATCAACGCTGCCTTGAGATGGTGCGCGTATTACATGATGGTTGCCTAAATCGCTCTAGGTCCTACCGAGGCGATCGTCGGTACCGTACATTGTTGACGACGAACAGTCTTGCACGCAGTTTGACCATCTGTGAGTAGTCTGAGTCGATGTCCAGCGCCACGATTGGTTTTGGCGTGAATGATTCCGGAGAGGTGCCGTTTAGCAATTAGAACATGCCCAATTTGCGATACCATCTGCTGCTGTGGTACTGTTCAGTCACAGACAAACAGACGTCTCACTTTATCCACTTCCCATCGTTTCCCTTTTTAACGGACTAATACTCTGTAGTTTGCAAATCTCTCCCTCATGGCGTTCACATCGTTTTTGCTTCTGCTTGACGTTTGCTCACTACCGCCATCTACTCAGTGAGTTTGCGTAACACAGCGTAGTTAGCATTGGGCGATTGTGCTTTTGTGACGATGATTTTAATCACACCTTGTGGTTCAGGTATAACTAGGGTAAGAGTGCCATAGGTAATCTCACGCTTCCAAATGCATCCTATTCGAAAACAAGCGATTAAGGCACCATTTGATTCTGTTCTTTTTGTTTTCATGTGTGCTCACTTCAAAAAATTCAAAAATAAGAACGACGAGTCAAATGCTATTATTCGACAAAGTTGTAGGCTATTTGCGTTCGTCAGTTTTTGAGCCCTTAACTTTCCAATCGCTGGTCTGAATAGCTTAGTTTCTAAAAAGCAGTATAACACTTCCAGATAAACTATTTTGCCTCTGTAGAATAGATTATTGCCTGGCAAAACCAAAACCGCACTCACATACCGAGCAAACGAAACACATCCCCACGAAACGAGAATGGAATGCTGGTTCCATTTCAGTTTTATTTTATTTTCCACGGTCTTTTTTTTGTGCTCGCGCTATATAGACATATTTACGATCATAGCTTTATTATTATGGAAGAGAAGAGCCGAGCCGGAGCAACCACCATTGCGATTTCCCAGCTAGGCGATGCTCCAGCTCCAATAGGGGAAAAGCAAAAAAAAAAGAAAAATTGCACCCAACCCCAATCTAAGCTATATATGGCAACAATGGGAACCAGAGAGAAATTTTCATCACAGGATAGACGGCGGTTCACTACTGCCAACGACACCAGTGCGATGGCGAACGGAGCTGCTATTCCGGAAGGTCGTCATTCACAGACATACGGCGATGGAGCAGAAATTCCTTGCTGACTGATTCGTTCGCCATACGACCACACTTGCGCTTATAGGAACGAGACAGTGGATCCCAAGTCATTTTAGTTGTTCTAAACGCCATCTTTTTAGCATGATTCACGTGAGTTCGTCGGCGAAACGTCTGCTGTTCTTTTAGTCAATATTTTCATAAAAATGAATGAAATGTTGAATCACTAATAACATGGAAATAGCAAAATTCTCAATAATAATTAAAAAGAGGCTTTACGAAATGCTGACAAACCGATCACAAATATCGATGTCACATGGATATGGAAATTTCAAAAATAAAATTTGCATTTAGAGTATTAAATTCACTAGTTTTTTTTATTCTTAATCACTTAACCTAATTTACAGCTCTATTGTCCACTGGGGCACTAAGTGAGCAATTTCAATTGACAACTGCACTTACATTTTGTACAGCGCCTAGATTCTTATTCTACTTTATCGAACTGGTGCCTTTCTGCTGCTTTCACTTTTTCTACTTTATACCTAGTAGAATGATGAGCACAAGGATGATGATGGATGGCCGTTGTTCCTTTCCAGTCCGATTGGGGGTCCATTATGAGTAGCAATTCGCCGATGTCCAGGTATCCGGGTCCGTTTGAGCCATGGAGCTCAGAAGAGGGTCAGTGTCAGTTGCTCTCGGGGGAAAAGCAACTGACGAAAAATTGCAAGTGCCGGGGCTGGGAATCAAACCCATGACCATCCGCATATGAAGCGAACGTGTGACCAACTACGCCACGGGCCCCGGCTATAAAAAAATCACTAGTTGTAAGATTTTAAACGCGTTCTTCGGTTTTCGAAGAGCAAAATTAGGCGGAGAAGGAAATTTTCCTTTCCAACCGATGCTTACTGATCAATTTCGCCCCAAAGTGGCATTCCCAATATTTCGATTTTTGGAGTTATTTAACTTGAAGTTTAAATTTGTTGAACAAAATTCTGATACATGGTTTCATGGAGATTCACTGGGTACTGGTTTTACAGAAAATCTTTTGGTAATATTGGAATTGCCACTGATGTTATCCGCAAAAGTAGTTTCAATTTGACCCCGGATTACGGTACGTTTCACGGCGTTCCAGGGAGCGTCACCCAAGCAGCAATTTGATGGTTAATTTGCTTTCAAGACGTCGTAAGAGCCGTTTCAATAGCAAGATGATTTCATTTTGGCCTTATGAAAGAGTTTATGACCTTTTCAATACTGCTTGAATTTAAAATGTTACTTGGACAGGAACGTTTCAGAGTGACTCAGGGGTTTCAGAGGCGTTCTACAGGGGATACTCAAAATAACTGGGTTAGGCAAAATTTTCACTTTTCAAAAAATGTTCAACTAGCTGAAACTTTTCGAAAAGGGCTACAAATATTCTCAATTTTTTACTGTAAGATCATCAACTAGTTGTGTATCAGTCAGTGGTCCAAATTTGGAAAAGTTCGAGCTATTCTACACGAAGTTAGAAAGATTCTAGAAAAAGGTATAAATATCCGATAGCCAAATTTGAGCTGTTATATCTCCGAATTCAACAAACCGAATGCAATGAAATTTTGATCATTTATTACTAATATAATAAGCTATTGAAAACTTTTTACTAAACTTTAAATTCTTTATACGAAAGAAAATTATAACGATGAGATTTTTTTTCTAATATAGCCAGTGAAGAGAATTGTCGGACAAAAGAGGCATAAAACAAGCAACAAAGAAGGCACAGCGATTACTCTTTATCCCAACTGGTAACAGATAATGAGATGATCTCGAAAATTTTTGTTGCAGACAAAACGGAAGCTAAATTTGTTGCGTACTTTTCAACTCGTGAATAATCGATTATTATCAACCCAAAATCAAAACTTGTTGATGATACATCTTCAGCAGCATTGCAGTGTTTACCGACTCCAAGTTACCGCTCGAAAGTCATAATGCAAGGCTTAAAAATCTCTAAACTCGTGGTACATGATCTTTGTCCTATTCTGCTCAAGTTGGGACAAACCTATGTCGCATTGGAAAAATGTCGCAACAAATTCAGGTTGCGACATTGTCGTTATTGTTGCGCGATGATTGAATTTTGATTCACTGAATATAGCAACAATTTATCCAAAACTTCATCATCGTTTCAAAACTGGAGATAATAATCATAGCTTATTTAAATTCTCATTAATTGACTTGAATATATTTATGTCTCAAAAACGGATTCTTAAGTTTTCATCCGACGTTTCGGTCACTATATTGTGCCTTTCTCATGGAATTAATTATGCTCCGTTTTCTCGTAACGTAGGCCCACAGCATAGGCCAAATTTGTCCCAGACGAACGTATAGTCTGCCGCCTGCGGCGGGGGTTCGGTAGAGGGAAATTCCGAAAACGATCCGGGTCGCAGAACTACGATGCAGTTGCCTGTTTGGCGACACTTTTACTCTACTGAACCACCGCCGTAGGCGGCAGACTATACGTTCGTCTGGGACAAATTTGGCCTATGCTGTGGGCCTATGTTACGAGAAAACGGAGCATAGTTAATTGATTGTACGACATTTCCCCGAAAACCAGTTTCCCGAATGAAGTTTCCCCGAAAGTTTTTTCCCCGAATGTACCATTTCCCCGAAAAATGTTTCCCCGAATGTATCGCTTCCCCGAATGTACCGTTTCCCCGAAAAGATTATTGCATATGCCATTTAACATTGACCCAATGCACAACTAGGGGCATACGGTCTTTAGGACAAAGTACGCTTAGCCAAAGTACGTCAGACCGAAGTACATTAAGCCGAATGGTTTGCGAAGCTGAAGTTCATAGGGTAGAATGGGTCAGTAGACCGTCTTCTTAATTTTCTCATAAACGATGTTGAAATTTGTTTTCGAAGACCTAGAAGATGTTTGAGTCTCTTGAGCGTTTTACATTTCTCGAATCTAGGGAATTCTATGGATACTGGGATATATTTCCATGATTCTACAATATTCTTCTATCCTTTTTCCTTTTCTCATATAGATGATTTCTTGATGTTGATGTTATACTGTTACTGAAGTAATGATGATCAACCCAAGTAACATGTTGATAGGCAATTAGTCTTGTAGAGGTTTTGAAAACCGCCATAAATCTTTCTATCCATTATTTTGGTTTTATTATGGTTCTAAGAACCTCTTCTAGTGTATTTGACTAAACAATGCTACTTGGGAAGTGATCACTTTGCCAACATTCCATCTGAAAATTTCGCCTCTTTTTATAACATGCAGTTGTTTTAGTTGTAATATTGCATAGCTTATTGACGGTAGTAATTTATCAAACCACTGACTGTCCCGACAGATTACCCTTCTTTGAGAAGTCGGCTATTCTTTTGAGTATTGGGTTATATATGATCAAACTGTGGTTTTTCTTGGCTTTCAACTCAATTGTAATGATGCTCGTCCGGCGTAAGGATACTTTCGGCCTAATGATTGCAGCCTAACGTATTTCGGCCTGACATACTTCTGCCTAAAGATCCAGTAGCGTCTTTTTGGCTAGATTGATAAACTTTTATTTAATAAAATTTTCCTTCTTTCAAACTTAGGCTGTTTTTTCAAGTTGAACTGCTCAATCAATCATCAATAATTTGACTGCTGCTATGTTTATTTATTTTTGTGACCGACTGTTCCAGTAGGTATCTATGGGCGTTCTAGTAGAAATCTTCATCAAAGATTCTCCCTTCTTTCATCATATACTGTTCTTTCAAAATATTGCCGGCGGTCTAACTACTAGTATGTTCTGTGTAAATGTCAATTCCAAATGCTACTTCGGTCATGATTGATCCATTCATTAACAAAAAAACTGAAGAGTGCTTAGCTTCAAATGTGTTTGTCAAACAAATTGAATTACATTGACTTTTGTTTTAAAACCTGTTAATACACTTTAAAATTGTGCTCATAGACTTCTTTCGCTAGCAAGAATACTTTAAGACTTAAAGTAGAAGTCATCTGGATCATGTGTTTTACAATGACAATGAACTTCAGCAGATTACTACCACAATCACGATGACTCGTTTTGAAGGTATTATGCGTTTAAAGGGCGTTTTCATCGATTGAAAATTCAAAAAAAAAAAACAAAGAACAACTTATGAATAGAAGAAGGGAAAATTATGATGAGCATGTTTTTAGTTGGGTGCCATGTCATTTTCAATCAGTACAAAAGAAAAGAACGACCCATATTTAAAAAAAAGCAAACCTCATTGAAGCATCATGAAGAACGTTATATCTCGAAGAATTCATGGTAAAAGGGAATGCACAATATCAATGAGATGTGAAAGTATCCATGATCTTGATATCTTTCTAACGACCACACATCGGCACACTTTGTACTCAGGCTAACTTTCCGCTACTTCGTTTCAAGGACTAGTTCAGACAATGGAATTAATCAAGAACATGATTAGAAACCAGTACTAAAAATAGTATTATAAATATTTCGGGGAAACGGTTCGTTCGGGGAATCGTTTTTCGGGGAAACTTCATTCGGGGAACTGGTTTTCGGGGAAATGTCGTACAATCAGTTAATTCCTTGAGAAAGGAACAATATAGTGACCGAAACATCAGATGAAAACTTAACAATCCGTTATTGAATTTTTCTTCGAAGACTGAAAGCTATAACCTCAAAGCAAAACAAAAAATAAATAAAATAAAAGAATTCCAAACTTTTGTATATTACATATTAGTTATTCAACCATATTAAAAATAAGCCTTTTTCAAAACTTGATCGTGATGTTTAAAAATGTTCATTAATAATATAACATTTTTTTTTGTAAAACATAATGAAAATATTTTTGTGCGCCTGTCTGTATGAGAATCCCCCATAGTGCAAACCCCACTGGAAGCGCCCTAAAACGCCTTGAAGCCCCTCTGAAAACCCCTTGAATCTTCCTTGACAGCCCTCTAAATTTCTTGAATCTCCGGAAACACCTAGAAATGCTTTGAAACTCCTCAGAAGCATCCCTTAAACCCCCTTGCAAGCGCCTCCGGAACCCCTCAAAAACGCTTTCAAAACTCCAATGAAACATGGAAATAAAAATTTGACACATTTGTATCAGACAATTCCTCCGAGATGAGCTAGCCTAGGGCTAAAAATCTCGTTGATACAGATAAAAAAATAAAAAATATCAGACAATTCAAAATTTCGACCAACTGTATATTAACCTAGATATTAACTGTTCAAAAATTAGCAGGAATCAGTCAAGATTACGACGAACTTGCTTCATGATGTGTGGAACAATTGGGTTCCTGACTTCTAGTACATATACTTAATTTCTCGTGGCAAATTAAATTTATTGTAATTAAAATTCAATGGGAAGTATACACGGAAGTATAATAGATGACTGGATCCAGACGTTCATTGGATTTTTTGGAATTTTGCACGGAAAAATAAATGAAAACAAAAATTTTAATATTAACTGTTTGACAATGTTGATTAAGATTTTTATGTAATTTACCAAAATTTTATTTGTGACCGTCATATCGAAATTTTATGTTCGAATTGAATTCTGCATTTATTTGGGAATACGTTTGGCAATTGTTTCGACCATTTTAAGTTTCTTTGGATTTCATTCGGTGGTTTATTCCGGCCTTTTGGGAATTCCTTCAGTAATGTATTTGAATTTTGTTTTCCTCTAAAAAATCTATTAAAGATTCTTTTGGGAGTTGTTTTGTCAATTACTTCGAGGATCCTTCGACAAAATCGGGTCCGTATTGTATAGCCATAATTGGAGCACTTACCCTAAGAGATAAAATATCTGACAAAAATAACTTAAAACTGTTCCTGAAACACTTGAACAATAGCAAACTTTGATATTTGAAGCTCAGGCGAATAGCTCATTGCTATGATTAGATTTTACAAGAACTATAAATATGATAGGGGTACCGTAAAACGGGGTATGGAATGGAAGCAATTTAGTAAATTGGGATATTAATCTCCAAACATTGATAAAAGCCTAAAAGTATGCAATGCCCTTGTAATTTCATGTAGATAAATATTTGTTGTTAAAAATTTGTTAATAAAACATTAAAAAAACTACCCAAAAAAGAAAACTAACCATGAATAACATGTAATCATATGTTGATGTACTGTTAAGCATTTATTATTACAAAGATTATGATTTTTGATAGCTATATTTATTGTGTTTTGCACTCAATACTCCACAAACTGATTTTTATATGTAGAATTTAGTAAAAAATCAATGTTTTGATATAAAAATTCTATCTAATATATTCCACAAGCCTTCTCTCATCATGTTCATATTCCTTAGATTTCTATGTGTGATTATTTTTTGAGATTTGATGTGTTTTAAGGGCATTATCAAAGTTTCCCCCAAATGAAAATCTGATTTTCGGTTATATGAAAAACTAAAAGTTATCCAAAATATTTCAGATTATCGAATCTTATTATTGCAATTGATAACTGATACTCCAGTACTTGTTTTAAAAATATAAAGCTCGGGGAAATACTGTGACATGTAAAAATTTTGAGAAAATTTGCTGAAAAACTATCAAAGTTACCCCATTTTACGGTACTCACTAAACAGATTAAATTGCTGCGTAAGCCATGATTTTCTGCTTATTTAAAATGTTTCATGATTTTGCGAATGAAATTATCAAATATTGCCTTGGTGATCGCGACGTTTAATCAGTTTAATTAGTTTAGGCTATTAAGTGAGTCCCCTTTATGTAATGATGAAGTTTAAGGGGTAAAAAATAGATAATATCTTATATCAAACAAGCCAATATCACTTTTTGATCTCCATATCAAAATTTGCTATTACTGATATTTTTTCTCTACTCGGGATATTATTTGGTGCCTGAGGCCTCTAATCCATGAGTAATATTCGATATGGATCGGAATGTTGGAATAAGAGAACACATAATTATTTTTAATCCTTTCGGATGATCACCAAGAATAGTCGAATTCATCAGCGAAGCAAATATTGTGAAACATGATGTACGATGCTTACTATTCCAGCTTTTTTTCCTCCTCTGCTTCTCCAGCTTAGTATTTTATGAGTGCTTCCTCAGTTATTTGAAATATTTTCAGCTATTTATTTTGTCCATAGTCGCTTAACTATGGCAAGCAAAACTGTTTAATTTCAAATTAAATTGACATTCAACAATAGCATTCCCGCTAGCTCTCTAAACTATGCTTGGTATCATCCACCTGGAAAATATGAAGCCCAATATTTGCAGCAAAGCTCATTCTCTTCCGCTTGCCAAGCTCAAGCGCACCATATTGAACTAGCATGAAATCCAATCTATTTCCAATTTGCATTTGATTGTGAATAGATTCGAATCGCGTCCTTTCCATCTCGCATATTATTGTAGGCGTATCGCCCGCACAAACCCTGCTGGAGCAGGATAGTTTCCTCGCTTGTGTAGGTTCCTATGTATTCTAAATTTCAGGATACTTTTTTCCCTACTTGTCCCTTGCTGATTGCGTTCGCTTCGAAGCGAACGTTTCCATGCGTTGGAAAAGTCTCGGTTTGAAACTTCAACTTTTCATTCGAATAGCCAAAATGCGGACGACTGCTGCCAAGCAAATACTTGAATGCCGCAATGTTCAAATGATTTTTTTTTTCGATTAATGCCTATGCCCATCACATCCCTCGAGAGTTGAAGAATGTGGATATAGTTCCACCGCTAATTAAGTTGAATATTTCGCATCATTCCAATGCCACGGCAATAAAGTGAAATTTTAACCCTCTCTTACCCATGGTAGCACAGGTGATCCACTACTTTGCACTGTTCATTTAACTCTAAAACAAAAACGAGCAGAGAATTTTTGACCAAATCTGGCATAATAGTTCATCAAACATATACAAACATCTGACGAAAAAATGGGAATGATCTAACTTATCCTGTATTTGTATGAACAGTGCAAAGTAGTGGATTACCTGTGCTACCATGGGAAAGAGAGGGTTAAACTGTTTTCCTGTAATGCCGGAATCGCACAGAAAATTGTTCTAAATTTAATAACGTGACATTTGCTAAGCCAGGCGTGGAACATCCATTTGGAGTCATCAATCATTGATCATCTAGAAAGCCCTCCCTGTCGTCAGTGTAAATCCACATCACGGAAGCAAAAGAATACGTAAATGGGTTATAAAAAGACATACACAAACCTCTACATATACACGTCTTAGGGAATTTACACCAAGTGACAAGTAGCTCACACTTGGCTTAAGGCTCAAGCATTCGTCATCATTTTTCGGAAATTAAAAAGCAGTTTTCTCGTTGCAAATCAAAACAAGGATCATGAAAATATATTCACTGCATTATATTCCTCATGTGGAGTACAGTGAATATATTTTCATAGCAAAAACTTTTGTTTTGAACGAAAAAACTGCTTTCAAATGTTTGATGATGACGATGATTTCAATGACGAAAAGTTCAACGTTAAGGTACAATGACGAGAAACCCACAAGCGAAAGATGGAAATATTAAAATCAAGCATATCATCGTTATGCTATTTGATGTGCTTTTTATTGTCAGACCAGCCACCCCTTTCTGTGGACCGCCGCGCCGCATACGTTTGCTAGCCCTATAAAAGAAGTGCAAAAGACAGGGTGCCGCGCGGTGTGGTTCAGAATAATGAGAATAATGAAAGCGAATAAATAAATTGACGGAAACCACGGCAACGGCGAATGCATGTGAAATTGATTACACTTAACTGGTTAACACTTTGGCTTTGTCAACAGCATTATATATATATACATCAGAAATGCATGCAAACGTCTGTTCAGGGTTATCTTTTTCGTGTTTTTTTTTTGTTACTGAGTCTTCCGATTATATTCAATTCATTCTGTGATCTATACAGATGCTACAGATGTGTCTACCAACATTCCTTCCTTTTCCCGTAACTGGCAAGGGCTTTGCCAGCGTCTTTACTGAGCTTTTTATAAGCAGGATCACTGAATTTGGTACATTGAGCAAAATTATAACTCCAGTCAGTTATCCTTTAAATTTATTAATTGTGCCTTTTCTTCAATCGCGGAATAGCAACAATAGATATGTGCATCAGTTTGAGCCAAACTAAATTTCAGAAGGGATTTGTTTATTTCAAACATGTTTTGGAAAAAAACTACTTGTTTGCAGTTTTGCTACAGGGTATATTTCCAAATCCTGGCGGAATATTACTGTAAAGTTCAAATAAAGTTTATTCCGAAAGTGGGTCGAGCGTCGTATGAAGAAGCAAAGAGTTTCAGACCTATCAGTTTGACCTCTTTTATTCTGAAATGCTTAGAACCCATTGTCGATCATCACATCCGTGATGTTCTTCTGGACAATGTGCATCTTCATGAGAACCAACATGCTTACTAATCTGGAAAGTCCACTGTGACTCTTTTACACAAGTTTGTTTACGATATTAAGAGAGCATTCACTGAGGAGCAATCTTGTTTAGGTGTCTTCTTAGATATCGAGGGTGTTTTCGACAACATGCCTTTCGATGCCATATTGGAGGCCGCAAGGGGTCATGGTATATCCCCAATGATTTCCAATTAGATTTACCAAATGCTCAAAAACCGTCATCTCTTCTTGACATTGCGTCAAGCAGCGATTCCCAAGTAATCAAAAGTTCAGATAAAAGGGTACTTTATAAGCTAAGCAGCTTGTTCGAGGTTGCTCATTAGCCTTCTAAGGGTGTGAACCATTTCGCTTGTTCGTTTAACTTTTAGTTAAAATTTGACACTTGAATAGTTATTTCGAAAATAACCCTCCTCGCGAGCAGGGTTAGTCTTGACAGTTCGATAGTTATTTTTTGTTCGCAATGATTTGGCTGCGTACTGTATTTTGTTCCAAATAACTACTCCTCTGTCAAATTTCAAATGGGCCACCGTCGTGATTATTTTTTAACTTTTCGATGGAAAATAACTATCCAAGTGTCAAATTTTAACTAAAAGTTAAACGAACAAGCGAAATGGTTCACACCCTAAGCAGCTTCATTTTTAAGTAATTTTGGAACTTGAAAGTTCACATAACCACGCTGGATGGCCTTCTAAGCAGCTTCTGACAGAACTTTGACAAAATTCATGCAGAAACGAAAATGTGTTTTTCAGAATCACAACCACAACAGGGTGGTGTTGGTGGGTTTGTGATTCATGTATGGAAATTGCTTCTGATAATTATATTTTCACACATGTCGCTGCTATGTAGATTTGAACTGGATCCTCCTGCGTGCCGCTGCGCTGCTGGAGACACTTGACAAAGTCAAGCTAACTTCACTACTGTACAAATGTGCAAAAGTAGCTTCCGACAGAAAATCGATTCAAGTCAGACTTTACCTGCTGTTCATTCAATCGCAACTGTAGTGCAGTGGTAGAGCGAAGGATTCTCACGCAGTGACTATCGGTTCGAATCCGATAGGCGGCAATTTTGTTTTTTTTTTTTGCTCAAGCCTAATATTCATTGATTTGATACATTTATATTTGTCTTGTATTCGTGTATGCTCAAATAGTTGTTTTCTGTAAAAGAAATAAATTTTATCTTCATTAAAAGACAATGCTACTGAACTGAACTTCTATGAACTTGAAAGTTCCGACAAAAATCCGAGTAGCATCTTAAGCAGCTTTAAAGTTCCGCGAAGTTCAGATAAAGTCAAGGGAGAGTCTTATTCCTACTTATGGCTTTAACGACGACTATCTAACAGGGTTAGTTGGTATGCGCATCAGCACCCTTTTTCGACCTGATGCAAAGCGCCCTTTAGGTAGGTGAGAGTTGGTGTTGGCAATATGGGCTCTCGGTTAATCCGAGTAAAACATCTATTGTTCTTTTGACGGAAAGGCGAAACCGTAATGGCGTTCGACCTTTGCGACTCTTTGATTCTGAAATCGATGTGACTGAACGGGTGAAGTACGTTGAAGTTATTCTTGATTCTAGGCTTTCCTGGACACTGCACATTGAGTTCTAAATCAAGAAAGCTTGTATGGCCTTCGGGCACTGCCGGCGAACCTTTGGTAAAACTTGGGGTCTAAAACCCAAGTATATCAAATGGTAGTATCTTATGTATCTTATGGATATCTTGTGTGGTGGCAGAAGGGCGAAGTGAGAACAATCCAATCAAAATTAGACCATCTCTAAAGGATGTGCTGAATGGCGATGTCTGGAGCGTTCTCTTCAACTCCCACGACAGCGCTCGAAGTTCTCTTTGGCATTGCCCCACTACACATTCATCTTAAACAAGAAGCAATTTCCGGCACTTACCGCCTATCGGCACTCGGTTTACTGGAGGAAACTCCATTTTCCCCGAAATACCCTTCTCGTGATGAGTGGGCATCGGTTATCTGGAGAGAAGTATTTCAGACGGCATCGTATGTTACACTGATGGCTTCCTTCTCGAAGGTCGGCCAGGTGCTGGTGTCCACTCTCGTGAGCTAAGGCTGTATCAGTCTTACTCACTTGGTAGACACTGCACCGTTTTGCAGGCTGAAATCTTTGCTCTTATGTGCGGAGTGCAATCAGCACTTCAGCAGCACGTAATGCAAAGTAATATACTTCTGTTTAGATAGCCAGGCTGCTATTAAAGCACTTGCTTTGGCCAACTCTAGGTCACAGTTAGTATCGCTTGTCGAACTCAAATCGAGGAGCTGGATTCAGCATGCTGTTCACCTTGTATGGGTACCAGGCCATTCTTCCATCGCTGGAAATGAAATGGCTGATGAGTTAGCTCGCACTGGAGCATCTCATGACTTTAATTGGCCCTGAGCCAGCTATTCCGATATCGAAGTGTTGGGTAATGCCACTCTTCTTCTTCTTCTTCTTCTTCTTCTTCTTCTTCTTCTTCTTCTTCTTCTTCTTCTTCTTTTTTCTTCTTCTTCTTCTTCTTCTTCTTTATGGCTCTACGTCCCCACTGGGACTTGGTCTGCCTTGCTTCAACTTAGTGTTCTTTGAGCACTTCCACAGTTATTAATTGGAGGGCTTTTTTGCCTGCCATTACATGAATTTGTATATTGTGAGGCAAATACAATGATACACTATGCCCAGGGAGTCGAGAGAACGGAACGGAAATCGAACCCGTTGTCTCCGGATTGGCGATCCATATCCATAACCTTAACCACTAGGCTAGCTGGAGACCTCACTCAGCACAAACAATACTGGAATAGTTTGGAGTCATGTCGTCAAACAAAATTGTATTGTACTGAGCCATCTCTAGGGGTGGTGAAGTATCTAACAAAGCAGAAATGCAGCATGCTGGTCAAAGCTTTTACTGGTCACTGCCGACTCAGATATCACATGGCAAATATTCAGCAAGCTGATTCATTTGTATGTGATAGGGGTGAATCTGATTATGGAACTTCGTATCATTTGATATGTAACTATCCATCGGCAACTGCGTTTCCGAGTACTCAGTAAACACTTAAGTGAAACTGACTTCAGAAACCTAAATCTTCAGGATGTTCTGTTGATCTTGACCCGCTGTGGTAAATAGTTATAGGTTCTCTTTACGCTTTATGCGTTATCACAGTGCTCTTTTCAGGATGCTATGTGAACTAATTGTGGTACGGTTTTGCGTGTATGACGATCCTATTCCCTTATCTGTCTTTTCGTCTATCCCATCAATTTTTCCTTCCCTTTTCCCTCAGGTAAATGATGAATGGGCTCGTGTTTGTGGCGATGGCACAAATTTCCCAAATGGAGGAGAACGTGCCTCTGGAGCCGACTCACTTATGCCTGATACCTGATACATTTAACGAAAAAAAATCAAATCGGTTACCTGCAAAAAAACATATTGCTCACACATCACTACTTGAAGAAGTACTTTTTAAATGTCAATACATGATATTTTACATTCAACCATCACAATTTAGGTCAGAAATAAAAGAAGCGTAAGTCACTTGTGCTGAAAGATACAATAAATGAATACCCGGAGAAACCCTTTAGAACTTTTGGGGAAGAACTTACGTAGGAGTGTTTGGTTTGGATTTTGGACGAATCCCTATAAAACACTTCGAGTATATTTGGAAGAATTCCTAGATTAAACCCAGAAAAAAAGTTCTGGAGAAATCCCTGGAGAAATAGAGTGGGACTTATTTTATAAAAACTCTTTGGGATATCATTTCCTACAATGGAAAGTGATCTACTGATCGAAATAAGTGAGCTGTGCAAAAATGATCGACTTCGGTTGATATTTAGGGGTGGCGCAAAGGGTTCAAGCTAGAGCTAACATTCAAAAAACATTTCAAACATAACTTTTCTAAACTAAATCGGTTATTGCAGAGGCCAATTGGGCCAAATTTGACCTCGAAATGGTGATATCTCTATTGGTTTTTGAGAAATTTGAGAAAACAGTCCTATTTTGGTTTTTGGCTTGGTCTCAAATTTGGCACAATTGGGTTCCGGACAATTTCAAGGTCAAACTTAGCATTTTTTGACCAATTTTTTACTCCCTCGCCCCCCTCGTAGCATATGTTCCCATAACTAACAAAAAGCTACGTCATTTATGGATGCTCCCAAAGAAATGTTTGAACATTTTATTCTACCATAAGTTCCACTTAAACCCTTTGCGCCACCCTTAAATATCAACCGAAATCGTTCATTTCGACTTATTTCGACCAGTAAATTACTTTCCAATTGGGAAATGATATCCCGAAGAGATTTTGCAAAAAAAAGCCCCACCCTACTGGAGAAACTCCTAAAAGGGCCATGGTGAAAATCCCTAAACAATCCCTAGAAAGATTCGTGCATGAATTTCTGTAGAAATCTTAAATTTATCTGTGCAATACCGAACAAAAACTGCTTGATAAGTCCAAGCAAAAAATACAGAAGGAATTTTTGAAGCAATCTTATGGAGAAATTCCCGTATGAATCCCATGTGCAATTCCTGGAAGAATCATTGGAGAAATCATTGCAAGAATTTCTGGAGAACTGGAAGAAAAAAGGATGCCCTCAAATGATCCTAGAAGGAAAACCTGGAGGAATCTTAGGAGGCATTTCTAGAGGGGTTGCAGAAACTACTGCAAAAAGCCCAGCAGAAAGTCCTGGAGACATCCCAAGAAGATTTTCTTGAGAAATTCCATGAATAGTTAGTTTTTTAAAATTAAGAAAAATCATTGATTTTTAAATTTTATATGAAAGAGTACATTTTCATTGATCACTATGATTTTTTTTAGATTTTTTGAATTAAATTTTCAAACCTAAATTTGCAAGAAAATTTCAATAATTTAAATCAGCGCATCGGATCTTCTTATTTTAATTTTATTACGAGTGAGCAAGAACAAAACACTTTACTTCTTGAGATTTTTACATCTCAGGTTCTGATGCAATGTATAGCTGGGCAGGGATGGGAACACTCACTTGCAAAGAGTTACACTCATTTGCAGTTTTCTCAGCTCAGAAGCGTGCAATCAAGAAACTATGTATGGACGACTTTTGCCTTGTGGTTTTGCCCAAAACTTTGCTGAATAGAGTAGGGGTCACACACGAATCCCAAAGTCGTAACAATGCTGTAAAAGTGACTCTCCACGAGGTGAGTGTAATTTACATTCACCTTGTGGAGAGTTGCCTTCGCAGCTCCCTCACGACTTCGGTATGCGTGGGCGACTCCTACTCTATTCGGCAAAGTTTTAGGTAAAACTACAAGGCAAAAATCGTCCATACAACGTTTCTTTATTGCACGCTTTTGAGCTGAGAAAACTGTAAGTGAGTGTAACTCTTTGTAAGTGAGTGTTCCCATCCTTATAGCTGGGATTCCAAGAAGTTTGTCCTTAAATAGGTTCTCGTGCACCAGAAAAATAAAAAAAATAGAATTTTGACGCGTGGCGAGTAAATTCAGAATACGGAGCTATTTACCGCTAAAGATGTCAAGTTCTTGAGGAATTCAAACAGAACCTGTGGATATCGTGGTCTTGCGGTTAAAGGCGTCAGCCGTCTGGTCGTTCGTAAGCCTCGGGGTTTTGAGCTCGATTCCCGCTCTAGTCGGTGAAAAGTTTTCGTTAAACGAAAAATTCTGCACTGGTCCACTGAGTGTTTCGTGTACTGTCCGTTGTCTCATGTTTGTTATTGTGTTCAGTCTGTGCAATCTCTGATTGAAGTCGATGTAGTGTCTTTTAAATAAAACCCTGGCATGATTCTTGGAAGACTCTTACGAGAAATTCCCGAAGGAATGCTAAGAGAAATCTATGGAGCAAACTATGCAGATATTCCAGGAGGCATCTTTGGCAGAAGTCTTTGAAGCAATCTCAGGAGGAATTTCAAGAAAAATCCCTAGAAGAATATCTATATGTAGAACTGACTCCCTAGAGGTTCATATAGATATCCCAGCAGAAATTCCAGGAGGAATTCCAAGAGGAATTCTTGGAAAAATACCTAGGGAGTATTCATTAAGTACGTCACGCTAAAATTAGGAATTTTCGACCCCCTCGCCCCTTCGTACGGGGTTTTTCTATACTTAACACATAGCTTGTCACACTACACCAAACCCCCCATGACGTACTTAATGGATGCCCCCCTACAGAAATTCCTGGAGGGATTCTAGGAAGTAAATATCATAGGAGAAATGTCAGGAGAAATCCTTAAAAGGAGTGCCTAGAGTAATTCCTGGATAAAATTCTGAAGGAATCATACCAGTAATTATTGAAGGAATTTAATGAGGAATCCCAGCAGAAATTTTCAGCGGAATTCCTGGAGGAATTACTGGAGTATCAGCAGCAGGAATCGCTTGTCGTATCGCTACAAAATTTATGCGGAATTGCAAACTGAAATTGATGGATGAATCTCAGCAGGATTCTTGGAGGATCACCAAGAGAACTTCCAGGATGAATCCTGAAGAAATCTTTGAATGAAATCGCTCTAGGAAACCTGGAAGAATTCTAGCATAAATTGCTTGAATGATCAGGAATTCCTGAATCAATCGCACCATGAATTCCTGATGGAATCCCAGCAGAAATATCTGGAGGAAATTCTAAAGGAATCTAGAGAAATTCTTGGAAGTGTTTGGAAGGAGTCTTGAAGAAATTACAAGAGGAAAATGAGGGAGAAATTCTAGGAGAAACCACAGTAGTAGCCACAGCAGGAATGTATGCAGAAGTCCAGGAATTTCTAAAGGAACACCAAGAGGGTTTCCGGGAGGAATCCAATGGGGAATTTGTGGAGGAATCTCTGGATAAAACCTCTGCACGAACTATGGACGAATTCCTGGTTGAATCCATGGCGGCATCTTCCCAAAGAAGATGGAAGATGGAAAGGAATTTCTCAATGAAACATTTCTGAAGGACAGCTTGGAGACATTTCTGAAAAAAAATATGGATGTCAATGAAAGTTTTTTAGAGGAATTCTTGTAGGCATCTCTATTGAAATCTCTAGAATAAATTCGTTGCAAAATTTCTGAAGCAATATACATAAAATTTTCTTTAAGAACTCCTGGATAAGTTTTTGATAGAATCTGCGGTTAAACTTCTGAAAGAAATTTCTAGATTTTTTTTAAGGAATACATCCAGCAATTTCATAAGCAATCCTTAGAAATTTTTCTGAAGGAGTTCTCGGAAATATGATCTGGTTGAATCTTCAGAGAAGTTTCTAATTGAATCCCCCGAAGAAATTTCTAAAGGAATTCTTTAATGATTTTGTGAAAAAATCCACGAAGGAATTTCGCGAGGGATACCTGGCGGATTTCCGAAAGTTATCACTGAAAGATTTTTTTACGGAAGCTTTGAAGAAATTGCTGAAGGAATCCATGAAAGATTTTGTAACGGAATCTCTGGTAGAGTTTCTGAAAGAGCTCCAAGAGGAATTTCTAAAGCAGTCTTAGGAAGAATTTGGAAAAGAATTCCTGGGAGTTTTTTTTTATGAAATCGCTGGAATGATTTCTAGTGTAATCCGTGGCAGATTATCAGAAGGATTTCCCGGTGAAATATTCAAAGAACCCATGGAAGGTTTTCTAAGAAAACATTAGAAAAAAAATGGAGGAATTTCTAGAGGAATTTTGGAAGAAAACTATTGAGGAGTTTCTGAAGCAAGCCATGGAAGATTTTTTGAAAAGAATCCCTCCAGAAATTTTTGAAGGCATTCCTGGAATAATCACTGGAGAAATTCCTAAAGAATTTTCTACAGGATGTTCTAGGGGAAATTTGTAAGTAGTCCATGGAAAATTTACTAATAGAATACTTGGAAAATTTTTCAGAGGAATCCTTGAAGAGATTTTTACCAGATTTTCTGAAAAAAAAAATTTCTGAAGGACACTTCTCAAAATGTCTATCTGAAATTTCTGAAATTTTCAATGAAGAATTTGTGGATAAATTCAACACACAATATAGATTTTCAATTTTTGAAACTTTCGAGATTAGAAAAAAAACCGGAGGCTTTTTTACGAGTTTTTCTTAATTAGTTTTCAGTTCATATTACAGTTCATTCTCTACACTCTACTAGATTTTCGGCAAGACCGACTAAAGAAAAATCCAGCCTAATAAATGATAATACATAGTGATAATGATGACATCAAGCTACAGAGACATAACTCAATCAGACCTGAGAATAAATGGGAGAGATTCCTTCAACACCAAACTCTCGTCAACCCACCAAAAATCGAAACCCATTCCAACGATTCCGCATCCATCTTTTCGAAGCATCGAAATCTTTCCCTCCGGCCAAATCAGAGTGCCCGTGTCGGGACATCCGAGTGATTAATTGCCTACCTCATTATGTTCCATTTTTCCATGTGGGTTCGATCCATTTACCCTCCCACAGATCGATCCCAACCATGAGCGGGAAGTTTTTCGATAAGATATCTTCCGCAGAATATATTTATGGTTTTTTCAGTTCAAGGTCCGAAACATCTTCGAGAATTCCCCGAAGGCGCTTCCGCGTTGCATTAAAGTTAGTTGATACGGGCGAATTTCTATTCGGTCTAAGGAGTTTCCTTAGCAAAAGTAGCTAGAACATGATTCGCCTGGTCCTGGTCTGGTGCGTGGTTGGTCAGAAGCCAGAACAGGAAAAATGCTTTCCCATTTTCCATTCCCCCTTTATCCCAACTCAAACGTCTATTTCCTTGTAGGTAACAGCAAAGTTCGCTAGCTACCGATGCTGATTCTGCTGCTGCTGCCACTGCTACTGTGGTGAAAAATATTGTACACCATAAAATTCCCAACGGAGATGGAAGCTACAAGTAAAACTACTTTAGATCCGACTGAAATATAAATGATGGAAATAAAAATCCATGAAAGAGAGCGGAGTGAATCGGAAAAGTCAGTTTGATTTTTTATCATCCTGTTTCGTATAGGGTATGTGTGCCATCAGTAATCTCATGCTCCCTTTTTCATCCTATTCGAAAACAAGCGATTACGGCACCGATTGACTCCGTTCTTTTTGTTTTCATGGGTGCTCACTTCTAACAAAAAATACAAAAATGAGATACAAAACAAACAGCGCTTCAATCCTTTGTTTTTCGTGGGATGAAAATGGGAGCCACATGCTTAATAAGGGAACCAATACCCTACCTATAATGTTGCGACTGTGTCCGTCTCTGGTCGTTGCCTGACGATACGATGGTGGTGTTGTGTTGCTGCAGAAAATCAAACCATGGAGAAGAGCTAGCGTTACGACTTCTCTAGCAGGGTGGGCGGTAGCGTCGGTGAAATATAGCTTTCAGTGCGAGAAGTTTCCTGGGAAAATAAGAGATTTTTCTCCATTTGTCACTTGTGTGGAAACGTGCAACCGTATGAAAGAACCAGCAGCAGCAGCAGTGATCATTGCAACAATAAGATGAGACAGCATTCCGGAAGGAGTGATAGTTTTGAGAGATTTTAAAATTTCATACCCATCAAAGTGATACATTTCTTTGGTTTGATTTGATTTAGGGATTTGGTTTGATGGCAATTGATATCAGGCACAGCACAGCGGAGGGGAGTTTTGCGACAGCGTTCCCATGGGGTGGCAGACGGGAAACATTAATTCTGCATTACGTGGTGGGCTGTGTGGTATTTCTGTTTGCTTTTAAGTGCATGCCTTCGAATATTTATTTGTGTAACAGAAAGTTTTTCTACATTTTCGCTTAGGGAATCTGTACGACCTCAGTAATGCCAATCCTTTCCAGCATAGTTCTGGTCATCACAAATTCCTCCCCATGCTTCCCCTGATCAGTAGCTCCATGATACTGATACTGAAGGGATTAATCATATCTCAGTAAATAGTTCTTCATTGCAAAAGCATGTATACATTTCGTTCCAAAGCTCGGTTTTTACAGTTATTGTCATAACTATTCAACTTGGTAAGCCTCGTTGGATAGATGTACGACTTGTGCTATGGATTCCTTTGAGATATTTCTGGCCCAATTTCTGAAAGACTCCTTGTAGAGATTTCTGAATGAATACATAACGGAATTAATGAAGGAATTCCAGGAAAACATATCATTGGAATCTAATGCGCAAATTTTAGGCAAAATCCTTAGAATAATGAAGCAGTTTATGAATATATTTATAAAGGAATTCCTGGAGGACTTTCTGAATGGCTTTCTGAAAGAAATTTCTGAATGATATCCTGACGTAATTTCTGAAAAATCTCTTGTTTATTTCGTCTATAAATCTCTGGAACTACTCTTGAAGAAGCCCCTTTAGAAATATTTAAAGAAATCCAAACTAAAATAAAACAGAATTTTCGGCATTTAAAATCCTGAAACAATACTTTGCGAAACTCACGATGAATACTTCTGATGGAGAAAAACCGTTAAGGATATTTTTAGATAAACTCTTGGCAGAATCTCTTAATAAATTTCTGGACCGGTTTCTTTAAGAACTCATGGAAGAATATCAAAAAAACGTCGATGCTGTGACTACGATTGCGGAAACAGCTCTCACACAATTTTAGTTTAAGTGTTCGCTATTTATGTGTCGTGTTCTTGAACGGTTGAATTTGTTTCGTAAAATAAAATGCATATTAGTGATATGCTTTTTTTTCATACAATTTTTTTGATATTTTTTTTAAAGTCGTTTCCGTTGTCAAAATAAAACAATTTTTTGAAATATTGATCGTTCAGGGTTTTCTTGACGGTTTTGATTTGGGTGTGTGTTTTCAGTTGAGCTGTTGGACTGTAACTTGGATTGTAATCATAGTCACGACAAGCATCTTTAAAGTTAACTAATTTTACAGATTTTTTTTATAACTTTCATAATTAGTATTATTTTTCATGTTCTCAAGATGATTTTATAAATTGGATTGTCCTATGTATGACGTAAGACGACAATTTAAAAAAATATATGGTCAGATACATTTACAAAACAATAAACTTTTCCTTATTTTCCTTGATCTTCCTTTTGCATTACGTTGGGAGCAGCTCGCTGACGCAGTGTACGATTAGGGTTAAAAAGTTTAAAAATGACCCTAATGCCAGAGGAGGGTTAAAGAACCCATGGATAAATTTTCAAAAAATCCGTGAAAGAGTAAGTAAGATTCCTTTTACTTACTCTTTCACTGATTTGGAAAAAATCTTATGGACTTCATGCTGCAATTTCGGAAACAAGCCAAAGAAGATTTTCTAAGGGAGTTCTCAGAGAAATTTCTGAAGAATTTTCTAGAGAGGTTTATGAAAGATGTACCGGAAATCCATGAAAGATTTTGTGAAATTATCCCTTAAGAAATTTCTCGAGGGACCCCTGACAGATTTTCTAAAGCGAATGATTTTTTAAGGAAACTATATAAGATTTTTTACAGAAAGCAATGAAAGATGTATAATAACGGAATCTTTGAAAGAGTGGGATCGAGTCCCACTCCCGACAAACTCACAAAAATGTGAGTTCTTCCTTCGGAAGAGAAGTAAAGCGTGGGTCCCGAGATGAACTAGTCTAGGGCTTAATACAGATAAAAAAATAATGCGTCAAACAACTGTAACATTGCGATTCAATTTTAGCACTTTAGAGCATCAAAATGAAATGAAAATGTCACTTTGTTTAGCTTTTGTAGTCGCCATCGAGGGCGTAGGCAGCTTTTCGGTTAGGGGGCAAATTTGTACCTACTAGCTATTATAACTAAACGTAGTACGATGAAGTTGAGTATATTAACATTATATTCTTAAAGCATTACTTGATCCTTCAGCTCTCACTCTGTTGTATTTTGTTCAATACGTTAAAGAAAGCTCACCTAATCTACACAAATCAACGTGATGCTGGTAGCGGTGTCCAATTTCTGGAAGATTAAGGATTTTTATTCACTCGTGCATTATTTTTATCTGATTTTTATATTGTTAAAATCTACAAAACATTCATAAGAAATTATAGCTGAAATCTTTTGAAAATAACAAACTTTTTTGAAGACTCACCTAGAATATCCTGGTTCCTGTGTGCATCCTTTTCAAATTATCTTCCAATATCATTTACTGGAGGAATTCCTCCGCAAATTCTCTTGAAATAAAAAAAAAATCATCACGAAATCCTGAAAAAGTTCTTGGGTACATCCCTGAAAAGATGCTTGAAGGATTTCTGAACTTTCCGAAGGAACTCCTGAATGAATTTTTGAAGAGAACCTGAGAGGAATTTCTGAAGAAATCACATGAGGAATTCTCGGAGAAATCTCTGGAAGACTTTCTGGATAAATCCCCGAAGAAAAACCTGAATGAATCCCTGTTGCAAATCCTACAGGAATACCTGGAGGAAGCTCTGTAGAATCCCTGTGGGAATTCCCGGCAAAATTCCCGGAGGAATCCCTAGAAGAGTTTTTGAATACCTGGAGGAATTTTTGTATAAATTATGGGAGGAATACCTAGAGAAATTTCTGAAGAGATCTTACGAGGAAATCCTAGAAGAAATCCTACATAAATTTCTGGAGGATTCCTTGGAGGAATTCTTGGAGAAATCCCAGAAGGGATTCTTGGAGGAATCCTTGAAGCAATTACTGGGAAAATCTCTAGCGAGAATCCTGGAGGAATGCCTGGAGAAACTTCTGAACAAATTCCGAACGTAATTCGTAGAGGAATACTTGGATAAGACCCATCCGGAATTCTTGGAGAAATTTCTTGGTAGAATTCTGGGAGGAATTGCTGGAGAAATTTCTGAAAAAATAACTTGAGAAATTCCAGGAGGATTTCCTGGAAGAACCCTTGGAGAAATTTCTGCAAGAATCCCTGAAGAAAATCCTGGATGAGTCCCTGAAAAATTCATGAAAGTACTCCTGGAGAATTTCCTGGAAGAATCTCTAAAGAAATCTCTAGAGAATTTCCTGGAGAAATTCCTGAAGAAATGGCTGACAAAATTTCTGAAGGACGTCCAGAAGCAATTCCTGGCGGAAATCCTGAAGAAATTTCTGGGGTATTTCCTGGAGGAATTCCTGGATAATTTCCTGGAGGAATGCCTGAAGGAATTCATAGAGGTATTTCTGTGGGAATTGCTTGAGGAATCTCTGAAAAAAAGCTTTGAAGAATTACTGGATGAATTTTTAGAGAAATCTTCAGGGGAATTCTGGGAGACTGCTATTTCTATTATTTTTCGATTTCCGAAAAAAAAAACCCCTTGAGAAATCCTCGAAGGAATTCCTGAAAAAAATCCCTGGGAGAATCCTTGAGGAAATTAGTGGAGGAGTCTCTGGAGAAATTCCTGGAGGAATAGCAGGATAAATCTCTGAAAAATTCCTGAAGGTATTCCTGGAGAATTTCATGGAATAATTTCTGAAGGTATTCCTAGAGGATTTCCTGGAAGAATCCTTGGAAGAACTTCTGGAGGATTTCCTGGAGGAATCTTCGAAAGATTTCCTGGAAGAATCCTTGGGAAAATCTCTGGAGAAATTTCTAAAGGAATCCCTGAAGTTTTTCCTGGTGGATTCTCAGGAGAAATTCCTGGAGAAATACCAGGAAGAATTCCTTGAGGAATTGCTGACATAATTTCTGAAGGATGTCCTGGATAAATTCCTAGAGAAATTTCTGGAGCATTTTTTGAAGAAATTCTTAGGGTAATTCCACGAGAATTTTCCGGAAGAAACTATAGAACTCCTCCGTAAAAGAAATTTCTGAAAAAAAATGCAATGAAAAAAATTCTGAAAGAATTTCTAAAGAAATTTCTGGAGGAATTCATTGAGAAATCCTCAAAGGAATTTCTGAAGGAATCCCTGGGGAATCATTGTAGAAATTCGTGGAGAAATCCCAAGAAAAATCCATAAAGAAGTTCCTGGAGGAATTTTTAGCGGAATTCCTGGAGGAATCCTTGCAGCAATTCCTGGAGCAAGATCTGGAAGAATTCGTGGTGGAATTCCTGGAAAAATTCCAAAAGGTATTCCTAGAGAAAATCCTGGAAAAAAATTCTGAGGGAATCCCTGAAAGAATGCCTGCATGAATTTCTGGAGGAATCCCAAGAAGAATTCCTGAAGCAATCCCGGGAGTCCCTAAAGCAATTCCTGAAGGAATTCCAGGAGGAATCGTTTCTGGAGGCATTTCTGGAGGCATCCCTGGAGGAATGCCTGGAGGAATTCATGGATGGATGCATCGAAGAAAACCTTTGAGTGTTTCTTTGTGGAATCTCTGAAAAAAATATAGGAATTCTTGGAGGGATCCATGGAGGATATTCTAGAGGAATGCCGGTTGGAATTCCTGAAATAATCTCCAAAGGAACTCCTGGAGAAATCTCTAGAGAAATCCCTGCAGGAGTTCCCTGAAAAAAATCCTAGAGGAATTCCTGAAAAAAAAATCGTAGATAAATTTCTTAAGGAATTCATAGAAGAATACCAGGAATAATTCCTGAAGAAATCGCAGATGGAATTTCTGGAGAAATTTTGGAGGAATCCTTAGAAGAGTTCCTGGAGAAACACCATCCCGGAAGCAATTTCAAGAGGAATTGGTAAGAGCATCCCTAAACAGCTCATGCACAATGGTTTATTTTCCCATTTTTACGCTCTTAATTAATCTCGTAAGATTGAGGAAATAGAGCAATGGTGTCTTCGGCAAAGTTGACGGGAATGACCAGCGCCATCTTTTGACAGTTAGAGTTTTCAGATCAATCCCCCTAAAAGTGAGATACAAAATTATTATTTTTTATTTGTTGAAAGTTGTAGCATTTTTGATTCCAAACAACTTTCCTGAAGACGTCAATGTTGTATGTTTTACACCAATGGAGATAGAGGCCTGTGTTTGAAAGTTAGCCCAAAAAACACGTTTTTTAAATAAAATATACATTTGTTGAATTTTTAGGCACATACAATGTTCTGCAAAGTTGTATGTATCAATAAAATACGCAACTTTGTCAAAGACATTGAAGCTGTGGGAATTAAATGAGACGAGTTATAGATAAATTAATGATTTTTTTCATCCACTTTTAGGGATAAATATCTTTTTTAGGGGCAAAAAGGTGCAGCTGAGGATACCCTTAAAGTACATCTAAAGAGCTTTTAAATAAGGGTTAGTTTATCCGTCCACGATCATCTACTGAGAAGATATGACCATAATAAAAAATGTCCATATTACGATTTACCTGCATTTAAATCTACGTTGACAGTAAATTTCATGGCTGCTATGATCAAATAATAGGTAGCCTTCTTTAAGCTAATTTGCGCAACAGTCCTGATTGTTTTAAATACCAAATTTGTTTTAAAAATGTTTTCCATAGCCTTTTTATATGATTTCTACTATTTAGTACAAATCTCATTCATTGAATAAAATATTAAGATTTATCGGGGTTCTATACGCTCTCACAGAGTAAAACAACTCACGAGATCTTCTGTAGAGCAATTTGAAATTTTATATGAAGAAAGTCAACACAATGAACTTTTATTAAGATGAGACGAAAGTGGGTTTAACTTATATTTCATCATAGTAGCCATGAATTAAGGAGAGCGTCCAATATAGCTCTGGTGCTCACAAGTTCCTACCTCATGCTTCCACGGGTCAAGCGATGACAAAGACCGCCAGCTAAGAGTTGTGTGCTTAGCTGGTAGTGCAGCCTGGGCACTGTTGTCCTTCTGACTTCAGCTAGATTGAGGAGGTACGATCCGAGTGTCTGTTCACCAAGGAGGTGCGGCTCAAACAGCGTCTGTTCTGGCATCCAGCGGCTGAGTAAGAAACGCTGCACCACGCCCAGCTAGATCCAAGGTGGTAGCCCCATCAGCGTGGTCGTCCCAGTGTTGGTTGGGACGTTAAACAGAACTGGCACGATGGCCCTCCGGCGAGACAGGAGTGTTGGCGTAGGCCCAATAAGCCACCCGTAAAAATCCCCACTGCGAATAACATAGGAGAAAATACGACTCGATACAATCGGCAAAGACCCACGCGACGAAATAAGGACTACGATTGGAAACTTGGAACATGGAATTGCAAGTCACTAGGTTTCGCAGGATGTGACAGGATAGTCTACGACGAACTACATCTCCGCAACTTCGACATCGTGGCGTTGCAGGAACTTTGTTGGACTGGACAGAAAGTGTGGAAAAGCGGGCATCGAGCGGCTACCTTCTACCAAAGCTGTGGCACCACCAATGAACTGGGAACAGGATTTATAGTGTTGGGCAAGATGCGACAACGTGTGATCGGGTGGCAGCCGATCAACGCAAGGATGTGCAGTGCATGTTGAGAGTTAAGGGCCGTTTCTTCAACTACAGCATCATCAACGTCCACTGCCCACACGAAGGGAGACCCGATGACGAGAAAGAAGCGTTCTACGCGCAGTTAGAGCAAACATACGATGGTTGCTCGCCGCGTGACGTGAAAATCGTTGTCGGCGACATGAACGCGCAGGTAGGAAGGGAGGAAATGTACAGACCGGTAATTGGGCGGAACAGCCTGCACGCCGTATCGAATGATAACGGCCAGCGATGCGTAAACTTTGCAGCCTCCCGTGGTATGGTAGTCCGAAGCACCTTCTTCCCCCGCAAAGACATCCACAAAGCCACCTGGAGATCACCCGACCATCAAACAGAAAACCAAATCGACCACGTTCTAATCGACGGTAAATTCTTCTCAGATATAACCAACGTCCGCACATACCGCAGTGCGAATATTGATTCGGACCACTACTTAGTCGCTGTATGCATGCGCTCAAAACTTTCGATAGTTTTCACCACGCGTCGAAGTCGAACGCCGCGGCTCAACATCGAGCAACTTCGTAACGTATATGTAGCTCAAGACTACGCGCAGCAGTTAGCAGTGGCCCTACCAACGGAAGAGCAGCTTGGCGCAGCTACACTTGAAGATGGCTGGAGGGACATCCGATCCGCCATAGGTAGTACCTCGGCTACAGCACTAGGCTTCGCGACTCCGAATCACAGAAACGACTGGTACGATGGCGAATGTGAACAGTTAAAAAACGAGAAGAATGCAGCATGGGCGAGAATGCTGCAACACCGTACGAGAGCGAATGAGGCACGTTACAAACAGGCGCGGAACAGGCAGAACTCAGTCTTCCGAATGAAGAAGCGCCAGCAGGAAGAACGAGATCGCGAAGCGATGGAAGAGCTGTACCGCGCTAAGGACACACGAAAGTTCTACGAGAAGCTGAACCGCTCGCGCAGAGGCTTTGTGCCACAAGCCGACATGTGCCGAGATAATCACGGGAATATTCTCACGAGCGAGCGTGAGGTGGTCGAGAGGTGGCGGCAGCATTACGATGAGCACCTCAATGGCGACGTTGCAAGTACCGAAGGTGGCGTGGTAACAGATCTAGGAGTATGTGCACAGGACGAAAGACTTCCGGCCCCGGACCTTCAAGAGATTGAGGAGGAGGTTAGCCGGTTGAAAAACAACAAAGCCGCTGGAGCAGATCAACTACCAAGCGAGCTTCTAAAATACGGTGGAGAAGCACTGGTGAGAGCACTACACTGGGTCATTACCAAGATTTGGGAGGAGGAAGTATTACCGGAGGAATGGATGGATCGTGTGTCCCATCTACAAAAAGGGCGACAAGTTGGATTGCGGGAACTACCGCGCGATCACACTACTGAGCGCTGCCTACAAGATACTCTCTCAAATTTTATGCCGCCGTCTATCACCGATTGCAAGAGAGTTCGTGGGGCAATATCAGGCTGGATTTATGGGTGAACGCGCTACAACGGACCAGATGTTCGCCATCCGCCAGGTGTTGCAGAAATGCCGCGAATACAACGTGCCCACACATCACTTGTTCATCGATTTCAAATCGGCGTATGATACAATCGATCGAGAACAGCTATGGCAGATTATGCACGAATACGGATTCCAGGATAAATTGATACGATTGATCAAGGCAACGATGGATCGAGTGATGTGCGTAGTTCGAGTATCAGGGACACTCTCGAGTCCCTTCGAATCTCGCAGAGGGTTACGGCAAGGTGATGGTCTTTCGTGCTTGCTGTTCAACATTGCTTTGGAGGTTGTAATACGAAGAGCGGGGATAAACACGAGTGGGACGATTTTCACGAAGTCCGTTCAGCTGCTTGGTTTCGCCGATGATATTGATATTATTGCTCGTAAATTTGAGACGATGGCGGAAACATCCGACTAAAGAGTGAAGCCAGGCGAATCGGATTACACTCAAACCTCCATTTAGGTAGGATCCATTTAGGTAAAATCTATTTAGGTCCCTCCATTTAGGTAACGTTACCTAAATGGAATTTGATTGTGTTCAGATCAATTTTAGTACTTAAGATTAGGTATAAGGTTCGTTTACGGGAAAGATGTAGTAAGTGGTGTTGGGGGATATGGGGGAGAGGAGGGGGTTGTAATGCTGAGATGTGCCCCCTAACCATCCCCCCCCCTTTCCTTTGCAATATTGAAAAGTGTCAGTATCCAGCGTCATTTCCAGCTGAGATTGAGATAAGCAACCATCCTTCCATCATTCAATTGATATCAGCTCCAGCATTGATGACGTCAAACCCGACATCAACCTATCATTCACCTGTTTTTATTTTGGCCACCAAACCCAACATAGACCCAACAGATGCTCGATATTGGTCCAACAATGGTCCAACATACGATAAAAATTGACCCGACTTTGACCCGACATTCAATAATTTTTCAGTCTGGCGGAATTTTGCAGGGTTTTTCGTGTTTCGTGTCCAGCTAGTCATTTGAATGACAATTCTGATCTAAGACCCTCCAAGACCCCTGAAAACGCCCCTGAAGCCCCTCCCTCCTGAAACCCATCCCCTCCTGAAACTTCTTAAAAACCATCTGAAACTCTCTCCACATGACCTCCTTTAAATCTCCTAGTAACTCTCCCTTCTTAAACTTCTTTGCAAGCTTGTACTCCATTTAGGTAATGAACTGAATCCATTTAGGTAATGAATCCATTTAGGTAAAAATTCTATTTAGGCAGTCCCGACTCGTTACCTAAATGGAGGTTTTGGTGTAGTCATTAATGTGTCGAAGACAAAGTACATGATGGCAAAGGGCTCCAGGGAGGAATCACCGCGCCCGCCACCTTGAATTCATATCGACGGTGATGAAATCGAGGCGGTTGAAGAATTCGTGTACTTGGGCTCACTGGTGACCGACGACAACGACACCAGCAGAGAAATTCAGAGGCGCATTGTGGCAGGAAATCGTGCCTACTTTGGACTCCGCAGAACTCTACGATCGAATAAAGTTCGCCGTAACACGAAGTTAACCATCTACAAAACGTTGATTAGACCGGTCGTCCTCTATGGGCACGAAACATGGACCCTACGTGCAGAGGACCTACGCGCCCTTGGAGTTTTCGAACGGAAGGTGTTGCGTACCATCTACGGCGGAGTGCAGATGGAAGACGGGACTTGGAGAAGGCGAATGAACCACGAGCTGCATCAGCTGCTGAGAGAACCAACCATCGTCCATACCGCGAAAATTGGGAGGCTACGGTGGGCGGGTCACGTCATCAGGATGTCGGATAGCAACCCGACTAAAATGGTTCTCGAGAGTCATCCGACCGGTAAAAGAAGACGTGGAGCGCAGCGAGCTAGGTGGGTCGACCAAGTGGAGGACGATCTGCGGACCCTACGCAGAGTGCGGAACTGGAGACAAACAGCCATGGACCGAGTGGAATGGAGACGGCTACCATGTACAGCAGAGGCCACCCCGGCCTTAGCCTGACCGGTAAGGTAAGTAAGCCATGAATTAGGATTAGGACAACACCACATTGAAGAAGAACACAATTTTGACTTCCAGAACACCGAGATCCTGGAAGGAATTGAAAACCAGGAGAGCAGAACTATCGCAGAGGCCTTCCATATAAAGCTGCTAGGGAACAACATTACTGTAAACCTACAGCGCGAGTGTAGTGGTATAGATGCAGCGTACAACGGACTAGTGTGCACAATGCGAACGTTGTCGAAGCGGACACATATTACGAAAAAATAATGAAGCACTACAAATGCATATTAAAATATAGCATATTGTAAAGGAGCCTTACAAATGCGTAATAGACTAGGACATTACAATCGGACGTATACAACACATATATTTTGCCCTGTTACCCTATTGGATAACAATTTCCAATGACAGGATGACGAGGTTTAATTAAGGACAAACGTCTTGACATCCCGCTTCAACAGTGCATCAGTACTTCAGACGCACAAATCTCAAGAAGCAAACTTCAAACAACAATGTATTCTATTATTCTGTTCTTGCTCACTTGTTATAAGCTTAAAATAAAAAGATCAGGTGCGCTGGTTTTGATTACGAAGAGATTTGTGTGCTCAAATTCGTGAGTAGGTACCAAAGTTGGCCATTGTGGCGGCCATTTTGGGATTCTGACAAGTCTGTCCTTAATGTTGTTGGTACATCAGTCAATCCTGTAATCGTATTTTCTCTGGCATGTTGCCTTTTGTTCGCAGCTTTAGTTGCTCTCATAGCTTGAGTTTTGTCTAGAAATTTCTAATCCTAAGAGGGCATCCCTATTCGGGTTTTATCACTAGAGTTCTATAACTTGAAGTCTGTGCCAGGGAAAGGTTTACATCTTTAGTACTTAATCACGGCTCGAAATGGCCTGAATGTTGGCAATCGAAATAGGACTGCGAGCCTCTATTCTGCCAGAGCACTATAAATGTGCATTAATTCTAGGGGAATATTTACAAGTTAAAATAGACCATTTAACACAAAAATAAAACTTGTAATACACAGCCGAGAAGAGCCGAGTAACGTAAGATGACGAAATAATATACAAAGGAATAGGACTTAGGTGATAGACCACAGTGATGGAGAACAAACGTTTTTTGTAAGTAGGTGGTAATTTGAAATTGCAGACAAAGAAGAAAAATTGTATTAACTTGACTCAATAAATGTTCACAGATCTGATGATGGCTGAATGAAGTATGTCGACACGTTATACCAAAACGATTTGGAAAGTCTTTTTTCACCGAAAAACAATCAACAAATTTCGATACATAAAACTTAACGGTGATTAAAATCCCACAAAACAACATCTTTGTCCGACACCTGACCAGGTGCTTACGGTCAGCGTGGATGGGGAGGAAATGTTGATTGGATATCTACTCAGAATATGTTCAAGAATTTGGGCCTCTCATAATGGATTATTTATATCAAATCACATTGATTGCTATTGCTATATTAGGAATTTACACGTGACGTAAACCATCAACGTACGTAAATATTTCATGACTGAATGGCAAATTTGACTGAATTTTTCATCCATCATGTAAGTTCGAGTTGATTGCACAAGATGTCAACAAACCTATCTGACAAGGTAGGTAGAAACAGTTTTACATTCATCACATCACTTACAACTCGGTGATATGGCCGAGAGGTACAGTCCGTGCCTCTCAATCAGCCGACCACTGTTCGAATCCAGTTCATTATTTTATTTTCATATGTTTCATCTGTGGATTCGGTTTTAGCGATTGCTAGCTCGACTTTATTTGTGATAGAAAACGTAAATTTGTGTCAAACGGGCCGCTCCTTTCATGTGCATCCAAGAGAACTTAAATTTACATGATTTTTTCTAAGAGTGTAGGTTTTATGCTGGAAGGATCTCACCCATTTATACTGGAATAATTGCAGTGGATTGATGCGGTGTTGGATCAGTTACTGGAAGATTTTCACTTCGCTTCACACACTAAAATATTCGTTATTCTTTCACTCATGACTAAAAAAAACATAAAAAAACCTCAAACAATCAAACTCTTGGGTCAATAACAAGAAGAAAAACGCATTGGCACTCACGTAATCACTATTTGGGTGGCTTGGTACCAGCCGGACAATCAGCAAAATCCAATGTGGAATCGATGAAATTGAGCTCGAAAATTTCTGAAGAAATTCCTAAAAGATTTTAGGAACAATTTGGAGAAATTCCTGAAGGATTTTCTGCAAGAATTCTCTGGACGATTTTGTGAATCTTTGAAGGGAGTTTTAAAGATGATTTACAAATGGCGTATTTGAAAAAAAAAATCTTGGAAGAATTCTTAGAATAATTTCTGATGATATTCCTGAAAAAATCCTTGAAGGTCGCCCTGGAAATTTTTTGAGAAAATCCTT
This sequence comes from Aedes albopictus, assembly GCF_035046485.1. NCBI lineage: Eukaryota > Metazoa > Arthropoda > Insecta > Diptera > Culicidae > Aedes > Aedes albopictus. The sequence continues at coordinate 424,626,923 of NC_085137.1, forward strand.
GTAAGATTTTCTAAAGGAATCCATAGTGAAATTTCCGAGACAATAATGCATGTAACATTTCTTACAAAAAAATCTGAATTTTCTGAAGAGCTTCCTAGTGGAATTTGTAACTCGTAAAAAATAAAAATGAGTTTTTGAAAGATTCTTTGAAAGAATCCGTGAAAGAATTCCGAGGTAAATTATAAAGAAATATTTGAGGAATTTCTTAACAAATATCAAGACGTATTTCTCTTCCTGGACATATTTCTGAATCAATCTATGCTAGATTTTCTTAAAGCTTTCTTTGTGAAAGTTTTGGAGGAATCTTGAGTAGAATTTGTGAAGCATTATCTTGAAGAATTGAGGAAGCAATCCTTATAGGAAATTTTCGAATGAATCCTTAGAAGGTTAAAAAAAAACATCTGTGAAAGAATCCCTGGGGCAATTTCTTTAAGCATCCCTGAAGAAAGAATTGCAGGAGAAATTTCTGAATGATTTTTTTGAAGATTTCCTGAAAATACCTCGGAAGAATTTCTTAGCTATAACTGAAGGAACTTCATAAACAAACCCCTGGAGAAATTTCTGAAGAAATATCTAATGAGTTGAAAAAATCGCTGAACGAATTTCTAATTTCTGGAGAAGTTTACGAAGGATCCTTGATTTTCTTTTCCTTAGTGGCTTTATGTTCCCACGGGAGCCTGGCCTGACTCTCTTCAACTTAGTGTTGAACACTACCACAGTTATAGATTGAAGGGCTTTCTTTGCCTGTCAAGCACAATGGTACACTATGCCCGGGAAAGTCAAGAAAAGTTCCCGGCCGGAACGGGAATCGAACCCATCTCTGTCTGTGGATTGGCGATTCAAAGCTTTACCACTAGGCTAACTGGAAACTTGTATGGGGGCGCATAAAATTGAAAAACAATAGATTCTTGATTGATAGAAAAAACCATTGACGGCAATCTCACGCCCATGCTGTCAAAAAAGGAAATCCCAAGTATTCAAAATACATTCAGTTCTCCCATTTTCACTTCAAGGCAACTAGAGATGTACGTGAATATCCTCGCTCATCACTCCCACGAGGGCGTCTGCCGGCAAGAAATGACTAAGGCCGAAATTTGTCTGTGCTTATGACGTGAACCATCTACCTACCGTAGAGGCCACACTGCTGCCTGTCGTTCGCCTAGTCGGTGCCGGCGTTCACCCGTGGAGGAATCCCATCTAATAAATAATGTACAATCCCACCACATATCGCACGCCACCGCCGCCGGGCCATCCTTTCTTTCGGCATAGAGACGCGTCCCGGGGAACCCTGCTGCGTCGGCCGTCAGTCGCGCACACGCGGTCCAATAACCATGATACAGAACCAGGGGAAAATTCCAATTGTTCGTCACACGTCGCCGTCACCGCCACCACCTCCCAGAAGGGGGTCCGCGTCCATCTGCTTTTGGGCTGGGGGTGTGAGTGATGAAAAATCTGTGTCTCCTGACAATGCGGATGAGAAGGATGAAAAAGTCCGACAGGCCCCGACCCGACCGGCAGCAGGGAGCCGCAAAAGTGCCGACGGCGACGACGGGACGGGGGAGTGTGAAAATAAATCTTTCCCGAGTAAATCTATTTGGGATTAATAGCACATTACTGGCCGCACTATTTATCATGTTGGGAAAATCTTTCCGGCTCGCCCACCCCCTTGGAGGTTCGGTTGGTTGGGTGCGCTCTGAGGGAATGACTTTTTGATTTTCCCCCTTTTCTTGTCTTGGCTATCTGAGGGTGCAGCCAGCCTGGAGGGTGACTTTCACTCATCAGTTTTACGCCTAATTTGGTCGAAATTGGTACGGAATTCGGTCAGGGGGTGGTGTTATGTTGTTGTAGGTTAATTTTGGAAACAATAGATAACCAGCTGTGGGATTCTGGATCACTGCTTCAATTAACTATACTATGACCAGATGCTAGGGTCTTCAGTTAGTTGTGTAAAACCTTGGATCGCCGCATTAACAGCGGATTCTATTCATAGGGTATGTGTGCCTACAGTAATCTCACGCTCCCATATTCGTACTATTCAAATACAAGCGATTACGGCACCGATTGATTCCGTCCTTTTTTTTTCATGTGTATTCACTTCTAACAAAAAATACAAAACTATGAAACAAAACAATGTTTTAATCCTTTGTTTTTCATAGAATGAAAATGGGAGCCACATACTTAACAAGGGAACCAATACCCTATTCCGGTCTAGAAATTTTCCCGACTTTCTAATTACCCAGCACTAAAATTTTCCATATGTACTTCAGAATGCCATGAGAATTTCAAGTTTTTAAGCTACGATTTAAACGGCTACGCAGTCTTTTAATTTGGGAAAACCAGGTTTACAGCATGTACCAACAACAACTCAACAAGACAGTTAAAGTTATACGAAACATAAGACCAAAAACGAAAAATTAATGTAAGTAATTCAGACGAATTGTGTATCCGTAGATTGTATCAAATTAGCACATGTATTAAATTTTTGTACCGCTGAAGATGACACAAAACCCCCGTGTCGAAACGTCGGGCAAATAATAAACCTCGTTTTTCCAAATTAAAAGACTACGTAGCCGTTTAAATCGTAGATTAAAATCCTCAGTCGATCCTCCAGAAGACAAGTTTTTAAGGTTTTTCAGGTAGTATACACCCTAAATATTTTGAAAGGTTTTCGAAGACATCATTTCCATCCATCAAAATGTTTTAGAGGTAAAATGACAGATTTTAGATTAACAATTCCTTTGTTAACTTTTCAAAATGGTATAAAACAAAGAACGTTACAGCTCAAATCAGCTACTCTGTGAAGTTCGAAAGACATCGCGCCAGGTATGACCAGTTTATCCCTTCCAACTTTTGACCTTCCTAAAACAATCCATGAACAATAATAACTGAAAGCTTCCGTCAAAGACCAGCGAGACAAACAACCAGCTTCAACGTCGTCGCTGCTGAAATGTGGATGAGTAAATAAAGCTGAGACTAATAAATATTTTGGCAGGATGGTGTGAAATTTTGTACTAATGACGTTTTCCTCACGTTATTCATCGCCCGGCTGCTGGACGACGACGGTCGTCTTCTGCGCTGATTCTACATAGGTTTCTTCTTTCTTGAGCTTCCTCAAACCAGTAGTAGTTGACGTTGAGGAGATCAAACAGCCGTTTTAGCTAAGGCCCTGCATCTTGACCGTCAGCACGGCAGTAGCTAGCGTCTCTCTTTAATCCCCCAACTGAATATGGTATCGTATCACTCGGTTCACCCGTCGTCAGGTGCTCTTCGGTGATGCCATGGATATGTGATACGACGGACGGGCTGAAGTGCCCTCTCGAGTGTAAACATTCTGTAGACACAGGCAGGTAGAGCACCTCCGGAACAACACAGTTTCCAATGCAAATGGGTGTTTTAGGATGAACAAACAGAGGCAGAGTGACTAACGCTGGGTGGAATAGGTGGAATGCATGACATGGAATAACATTCATGAACCGGTTCGTGTTTTTGGAATTGGAGTTCTAGCTCACGAAGTTTTCGAATCACGCATATAGTAAAATTGAATTACTAATGCTAAAAAAGGCAAACAAATTAAATGAACCCATTGTGAGATAAATTATCCTATTTTAACTTGTTGGCTAAAAAGTATCTTTACCCCAATGCCGAGCATATAGTATTTAGAGCACCATCTTCGACTGTTTTGGTCGATGTTCCTCTAGTATTCCCGTAAGTTTCCAATTTAACTCGTGCAGCTGCGTTCATCACGTAATTCCCTGCTTAATATTGTTTTCGCTTTTTTTTCGACATTTGCACTACGTGTCCACCTCACTGGAGTATGTCGTATTTTGTATGTTTCACAATACAGGGAATGGCCGAAATGTTTGGGATAAGCAAAATTCATCTTGTTTTAGGGTACTGTTTAAGATTTAGGAACCATATACAGGAGGTTCCGGATTTTCCAGGAGTATGTCAAAAGAACATTTTTATGCTATTTTGTCTAACGCAGGGGTTCTCAATCTTTTTCAGCTTACGACCCACTTTAGGTTGCAATACAATTTGGCGACCCACCAACACATAATTAGCTACTTTTATAAATTGTAACTAAATTTTCGCTTTACAAAAACTTATTGTTACAAATGTTTGAGGTTTATTATTTACAGCGCTTTATCTTTTTTTTCTTATAAATGAAAATATGGTTCAGTTTCGTTTCGAGTAGCCTTGAGATTTTGAGATAAATTGACATATTTCTAATGTAAATTATATCATGCTGGCTTCATGGAACATAACAAAATTTAACATATTTTCAGTATCATATTACAAATTTTAAAAATAAAGAATACATAAATATTCAAGTTTTCTTTTCAAATTTACTTTTGAACAAAAAAAGTCGAATCATGCATTTTGCATCGTGTTTTCCCGTGCATTAATTTAGGAATGTTAAACAGATTGGGCCGAAAATGCAGTTTTTTTTTCAAATTCAAGTACTTCAGGATGGTTAAACAAGTCCTCTTGAAGATGTAATCGCACCTTTCATTCGCATATTTAGATTATATTTTGTTTCAATCACATATATAGCTCATTTGATGTCTGTTAAAATTCATATTACCAACTTTCAGGCCATTTTTCCGAAGTTAAGCTTTACCGAAGTTTGTTAAAAAAAAACAGATAATTCGGCGGATATTATACCAAACGTTTGGTAGTTTATTGTCGGAATTAGGTAATTTCTGCTTATTTTTAGCATTAATTTTTTTCTTTGATTCAAACTACCGAACGCGGCGTGGGAGTCTTACTGAAAAGCTGAAAAACCGAAACTTCAAGTAATTAACAACTTGAACTCATTTGTTTTGAAAAACACGAGAAAAATCCAAAATTTTCCCAGCATTTTGAACCTTCGATTGAGGTTTCAGAATCGTTTTTAGAACGCAGACAGTAGTTTCAATATTCAATATACTCCGGACCAGAACCGCTGATAAAAAGAGATAAAAAATTAAGAAGAAATCTGATTTCTGAAAAAAATCTGCTTGTTTTTAGGAAAGTACATATTTGACAATTTTGAGATTTGTCAACAACATCATTAGACATTTCTAGACATTTATTACAATATCGCTGAAGGTTTCGCGACCCACCAAAGTTCAGCCCGCGACCCACCAGTGAGTCGCGATCCATAGTTTGAGAAACGCTGGTCTAACGTATATTTTTAGTTACTTTCATACTTTTCCTAAAAACTAGATTTCCTTTCCCGCCCAATAATGACCAAAGATTGAAAATATATCAAAAATTCGATGAGATATGCTGCCTATGATCGCATAATTATCCCATATGAATAGGAAGTCCAGCAAAGATGGGTCTGAAATGCGATCATGGGCAGTATGGCCATTTCTATAAAACCGATTCTCAGCGCATGCCCAAATCCGGGTGTTCTGGAGCGAATTCTACCAAAAAATCATCTTTTCAAGGTTTTTCGAATTACAAATGTAATTTATACATTAACTTTTATTGGCATATGCTGTTGCTAGAACTTGTAGCAGTCAAGTACAGGTCGGACTCGATTATCCGGAATCCGGTTATCCGGAATTTTAGACTCAGTTATCTGGAGTATTTTTATCGAGAATTATTTATTGTATTTTAATGCAGAAATTTGGAATAATTTAGTATTATAATGAAATGCTAACCAGATTTTGAAAGCCCCCGATTTCTTTTTCCCCCGATTTTGTAGGGTTCTGACCCGATTATGTTCGCCTTATTTGGACAAAAAATATAAAATGTATATAAACTCGGCATTCCATTTTACAATCAATCTTAATTTAAGTTGATATCTTTTGGCATCATATACAAATTACGTAACAAACCAATACTTGAAAAGCCAAACAATTTTGAATCTTGTTTCAGCGAAAAATTACAAAATTTGCGCCTGTGCCAGAAATTTCTCAAAGAATTTCTGCAGGGATTGCTTCAGATATTTTTGCTCACAGGGGAAATCATCCAGATTTTTTTTTTCAATAATGAATTCTCTTGGTATTCCTCTTAGAATTCTGGATCCTCCTGGGGCTCCTTCAGGAATTCCTATTGCAGATTATTTCCGAGGAGTTTGTACAGAAATACTTCGAGGAATTCTTGTTGGATTCCATCAGGAGTTTCTACTTGAATTTTTCCACGGATTTTTCTTCCGGAGAATCTCCTGGGATTCTTTCTTGGATTAATCGTGGAAGTTTACCTAAAATATCTCCATGGATTCCTCTTCCGGATTTCTTCAGATACTCATCCAAATATTCTTCGGGATTTTGTAAAAGATTTCTTCAAGAACTCCTGCATATAGTCCTTCAGGATTTTGTCCATGGATTCCTCTTGGGATTTCTTAAGAGAAATCACAGAATTCCCTAATTAATAACAGTGATTTTAGTAGTGATTCAGAACTCCTTTCAAAACCTTTAAGAGACTTTTCTAGGGATGCCTCTATTAATTTCTTCAGGGGCAAATCCAAGAGCTCCTTTAGAGATTTCTACGGGGATGCCTTTAGTGAGATTGTGATATATTTTGTAATAATCGTGCTTTTGCGGGCATCGCTGCTCTCAGTATCACGTGTGTACCATAGACATAGCGCGGAGGCTGTTGGATTAAGAATAGGAAAGTGAAACCACCTCGGGAGGGCGTCTTTTTCGGGCACTTTTTCGCTATAACTCTATCAATTTTGAACCAATTGACCTGTTTTTTTTGTACACGGTGGGATACGTCTAATCTAGCTATTTTAAATTAATTGGTTTGAAATTTATTTAGGTATAGCAGAAACTGCCCAAAATACCAGCCACGGTGCAAATGGCTTGGTACCATACTTTGAAAATTAACACGGAAAGGCACTGGAAACGGAGCCAGTTCGGGCAGTATTAGTCTATGATGATCAGAAATAGGAAATGTTATTTGTGATGTTATATTCACTTTTAGTCGTTGCTTGATTTTATAATTGAAGCAGCACGAACCTGTTCCTCTTCACCTACCGTCTACTATCGGGGCTCATGTATTGTAAGCTCTGTGTTGCAGCTGGAATGGCCAAGAAAAAGTTGAAGATGGAATAGTTCCGCTATTAATAGCAGAAGTACATTTTTTTGCCATCAACACAAATTTACATAAACCACACCCCTCCCCCTTCACCATTCCCTTTACTGTATTTTTTTGTTTTACAGAATCATATCCTTTTTATTAAGTTCAAAATTGACTAAAACTACCCCGATTTTGTCAGTCAAAAATACAATCAGAGCTCACTGTATACATACCTTATGGGAACGTCCATAAATTACGTCACTATTTGAGAGAAGAGGGGAGATTCAGCAATAGGTGATGACCCATCCAAAACTCCACAGGTCTCATACAAAAAGTGTGAATAGGAAGAAAGAGAAAAAAATGTGACGTAATACAATGACGTTTCATTATTCGAATTTCTGAATACGCCACTGATCTATAAATAAAACAACAACTATTCTACTCATGAGCAATTGTACTAGAAAACCCTTTGAAGCTTAGATGCCACTGCTAGTTTCAGATTGCTGAAGTTGACTTATTAAATATTGTTTATAGAAAATTGATTCGCAGGACTCACGGTATTGTATCAGTTGGAATGATCTGTATGCTTCACCATCATTTGAGACGTAGACGATGAAGCATGAAAGCAGGCGATTTCTATTTACCTACTTTTATGATCATATTCATTTACATCACCGCGATGAAAGCACGCACTTCTTATTGTTGACAGTTTAAACCAAACCAGTTCATGAAAAATATTAAGTTTACACCTAAACCTCGATTTACGTCCACTATTGGCTTAGCGAAAAAAAAAACTACCGACAAAATAATAATCAAAATACACATTTTTATATTTTTGTACACTTCTCCTAATCACGAAGATGTTTTAAAAAATATAAAACTGTTGAGTTTGCTCATTGTCTTAGCGGTAGAATTTTTTGTCGCTCAGCCAAGCATGGACGTAAAAAAAGGACAAGGTGTACTACAAATTTGTTCAGTTTTGCGTTACAGGGTACACAAATCCATAATGCGACTGTTATGCGCGTACTTTCAATGTGGAACGCTCATGATTTGGTATTTTTTTTCGCTTATTAACATAAAAATCCGTAATTTTTGTTATGGCTTATAAAACTACGTTGAAAATGAAGACTATTCATAGCGTTAACTCAAAAATGTTGAAAAGTCAAATGGGACTGATATGCAAGTGGGGGCAGTAGACACCTTGTCTGTGATCCGAATACTAAGATCCATCCAGCGCAGCGTTGCGCGTAACAGCCCAATTTATTTTGGCGGGAAACAATGGTCTGACATTATCTACCAATGCATATTTCTTTTCTTGGAATCGTACGCTGCTTTAAAATCAATGAACAGATGGTGTGTCAGCAAGTTATACTTCTGAAATTTATCTAGGATCATCCACAGATTCAACATTTGATCGTTGATAGGCTCTCACAAATCCAGCCTAGTATTCGCCGACGAAGGACTTCTCAGAAGGTCTCAGTCTGTTGAAGAGGACACGTGACAGTATCTTATACACCAAATTTAAAAGGGTTATCCTTCTGTAATTGGCACACTCTAGTCTGTGCCTTTTCTTGTAGTTCGGGAAGATGAGGTCTTTCAACCAGCTGATGGGCAAGTCTTCATCCTCTCAAATATTTACAATAATCTGGTGGATTGATTGATGTAGCTGCACGCTTCTGTGCTTAATAAGTTTAATAGGGATTCCCAGCTGTTTTTCAGCTCCTTAAGGGCCTTCTCAGCCTCATCCAGTGTTGGTGGTTCAATTGCTTAACCATCATCCATTATGGTAATTCTGTTTCTCCTTCACTGCTACCATTCAACAAAACTTCGACGTGCTCCTTCCACCTGACTGCCACCATTGTGTTTTGTCTGTCAGCCAATTTTCTTCCCGGCCATTGCACATGCTAGGCACTGGCGCAGTGTTGTGCCACGCACCATTGACAGTTGCATAAAACTTCCGCATATCGTTCATGTCCATACTTTCCTGCGCTTCAGCAATCACACCCTCTTCGTGCTGCCGTTTTTTTTTTTACTGCGGTGGGTTCGTTTATCTGCTGCTATTGCCACTCTGTACCGTTCCGCTCCCTGTTGAGGCATTCTTTTCGTTCGTCACTCCTTGGCACTCCCCGTCGAACCAACCATTTCGTTAGCGTCACTGAGCGGTACCTCTTCCGCTGTTGTTGTCATTGCTTCATGGATTCCCCCATAAACTGTTCCAGATCATCTCCAGATCCATTGATCTCTCCTATCCTCTCGTCCAGCTTTTGCGGTCAAGCGTTGGGTATTGAAACGCATCGTTCTGTTGTTTCTTGATTTCGTGACGCTGGATAATCACGTCCGGATTTTTGCGGCTACAAGATAATGATCCGAATCAATGTTCGGGCCTCTGTTGGACCTCACACATCTATAACGTACGAAAAATATCGACCAGCACGTGGTCTATCTGGGATCAAGTGACACCCCTCGGGTGTCGCTAGGTGTGTTTTCGGATATTCTTAAGGGGCCATTAGACTGTTTGTCATAATGACAAATATTTGCCATGGTAGTCCGACATTCATCCGAGGTTGCCATGATTTGCGTTGGTCATTTGTTCGGCTTGTTTGGCCAAATATTTGTCATGTCTAATGGGACCTTTAAGGTGCCATTAGACATGACAAATATTTGGCCAAACGAGTCCAACAAATGACCAACACAACGTAAATCATGGCAACCTCGAATGAATGTCGGACTACCATGGCAAATATTTGTCATTTGTAATTGCATAGTATCATAGCTCAAACTACCATTCTGTGGCTGCCATCTTGGATATGGTCCGCCATCTTGGATTTCAAAATGGCGTTAAATATTGATTTTTACTTCTACTCATCATGCCCGATCGATCGATACCCATATTGCATGGTATCATAGCTCAAACTACCATTCCGTGGCCGCCATCTTGGATATGATCCGCCATCTTTGATTTCAAAATGGCGTTAAATATCGATTTTTGACTTCTACTCATCAAGCCCGATCGATAGATACCCATATTGCATGGTATTATAGATCAAACTGTCATTTCATGGCCGCCATGTTGGGTATGGTCCGCCATCTTTGATTTTAAAATGGCGTCGGATATTCATTTTTGAGTTCTACTTGTGAAGCCCGATCGATATATACCCATATTGCATAGTATCCGAAGCAGCATTGTCGTTAAAAAGCATATATTCTGAAGTTTTAACCGCCATCTTGGAACCTAAGCCGCCATCTTGAATTTATGAATGCCGAAGAAATGAACTGTAAATTATTTACCATTGTCAAGATTCCAGGGAAATAACTTTTTTTTTCGCATTGGAAATGATTCTCACAGATCGTGACAATATGCATTCTTTGCAGCATCGTTTACGCCACCTAGTGAACCAGTCACATACTATATTGTCCACTATGAGCAAGGTATGGGTGTCGTGTGGGGAACATCTTCTCTGAAGAAAGTATTCTAAAATTTTGCATAATTCTGGAGATATTCACATCCAAAGGACTGTCCTATTTATAGGACGCTGGGCGTTCGGGGCATCTGTCCTACAAATAGGACGCTGGGCGGATATGGGTTAAGTGGTAAAGAATAAAAAATAGGTACAATAAACAAGCAATATGTTAAGACCTTAACAACCAAAATTCATTTAAACGATTATTGTGTAACTGTCTTTGGTTTAATTATATGTAATAACAACAAATCAAAACCTAGGGATAGACGAAATCATCGGATCAGGCAAAATTTTCACTTTACGAACAATGTTCAACTAGCTATAAATTGGCGAAAAATGCTTCAAATGTTCTCAAATTGTCACTGTAAGTTGATCAACTAGTTGTGTATCAGTGGTCAAAATTTGGAAAAGATCGGGCTATTTTGCACGACCCAACTAACAATCGCAAGCCGCAAACCAGCATGCATGCTGAATTGTTGCTTTATAATAGTAATGATAGCTGAACTAAAATTATGCTGTACACATTACTGTACAAATGTTTTTTCAATTGAAAAAGTAGCCAATGTTCAACCTTTCGTATCGGTATCAACAATTATAAATTTAAACACTTTTCAAGCGTTTAATAATATTTTTATTCGACTTGCAGTTATTTCTTTACAAAATAGTTTAACAAGACCTTTTTCTGCTACTTGTCAAGTACATGCAAAAATTAGAACATGTATCTGTACAATGTGTTTTCCACAAGTCAAAAAAGCGCTTTCGTTTCATCATACTTCGACTCAGTGTACAGGATGAAAAACACGTGTTTTTTTACTGAACAGCAGCTGAATTAACGTGTTCTTCAGTTGTTAACCATAAACAGAACATTATTCCTTTGAATTCCACTAAGAATTTGCATCCTTTGACAGATACGTATTTCGACCTCAACTGTAAGGTCGTCTTCAGTGTCTTGTACTTGACTCGACTACAGATATTTACAGATATTCCCCTAACAAGCCCAGGTTAATCATCAAGAACATTATTCACCACTGCTGAAAAGGAGTCAAAGTGTAATCATTATACAACCACGGGAAGTTTATGTTTTGATTTGAGCGCGTCAATTCATCATCTTTAGGATGGCGCAGATAGGAAGGCAAGCGGCTGGCAAACGACGGGTCTCGAGTTCGAATCTTGATTTAGGTAAATGTATTTGTAGTTATTATTTCAAAATAGTTGTTCACAGCATAAAGTGTCAATCATAAACTCTCGTAGAAATTGAAAAATTTTGCATTTTATTTTTTTTAATCATTTTTGCAGTAGCTGAATAACAGCTTTACCATCAGTTTGTAAAATGTTTTAAACAACAAGCAGTTCAGTTGGTACACAACACTATGCTTTATTGTTTCTCCAAATTTGTGTGAACAAAACCCGAACAAAGGTTGTGCCTGAAAATTATCCAAATGTTATTCAGCACCATGTTGAATTAATTCGTCGTAAAGGTGCTTGTAAAAAGAGTAATTGTTAGTTGGGGAAGTTATAAAGATTCTAGAACAAGGTATAATTATCCGATAGCCAACTTTGAGCTGCTATATCTCCCGATTTAATAACCCGAACGTAATGAAATTTTGGCCATTTATGAGTTATATAATAAGCGTTGAAAAACATTTGACTGAACTTGAAATCATTAACAAGAGAAAAAGTAATAGCAATTTCATTTAATGAAGGATTTTTTAGTAAATTGGTCTGTTTTTAATATGCATCCGATTACTTTTTCAATTTATTGCTGGCTATGTTGTTACTTTCTTTCCAAACATGTTTATATTCAAGTCAATTAGAGGGAATTCAAATGAACTGTAATTAACATCTTGAATTTTGAAACGTTGTTTAAGTTTTTTCTATATTTTGATGTTTTATTGAAAAATAATCTAATCGTTATAATTTTCTTCCGTATTAAGAATTTTCAGTTGAGTCAAATGTTTTTCATAGCTAATTATATAAGTTATAAATGGTCAAAATTTTATTTCATTCGATTCATTGCATGATTCATTGAATGCGGAGATGTAACAGGTCAAAGTTGGCTATCATATAGTTATGCCTTTTTTTCTTAGAATCTTTAAAACTTCGTGAAGCATAGCCCGATTTTTCCCAATTTTGGCCACTGATACACAACTAGTTGATTAACTCACAGTGAAAGTTTGAGAATATTCGATGCACTTTTCGAAAAGCTACATCTACTTGATTTTTTTTTTGAAAAGTGAAAATTTTGCCTGTTAGGATCATTTTGTCTATCCCCTGTATGTACACAATCCTTGCATGAATTCTTACACACATTCCAGTCAAATGATTCTAGCAGTAGCCACAGCGGGAAACAAAAAAGCCCAGTAGGTAGGTATGTATGTACAAACTGCCAACAAAGACCTAAATCCCCGCCACGTCAATTTAAATGCGGAAATAATTCCTTCCGTAATCCACGAACCGACCCGGGTCGCTTGTGTATGAATAAATTCCCAACCCGACGACGACGCCGTGAGTGGCCTTTAAATCCGGAAACTTTTGACTTTGTGCCAGGAGAATGTTTTCACTTTTGGATGTAGATTGTTTTCTGATGATATCGAAGAATGGGGAAAACTATACTATACAGTAGAAGGAACTGATACAACCGAACTTCAATCCAATGCTGAATGATAGAGAACATAACCTGTTTAAAAATATTGTTCACTAAGTTCTCTCAAAACCTAGCGTGCAATGTGCTAGGTGCAATGTTTTTGACTAACTGTCCATGCAAACAGCACAATCAAAAGAACACTTAAATTGTTTGATAGGTTCTTTTGAAATAATCCCCGAGATTTGGATTAGAGCTCTATGTGCATGCATCGAGGCACCCAATTGAATCGCATGATTGACTTTAGGGTCAGAGAGACATTGATATGCCACCGGTCAACAAATCCGGGCGAAAGGATGATAACCCTAAAATAAAACGTAGACACACGGCTTTGGTCTGACGAATCGAACGCGTTGCGGTTCGAACCTGTTTGTGTCTGGTTCCTTACGGGAGACCAAATGTAGGGAAGAAACTGTGAATCGATGCTTTGCGGTTACTGATATTTGATATGGTCTTCGACTGTATGGAAGAATTTGTTGTTTGTTTGGTAAGCTGGTGCTCTTTTTTGAGATGCAGCGTTCTTCTCAAACTAGAATATTTCAAGAATCGATTTTTTACGTAGCCGACCCCTTTTAAATTTTAACGAAATTCGTATCTCCATGGTGACATAATTCCATCCATCAGTTGCAGATTATCTCAGCAAATTGTTTCGTTTACAAGTCAATTCGACTTCATATTCACTTTATTAGTTTTCCGTTTGATGCGCCCGATGCTTTCCCCCTTTCAATTATGGGCTCACTCGTCATCCCAAATGTGGGATGTTTTTTCGGTTCGAGATTTCCATTCCGATTCGTTGGTGGCTTGTTCGACAAATCTGCGACGCGTGCCGGAGGTTACTAGGTTTGCCAACCCTACTTGCCCGAGGACAGCCACCTCCCGGTTGTGGCACGTGTCGATGTTTAATAAGAAAGCAAATAAACTATGGATTATTCATGGGCAACCTGTTGATGGCGGCTAAAGATAGAATGTTTTCAGTAATTAAATATTTTGTTATCGATAGGTTTGTATCTTGTAGTCAAGAGTTATAAAAAATGGAAATGCATGGAATCCTCCCGAAAAAATAAATGATCGGGATTCAGGACAGAGATGAAGGCACTTCCTGTTTCCAGCTATAAGAAGCTTCCAAAACCAGCATAAAACAAAATTCGGAAAACACGCTTAAACCACAACAATTATCCAACCGAAGAAAGCGAACCCCATATCACTATGAAGCGCCACAGCACCAAACAGGGTAGCTTTTAATCTACTGTAATTCTTCGTGGGATTAGAAGCATGAAACTTTGCAGGAAAATTGATAATAAATACATGTGCAAGGTGAATGCTATGCCAGCTCACAACAACTGCTATCGCTATAGTCGCGTCGGTTGGCTGGTGGTATTTAGTCTGGAAGCTGACATAGCTCCGACGACAATGGCGCCGACCAAGACGCACAAGACGATGATGTTAAACAACCGCTCAGTTCCTGGTGTGGAACGTGGAACACCTTTCCGGAGGCGGCTTATCGGGCCTCGGCCATATCTAAGGATGGGGGTGGTAAGAAGTTTCCTTTCACCTTCTTCGTTTGGGGATGTGTTCGTGCGTATTTACTGGTGCTCTGTGTCTACTTCTACTCCAACGCTAAAATTGGTGTTATTGTTGAAAATTATGGGTAAGTAGTTTAAAACCTCTTTACGTAATTCAACAAAATCCTAATCCTCCTGCTCGGCCATTTGGACGAATGCCGTTTGGACGAATGCTAGATTGAGGAGGTACGACGCGAGCGTCTGTTCACCAAGGAGGTGCGGCTCAAACAGCGTCTGTTCTTGCATCCAGCGGCTGAGTAAGAAACGTTGCACCACGCCCAACTAGATCCAAGGTGGTAGCTCCATCAGCGTGGTCGTCCCAGTGTTGGTTGGGACGTTAAACAGAACTGGCACGATGGCCCTCCGGCGAGACAGGAGTGTTGGCGTAGGCCCAATAAGCCACCCGTACAAATCCCCATTGCGAATAACATAGGAGAAAATACGACTTGATACAATCGGAAAGACCCACGCGTCGAAATAAGGACTACGATTGGAAACTTGGAACTTCGAATTGCAAGTCACTAGGTTTTGCAGGATAATTTACGACGAACTACATCCCCGCAACTTCGACATCGTGGCGTTGCAGGAACTTTGATGGACTGGACAGAAAGTGTGTAAAAGCGAGCATCGAGCGGCTACCTTCTACCAAAGCTGCGGCACCACCAATGAACTGGGAATGGGATTCATAGTGTTGGGCATGATGCGACAACGTGTGATCGGGTGGCAGCCGATCAACGCAAGGATGTGCATGTTGAGAGTTAAGGGCCGTTTCTTCAACTACAGCATCATCAACGTCCACTGCCCACACGAAGAGAGACCCGATGACGAGAAAGAAGCGTTCTACGCGCAGTTAGAGCAAACATACAATGGTTGCTCGCCGCGTGACGTGAAAATCGTTGTCGGCGACATGAACACGCAGGTAGGAAGGGAGGAAATGTACAGACCGGTAATCGGGCGAAACAACCTGCACGCCGTATCGAATGATAACGGCCAGCGATGCGTAAACTTTGCAGCCTCCTGTGGTATGGTAGTCCGAAGCACCTTATTCCTCCGCAATAATATCCACAAAGCCACCTGGAGATCACCCGATCGTCTAATAGAAAACCAAATCGACCACGTTCTAATCGACGGTAAATTCTTCTTGGATATAACCACTGTCCGCACATACCGCAGTGCGAATATACATTCGGATCACTACTTAGTCGCTACATGCCTGCGCTCAAAACTTTTGACTGTTATCACCACGCGTGAAAGTCGAACGCCGCGGCTCAACATCGAGCAGCTGCGTAACGTAGAAGTGGCTCAAGACTACGCGCAGCAGTTAGCAGTGACCCTACCAACGGAAGAGCAACTTGGCGCAGCTACACTTGAAGATGGCTGGAGGGACATCCGATCCGCCATAGGTAGTACCTCGGCTACAGCACTAGGCTTCGCGACTCCGAATCAAGGGGTTTCCAACAAGTTTATTAGTGACAAGTAATCAATGATTACTTTCGATTTCTCTGAGTAATCATGGTAATCACAAGTAATCATGGTAATCAGAAGTAATCATGGTAATCAGAAGTAATTATTAGTAATCCGAGGTAATCAATGGTAATCAGATGTAATCAATGATAATCCATGGTAATCAAAAGTAATCAAAATAATCACAAGTAATCATGGTAATCAGAAGTAATCATTAGTAATCCGAGGTAATCAATGGTAATCAGATGTAATCAATGATAATCCATGGTAATCAAAAGTAATCAAGGTAATCACAAGTAATCATGGTAATCACAAGTAATCATGGTAATCAGAAGTTATCATTAGTAATCCGAGGTAATCAATGGTAATCAGATGTAATCAATGATAATCCATGGTAATCAAAAGTAATCAAAGTAATCACAAGTAATCAAGGTAATCAGATTAATTACAAGTAATCACGAGTAATCAAGAGTAATTAATTGTAATCTTACGACAACCGCAGGTAATCATGAGTAATCAAGAGTAATCTTGATAATCAAAAAAATAATCATGGTAATCAGAGTAATCACAAGTAATCATGAGCAATCACGAGTAATCACGGGTAATCAATTGTAATCATATGGTAATCACAGGTAATCATGAGTAATCACCAGTAATTTTGGTAATCCAAAAATAATCATGGTAATCAGAGTAATCACAAGTAATCACGAGTAATCACGGGTAATCAATTGTAATCATATGGTAATCACAGGTAATCATGAGTAATCAACAGTAATCTAGGTAATCAAAAAAATATCATGGTAATCAGAGTAATCACAAGTAATCACGAGTAATCACGGGTAATCAATTGTAATCATATGGTAATCACAGGTAATCATGAGTAATCAACAGTAATCTAGGTAATCAAAAAATAATCATGGTAATCAGAGTAATCACAAGTAATCACGAGTAATCATGAGTAATCACGGGTAATCAATTGTAATCATATGGTAATCACAGGTAATCATGAGTAATCAACAGTAATCTAGGTAATCAAAAAATAATCATAGTAATCATGGTAATCAGTGAGTAATCAGAGTAATTTTTTCGGTAGTGACAAGTAATCAATTTTGTTGGAAACCCCTTGCTCCGAATCACAGAAACGACTGGTACGACGGCGAATGTGAACAGTTGAAAAACGAGAAGAATGCAGCATGGGCGAGAATGCTGCAACACCGTACGAGAGCGAATGAGGCACGTTATAGACAGGCGCGGAACAGGCAGAACTCTTCCGGATGAAGAAGCGCCAGCAGGAAGAACGAGATCGCGAAGCGATGGTAGAGCTGTACCGCGCTAGGGACACACGAAAGTTCTACGAGAAGCTGAAACACTCACGCAGAGGCTTTGTGCCACAAGCCGACATGTGCCGAGATAATCACGGGAATATTCTCACGAGCGAGCGTGAGGTAGTCGAGAGGTGGCGGCAGCATTACGATGAGCATCTCAACGGCGACGTTGCAAGTACCGAAGGTGGCGTGGTAACAGATCTAGGAGTATGTGCACAGGACGAAAGTCTTCCGGCCCCTGACCTCCAAGAGATTGAGGAGGAGGTTGGCCGGTTGAAAAACAACAAAGCCGCTGGAGCAGATCAACTACCAAGCGAGCTTCTACAATACGGTGGAGAAGCACTGGTGAGAGCACTACACTGGGTCATTACCAAGATTTTGAATGGAAGGTATCGTGTGTCCCTTCTATAAAAAGGGCGACAAGTTGGATTGCAGGAAATATCGTGCGATCACACTAGACTGAGCGCTGCATACAAGATACCCTCTCAAATTTTATGCCGCCGTCTATCACCCAATGCAAGAGAGTTCGTGGGGCAACATCAGGCTGGATTTATGGGTGAACGCGCTACAACGGACCAGATGTTCGCCATCCGCCAGGTGTTGCAGAAATGCCGCGAATACAACGTGCCCACACATCACTTGTTCATCGATTTCAAATCGACGTATGATACAATCGATCGAGAACAGCTATGGCAGATTATGCACGAATACGGATTCCCGGATAAACTGATACGATCCGACCGAGAGTCATCCGACCGGTACAAGAAGACGTGGAGCGCAGCGAGCTAGGTGGGTCGACCAAGTGGAGGACGATTTGCGGACCCTACACAGAGTGCGGAACTAGAAACAAACAGCCATGGACCGAGTGGAATGGAGACGGCTACTATGTACAGCAGAGGCCACCCGGGCCTTAGCCTGATCGAATGGAATGGAATACAGGTTCCCACTGGATAGGAATGTCTTGTCATTTTTTCCGGATAGATGTGTGAAGCCTGAAATTTTCACTTCTCGTTTGTTAGGTAAGCAGCGGTGTTGAGCATTTCTGTTAAATGTTTCTTTTTCTGGCAGCAACACATTTCTGTCTATTGGAAACGTGGGGTAAGAATACAGAACTACTTAATTATCATACAAATTAAGAATGAAAGGAAAAATATTTACGAGAATTTCGTCAATTATTTTGCCGGCCATTGTACAATGTATCATATGCAAATTGCATAAAAGCGGAGGATCCTTGCAATCATTTGAAAAATACTCAGTATCCCAAATAAACGCTTCGTATGAAATCCAAGAAGCCATTTCGAACAGAAAATTTGCATATTATCCGCGAAATGCATTTACTTTTCAATTCGATATACCTGCAAATGCAGCTCGCATATCGAGTGCATAAATAGTGTCACTCCTATACTCGGCGCGAGTTAGATTGATTGCCCGTCGCTCACCATCAAGATTCCATCAGTCATATCACGTATCAATATGCGACTGCGACTGAACATCCTGTTGCTCCACCAAGGCGCCTGATTCAAGTCTACTAAATCTCGTCCCCGAGCAAAGGTATTTGAAGTTCGCACAAAAAGCAATATCTCCTACCGGGAGCGCTGAGTTTCCCTCGGTAATTGACAATAATTGATTGATTGAATTCAAAATTCGGTACACATTCGCAGTGCTTTTTATGGCGTTTGATTGGCAAATGAATTGAGCTCCATGTTGTACGCGCCATTTTTCTAATTCGGGCAGAGCAACGGCACCCGCCGTCGCCATCACCGCAGCGCCGTATGGAAATATCTTTTAGGCGGGAAATGAAATGGAAAGCTTTTCACTGTTCTAATCGTTCATTTTGGGCCATCCGATGCGTACAAGTCCAGCATCAAACCACATCCATCATCATTGGCGTGTCGTCGTCACTCACAAGCCAGAGCAGAGCCTCGGATGGGGAAATGATGATTCAAATTGAAAATTAACATAACGGCCTTCTTGAGGCAAGCCTTGCTCTGCCTGCGTCGCACATTGGTCGGGCTCCATACAAAGGCGCGGCCAAAACTCCCAAAAAACGAAATTGATAATTTCAAACTTTATTTCACCTTATAACAAAGTTAATGTACTGTACTTTTATAATTCTTAATTAAAAGAATACTAGCTTTTGTATTTCAATGACATTTTTACTGCCAAAGTGGCCTAAGTCATAAAATTGAAAAATGAATTATCCGAAAAAAGTAAAATAATAATATTTTGAGAATGGAATATATGTTTTAAGTTATCCAGCATATGAAAGCTTGTTATTGGACTGTTTGAATGCACGTATGGTGCAAAATTAATATGTCACAAAACTTTTCAAATTTTCATATATTGTACCTTAGAAATTTTGGGAATTTTTAAGTTAAAAAACGGTTCGTGTCGTCACGTGTCGCCGCAATTTCGAATAGTACATCTTAAACATCATGCTTAGGGCTGCCTAAAAACGTTTAAATATTTTGCAGAAATTTGCAGTTTTTCAAATTAGAGCTTTTTAAAAAAGTCATGTTTTTTCATATATTTTACGTTATTTTTCCATTTTTTACTGAAATAAAATTTATCTTTCCACATTTTTCACACGTTTTGAACAAACTTGATTGGATTTGATCGAAAGATGATCATTTATTTAAATCCGAATTGATTTTCTAACAAAAAACGCAAAAAATATGGAGTTTACTGATTTTTACTGTTTTTGAAATTATTGATATTACGTAATTTTTGAATACCCCTTTTTAAACACTAAAAACACTATATACCATATCTAGGCAACCTATAACTTCGATTAAACACATAAAAAGAGTTTTGGCCGAACTTTATCTTTTTCCGACCATTGTGCGTCGGTGAGGATTTCCATTTCATTTAGCTCCTTTTGCGGAGTCCCAGAGAGCACATTCACCGAACGAACAGGTAAATACGGTTGGAAACCACACGCATTGGTAATCCCTAGGAATTTCCATCGGTCTTAGCGAATCTTAAAGGATGCCGTTCGTTGTCTTGAGAAGCATTTCATTAAACAGTATACCGAGAAGACCGAGAACGGCTCTCAGAGGAAAAGTTTCTCCGTTTGCTTTACTAGCTCCCATTGCCGATGAGTTTCGTTCGTTCCTTCAGCCTGGGTAGAGGAACGTGAAGCAATATGGGTTTACACATAGAGTTTATTTCGCATACGGGGTGGTGTGCCGCGCCGTCTACCCCTGTTGATTTGACCGCATCTAATCTGAACACTTTTGACCCCCGCTAATATGCACATCGTTCAAACTAAAAATTGTTTATACAACAGCTCTTGATGTCCTGATCAACTTTGTCGGAGACGAAATTCTTCTATGGGGTCGGATTCGCAAAACACAAAAATTTGGAATTTTAAGGAATTACTAGCGTCAACTAGCGGATATATTCAGGTTCAACTAGCTTATCAACAGGCACGGTTAAGGCTGGGTATGCTGCGCAATTTAGATCCCATCGTGATCCACTAGTCTCTGCCCAGCAACTCCTATCCCTATCTCCTCGTGGTACCGGCCGGAAACTATGAGCAACCTTAGGGAAGATCACGTAACCAACCCCGGTGGGAGCTTTGGTCATAGGCTGACGGGGCAGGGGAGGGGGTTTGCTTCGGCAAACCTGAGCGTCTGTTCTCCAGAAGGAGCGGCTCACAACAGTGCCTAATCCCCATGTTAGGGGCGGCTGATCTACGTCCGAGTGCCAGGGAAGGACTCTTAGCTCATCTGTGCAATATGGTCCTCCGGAAAGTAGGGGGTTGGTGTCAGGCCCTACGAGCCAGCTGTAAAAACCATTGTAACGGAAAATCAGCAACAGAATAATACGAACCGAGACCAACGGAAACGACCTCAGCGAACAAAAAGGACCTGCGATTGGAAACTCGGTACGTGGAACTGCCGATCTCTCAACTTCATTGGGAGCACCCGCATACTCGCCGATCTACTGAAGAACCGCGGGTTCGACATCGTAGCGCTGCAGGAGGTGTGTTGGACAGGATCCATTGTGCGAACGTTTAGAGGTAATCATACCATCTACCAGAGCTGCGGCAACACACGCGAGCTGGGAACCGCTTTCATCTTGATGGGTGATATGCAGAGGCACGTGATCGGTTGGTTGCCGATCGACGAAAGAATGTGCAGGTTGAGGCTCAAGGGCCGATTCTTCAACTTCAGCATAATAAACGCACACAGCCCACACTCCGGAAGTACTGATGATGACAAGGACGCATTTTACGTGCAGCTCGAATGCGAGTACGATCGCTGCCCAAGCCACGACGTCAAGATCATCATAGGAGATTTGAACGCTCAGGTAGGCCAGGAGAAGGAATTCAGACCTACGATTGGTAGGTTCAGCGCCCACCAGCAGGCGAACGAAAACGGCCTACGACTCATTGATTTCGCCGCCTCCAAAAATATGGCCATACGTAGCACCTTTTTCCAACACAGCCTCCCTTATTGTTACAGCTGGAGATCACCACAGCAGACGGATTCTCAAATCGACCACGTTCTGATTGACGGACGGCACTTCTCCTACATTATCGACGTCAGGACCTATCGTGGCGCTATTATCGACTCTGATCACTACCTGGTGATGGTTAACTCTCCGTTATTAACAATGTACAGTACCAGCGGCCGCCCCGGTACGATCTAGAGCGACTGAAGCAAACGGATGTCGCCACCGCATACGCGCAGAATCTCGAGGCAGCGTTGCCGGACGAGAGTGTGCTCGATGTGGCCCCTCTAGAGGACTGCTGAAGTACAGTCAAAGCAACCATCAACAACGCAGCCGAGAGCACTATCGGGTACGTAGAACGGAGTCGACCAAACGATTGGTTCGACGAGGACTGTAGAGCGATTCTGGAGGAGAAGGATGCAGCGCGGGCGGTAATGCTGCAGCATGGAACCCGACAGAATGTGGAGCGCTACAGACAGAAGCGGGAGCAGCAGACTCGTCTCTTCCGCCTGGGAGAAGCGGAGTGCGAGGAAATGGAACTGCTGTGCCGTTCACAAGAAACACGTAAGTTCTACCAGAAGCTTAACGCATCCCGCAAAGGCTACGTGCCGCAAGCCGAAATCTGCAGGGATAAGGACGGGATCCTCCTGACGGACAAAAGTGAGGTGATCGAAAGGTGGAAGCAGCACTTCGGCGAGCACCTGAATGGCTAAGAGAATGTAGGCACGGAGGACCAAGGCAGCGGAGGAAATGACTATGTTGGTGCAGCAGAGGACGGGAACGAACCAACTCCCACGCTGAGGGAAGTTAAGGATGCCATCCACCAGCTCAAAAACAACAAAGCGGCAGGTAAGGACGATATCACAGCAGAACTCATCAAGATGGGCCCGGAAAAGTTGGCCACCTGTCTGCACCAGTTAGTAGTCAAGATCTGGGAAACCGAACATCTACCGGAGGAGTGGAATGAAGGGATAATCTGTCCCATCCACAGAAAGGCGACAAGTTAATGTGTGACAACTTTCGAGCAATCACCATTTTGAATGCCGCCTGTGAATGCCCCCAGATCATCTTCCGTCGTCTGTCACCTAAAACGAATGAGTTCGTGGGAAGTTATCAAGCCGGCTTCATCGACGGCCGGTCGACAACGGACTAGATCTTTACCGTACGGCAAATCCACCAGAAACGCCGTGAATACCAGGTCCCAACGCACCACCTGTTCATCGACTTTAAAGCGGCGTACGACAGTATCGACCGCGCAGAGCTATGGAGAATCATGGACGAAAACGGCTTTCCTGGGAAGCTGACTAGACTGATTAAAGCAACGATGAACGGTGTACAAAACTGCGTAAGGGTTTCGGGTGAACTATCCGGTTCATTCAAATCTCTCCGGGGACTGCGACAAGGTGATGGTCTCTCATGCCTACTCTTCAACATCGCTCTGGAAGGTGTGATGCGACGAGCCGGGCTCAACAGCCGGGAACGATTTTCACAAAATCCGGTCGATTTGTGTGCTTTGCGGACGACATAGACATTATCGCCAGAACATTTAGAACGGTGGTAGAGCTGTACTCCTGCCTGAAACGCGAAGCAGCAAAGGTCGGACTGGTGGTGAATGCCTCAAAAACAAAGTACATGCTGGTAGGCGAAACCGAACACGACCGGATCCGTCTGGGTAGTAGTGTTACGATAGACGGGGAAATTCATCTACCTCGGATCCTTACTGACGGCTGACAACAACGTGAGTCGTGAAATTCGGAGGCGCATCATCAGCGGATGTCGGGCCTGCTACGGGCTCCAGAAGAAACTGCGGTCGAAAAAGATTCACCCACGCGCCAAATGCACCATGTACAAAACGCTAATAAGACCGGTGGTCCTCTACGGGCACGAGACATGGACAATGCTCGAGGAGGACCTGCAAGCACTCGGAGTGTTCGAGTGACGCGTGGTAAGGACGATCTTCGGCGGTGTGCAGGAGAACGGTGTGTGGCGGAGAAGGATGAACCACGAGCTCGCTGCACTTTACGGCGAACCCAGCATCCAGAAGGTGGCCAAAGCCATGTTGCAAGATTGCCGGACAACAACCCTGCAAAGTTGGTGTTCGCGACAGATCCTGTTGGCACAAGAAGGCGTGGAGCGCAGAGAGCACGATGGGCTGATCAGGTGGAGCGTGACTTGGCGAGCATTGGGCGTGACCGAGGATGGAGAACGCCAGCCACGAACCGTGTATCATGGAGAAATATTGTGGATTCAGTTTTATCTTGAATTTGATGTAATACGAAATAAATGAATGAATGAAATGAATGAATATTGGCCTCAACAAAAAAATATGCCGCCCACCGGATTCGAACCTATAGCTGCTGCATGAGAGCCCTATGCTCTACTTTGACTTGAAACGATTTTCTGTCGGTAGCTTGTTTTGTACACTAGTACAGTAGTGAAGTTAGCTTGACTTTGTCAAGTGACTTTGGCAGCGCAGTGGTAAGTCAGCTGGCTATCACGCAGGAGCATCCAGTTCAAATCTACATAGGAGCGACGTGAGTGAAAATTTAATTATCGGAAGCAATTTCACACATGAATCACAAAATCAAAATGTATTTGACATGAGTTACAAAATTCAAAATACATTTTCATTTCTGTATGAATTTTGTCAGATATCCAGCTACGTTATATGAACTTTGAAGTTCCAAAATTACTCAAAAATGAAGCTACTTAGAAGGCTAATGAGCAACTTCAAACAAACTGCTTATCTTATAAAGTATGGTAAGTGGGGGCAGGATGGGTCACCTAAGAAATGGATCCCTATAGCTTTCTGAATATAAAGCCTGTATCCGCAATAATCGGGACACAGAAATACAGCTATAACTCTGCAATAGATACAGCAAAATTGCTCACATTTGGCCTAATAACATCCTAAAATGTGTTCATTTCACCAACAAAATTTCATGTGAATCGGTGCAGTAGTTTTTGTTGTAGCAATGAAAGAGTAGTATATGCGCCATTGAATTTTGTACAGCCCCTAGTTTTGCTTGTCTGCCCTTCATTTCATTTATTTAGTTAACATCAAATTCATGATAATACTGAATCAACAATTTGCCGCCATAATACTCGATTTGCAGCTGCAGCTCTCCAACGTCGGTCACGCCCAACACTCGCCAGATCACGCTCCACCTGGTCCGCCCATCGTGCTCTCTGCGCTCCACGCGAACTCCACGACCAACCGGATGGTTAGCAAACACCAACTTTGCAGGGTTGTTGTCCGGCATTCTTGCAACATGCCCTGCCCACCGTATCCTTCCGGCTTTGGCTACCTTCTGGATGCTGGGTTCGCCATAAAGTGCAGCGAGCTCGTGGTTCATCCTTCTCCGCCACACACCGTTCTCCTGCACGCCGCCGAAGATCGTCCTTAGCACCCGTCGCTCGAAAACTCCGAGTGCTTGCATGTCCTCCTCGAGCATCGTCCACGTCTCGTGCCCGTAGAGAACCACCGGTCTTATTAACGTCTTGTACATGGTACATTTGGTGCGGGGGTGAATCTTGTCTGCCCTGTAGCTTTTGAATTTGGCAAAGGAAATGGCTGAAATTTTGAACACAAACCTCTCAATCTACATTTGTTGCATGGGCAAAATTTCAAAAAAATCGATGCACTATCAACAATTTTATAGTCGAAACATGTATTGGGACTGAACGTGATTTTTTCCCCTCAGACAGCAATTAGTCAGCACCATTTATTGTTTCGACTGTACTTTTGAAAGTACTATACCAATAATCATCAAATTTTGCAGGCATAATATACACATAATCAACTACCTTCTGTGAAAATTTCACGGAAATTGGCAGAGAAATTCAAAAGTTATGAATAGGCAAATATTGCACATGAAAAACACGAAAAATTTTCACTAACACTCATCCCTATCAACACCAGTAGTTTTCAAACCAATTGATCAAAGTTGATGAAATTTTGCAAGAAAGTGTCTCTATAAGTATCATAACTGCCAACGAGATTTCATAATTATCATCACAGAACTAAGAACTGTAACGCAAAAGAACCATCTATTATGCGATTGAAAATTTGTCATGATTGTACAAAATGCTTAAAACCATGCCTGTTTGTTTTTCATCCCCAGTTAAAAGTAATGCATCGATTTTTATAAAATTTTGCACACATAATAAACATGTACCAAAGAGTTCTCAGTCAATTATTTGGCCAATTTTACCGATTCATTACAGAGCTACAGCTGTACTTCTGTGTCCCAATTATTGCGGATACAGGCTTTAAATCGCATTTCTCTGTATTCTACCACGACTCTCGATACACTAGTCAGCTATGATATAAGAGTATAAAAAGGTAATAAAGTTTGAAACCTGCTTCTTGACAAACAATTTTCAAAACATGACCCATCTTGCCCCACCTCATTTTAACGGGGGCAAGATGGGTCAGCTATAATAAAACTCGATTTTCCTCCAACAAAAAATACTATATTTTCTAGTTTTTCTCTATACATCTAAGCTTCATAGACGTACAGATTACATGAAGAAAGTGTTGAAACATATCGGTAGATTATTCTCAGAACTAGAAGATTTTTGTTCGGGTAGCCATAAACGGACTTTGAAAACGTATATTTTTTGAAGGAAATGTTAAAAAATATGTTCTCAAATTTTCAGTGCTCTCATCGCTTCGATAATGTAGGTCACAGAATAGCCTTTCCATGAAAAATAAAACATTTTCAAAAACTATGCAAACATACCGAAAAATTAGGGTGACCCATCTTGCCCCGTCTACACAATACACGTAGTTATATGGAATGTATAGCATAAGCAGTATAACGAAAAAATATTTTGTTTTTTTTTTTTCTGTGCGAGGAACGTATAGAATTTTCAAAACAATATACCACTTTTTTGTGTATCCCCGTCGTTCATCTGGGAAAATTATTGAAAGATTCAAAACATATATTGTGCGATTGAAAACGGTACTGACCCTTCTTGCCCCCTGACCCATCTTGCCCCACATACCATACCCTCTTATTTGAACTTTTAATTACTTAGGTTGGCCTTGCAATGTAGTTCGCTTGAGAATCACACGACACTTTGGGCACTGTAGGCACTTTAGTCACTTGGCTCAACTGTCTTGCACGAACGCCGATTTACGAGGGCGAGTTTCATAAGACACCTCTAGAGGAATGCTAGATAGTGCTGAAATAGTTAGTTATGCAACAAGTTGCAAAATAATGATTTTTTCAGCACGAGTCGTACATTTATGGATAAAGCCTGTATCCACAATAATTGGGACACAGAAATACAACAGTAACTCTGCAATATACAGATTTAATTTGCTCAAATTCGGCCTAATAACATCTTAAGGTGTGGTCATTTCACCTACAAAATTTCATGTGAATCTGTGCAATGCTTTTTGTAGTAGCAATGAAAGAGTAGTGCGCCATTGAATTTTGTACAGCCCCCAGTTTTGTGTGTCTGCGCTGTAACTTTTGAATTTGACAAAGGAAATGGCTGAAATTTTGAACGCAAACCTCTCAATCTACAATTGTTGCATGGGCAAAATTTCAAAAAAAATCGATGCACTATCAACAATGTTATAGTCGAAACATGTATTGGGACTGAACGTGATTTTAGCCCCTCAGGCAGCAATTAGTCAGCACCCTTTATTGTTTCGGTTGTACTATTGAAAGTACTATACCAATAATCATCAAATTTTGCAGGCATAATATACACATAATCAACCACCTTCTGTGAAAATTTCATGTAAATTGACAAAGAAATTCAAAAGTTATGAATAGGCAAAAATCGCACATAAAAAACACGAAAAATTTTCACTAACACTAACCTCTATCAACACCAGTAGCTTCCAAACCAAATGACCAAAGTTGATGAAATTTTGCAAGAAAGTGTCTCAATAAGTGTCATAACTGCTAACGAAATTTCATAATTATCATCACAGAACTTTGAACTGTAGCGTAAAAGAACTATCTATTATGTGAATGAAAATTGGTCATGATTGGACAAAATGCTTAAAACCACGTCTGTTTGTTTTTCATCCACAATTAAAAGTAATCCATCGATTTTGATGAAATTTGGTACAAATAATGAACATATACCAAAGAGTTCTCAGTCAATTATTTGGCCAATTTTACCGATTCATTACAGAGCTACAGCCGTGCTTCTGTGTCCCGATTATTGCGGATACAGGCTTTAAATACGATGAATGTAGAAAAAATCGAGTTTTGCAACGAGTTGCATTCAAATTTTTTTGTCATTACGAAAAATGAGATGTGAGTAGGGGTTTTTCTAGGTTACATGCTTCTGCAGATTAATGTACGATTGAGTATCATGGTCAATCACCCTCATTTGACATGCACATCAATGCACATCCTGCAACTGATTACAAGGTCAAAATGAATTAAAAAAAAAGATACTTTTCAGCACAAGTGTCGAAAAGTAGTACTTTTCGGCACTTTTGTTTTAATGAAAAAAAGAAGGCCGTTTAAGCGCTCTTTTGCTCAGTGAAAAATTGATGTTTTCACAACGTAATGGAAAAATAGTTATTTATGCAACAAGTTGCAAAATGATGTTTTTTCAGCACGAGTCGTACATTTATCCAACGAGGCTTGCCGAGTTGGATAAATACGACGAGTGCTGAAAAAATCGTGTTTTGCAATGAGTTGCATACAACATTATTTGTCATTACGAAAAATGAGGTTTGAATAAGATTTTTTATAGGTTACATGCGTCTGCAGAACGAGATACGACTGAGTATCATGGTTCATCAACCTTACCTAACATGTAGTTCATCTTACTATTGATTACACACACGAAAATGGATGTTGGCAAAAGTGCCGAAAAGTACTACTTTTCAGCACAAGTGTCGAAAAGTAGCACTTTTTGGCACTTTTGTTTTAATGAAAAAAGTAGGCCGTTTTAGCGCTCTTTTTGTCAGTGAAAAGTTGACGTTTTCACAACGTATTGGCAAAAATGTCATTTCGACATATCTAAATTCAACCGCATCCAGCATCTAAGTTCAACCTAAGAATATGGTATATTAATAACTAATGCGGCTAGACCAGTTCTACAAGAAAGTCACGGTAAAAAACGATATTTTTCGAATATTTAAAATACACTCATTGCACAATTATGGGTCACTCAAGGAACAATCATTTCATAATATGAATCGTTTTTCATACAAAAATAACACTTTCATTATTTTTATTTTATATTCTCTTCATTGAAACTCCTTTTTATCGTTTTATATAAAAATCTGCTTGTAAAATTCACTCTAAACGATGAAAATTACTAAAATGTTGGTAAATAATGAAAACCACAATAATGGGTCAAAATTGGCTGTGTAACAATTATGGGTCAATTTGTTGCCTATTATGGGTCACTCAAGAGGAATCGTCTCAACAATAATGTTTTTTTCTATTTTTTCAATGAATGATCACTTATTTTCGATAGATCAACTATAGTAGAATCTAAAACTGGTCTCAAACCTCTTAACGAAGCGTGTTTTCACGATTCGGAATCAATTTTTCAAAATTGGGATAAAATCTCCAACACAACCACCGATAAACGCCTAAACGTATGCAATGCCCATGCACGCAGAACACTCAATATTATGCTGCACAAAACAGTGACCCATAATTGTGTGATTTTCGGTGTTCCTTGGCACAATAATGAGTCACTTAAATTTTGCCTGAAATATGCTTTAATTAGCTGCAGTCACATGCATTTCTACATTTAGAACGTAAATTATACCCTTGTTCTGGTGGCGATACCATTTCGCACTTGAAAACCACTATAGCTCGCTTTTACAGAGCTTACAAAGGCAGGGCACGCACTTTCCGATATACAGGGGATGGCCAAAATGTTTGGGATAGGCAACTTTTTTTCTCCCACAAAAAAAACCAACATGCTGTAACTTTTAATAGAGCGCATCAAAAAATCTCAAATTTTGACTGTTTGTCAACCTATTATATGTGCATCATTGGTACAAATTTGGGCTCGATTGATTAATTTTTCTCGAAGTTAGAACCGTTCGGCTAAAACACTATTATTTAGACAACTCATTTTTGAACTGTCATATCTCGGAAACCAGTGAACCGAATTGAATGAATTTTTTAACGATTATCAACAATATATTGATACTTAATACGACGTTATAAAATGTAATATTTTTTCACGGTGAATTAAGTTATACCAGATTGAAATTTTTACCCATATAGAGGAAAATAAGTCAAATTTACAATACCATACAAAAAATACTGAATGTGTTCTTCCTTCAATCTAAATAGGCTCAAATATATCTGATTAAAGATAACTTGATAACAGAAGTGGAAAATCTTCGAATATCAACACTAAAATTTATTGACATTGATGTAAACAAATTACATTTTTTCGAGAAAAATCGAAAAAGTGTCAATCCATGATAATTTGTTTCAATGTTTAAAAAGTACATATGTTTTAATTGTTTGTGAAGCATTTATATATTGTTAGTGTACGTTCAAAATTTCATTCAATTCGGTTCACTGGTTTCCGAGATATGGCACCTCAAAAATGAGTTGTCTGAAAAATGGTGTTTCACGCGAACAGTTCTAACTTTGCGAAATATTAATCAATCGAGCCCAAATTTGTACCAATGATGCACACATAATAGGTTGCCAAACAGTCAAAATTTGAGATTTTTTGATGCGCTCTATGAAAAGTTATAGCTTGTTGAACTTTTTTGTGAGAGAAAAAAAGTTGCCTATCCCAAACATTTTGGCCATCCCCTGTACACAATCGAAGCGTTACTTTGACAGATGGTTTTGTGCCGAACAAAAAATATTGAAAATATGGGTGTTTTGACGTTTAAGCCTGTGTGCGATACGTATAGTGACACAAAACAAATCAACTTATGTACGAAAAATGATTATGGCTAACAAAAGCTTGCAATTAATTAGTATTTATCTATTAAAGTGGCAAGTGACTAATAATTGTGTGTGACCCATAATTGTGCAATGAGTGTAAGTGTCACGGACTACTTTCGAAAAATGCTAATGATATTCATGGTGAATATCAATTGGCATTTTTTCGAAGGTTGTTAGTGACATTTACCTCAAATATTCAAAAAAGAGCGGGTTTTCCGTGACTTTCTTGTAGAGCTGGTCTAGGCTCACAAGTTTTTCATATACCATATTTTCAGGTTGAGTTTCTATAATGAGCTGGATGTGGTTGAATTTAGATATGTCGAAATGACATTTTCAACACTAGCTGAAATACAGATAAAGCAGCCATCAACGATGCAGGAGTGTTCCTTAGATGAGAAACCTTGGTCCTTGGATCGACGTAAAGATATCTAGGAGGAGCAGAACACCGAGCGAGCGGTGAGACTGCAGCATTGCACCTGGCAAAACGTTACAGACGAAAGCGGAAGCAGCAGACCATCCACTTTCGGGAAAAGAAACGCCTCCTGGAGGAAGCGAAGTGCGATAAAACGGAACTACTATACTGTTCTCAAGATACACTGAAGTTCTACTAGAAGCTCAACGTTCCCCACAACAGCCAAGTACTGCGACCTGAAATGTGCACCTCTCGACGGATCAACGTAATTGAAAGATAAAAGTAGCACTTTAGCGAACACCTGAAAGTTGCAGAGAATGCAGGCGCTGAGGATCAAGTCAGCGGTAGGAATAACCAAGTCAACACGGCAGAGTATGGGAATCAACAAAGTTTTTCGCTAAGTGAAGTTAAGGATGTCATTTAACGGTTGAGGAAGAATAAGGCAGCTGGTTAGTATTGTATTGCAGCTGGACTCATGAAAACGGGTCCTAATTCAAGATCTTATTTTAAGCCATGCCACTCCACACTCAACCAAATCACTGGTTCAAAGCCCGTGACAATTCAGAAATCATTGCCAATCCCGAAAACATCTGAATTGAAATATTGATTGCAGCAAAAGTGAAATAAAAATCAGCTGTTGTTTTTTATGATACCACACCTATAAATACGTCCTTCTGCCTTGAGGTTTTCCACCCCACAGTGACCCGCATCTTCACGCCTTCGAGGCCTAGTGCGACTCATGATCCCAGAACCGGCTTGCGTCGCGATGGATAGGTTGGCATGTGATGGAAATCACGCGCGCAGCCCCTAATGGAGCGCAATGATTTTACATAAAATTCACCCCTCGTCTCTGTGGACTGTGGCACTGACTGTCTGCACTTACGTCGATGTTGGCTGCTGACTCCTGACTGGCGGGTGGTAATGGTCGGTGGTAAACTGGCGATAAATCACTTTACTACGCTTTCCACGACCACCTCTTGGAATGGGAAAATTCGGGAGGTTCGGGACGAGCCGCACGCAATGTTTACAGATGGTGTATCTAATCTAAAAAGGATAATAATGTAACTAATGCTTTTATATTGTCTTGTGATGGTCTCTTCTGCCGGGTTGACTTTTTGATCATGATGGAGGGGAAAGTTCGACGCTGTGCGAAGGGATTCCTCTGACGTTGACGGCATATATCGGGATATCGGATTGATTTTCTCGCCGTTTTGTTGTTGTCGGTTGTTGTGCGATACACCGGTGTTATAAGAAAACGTTGACGGTGATGGTAAGGTTTGGGTTCATCCCCTGAAATCATCTGTAGATGCCATTCTATGTCACAAGAAGAGCAAGGGAATTCAAGTCTGTACTGCGAAATTTTGAACATAAAATCCCTTGGGTATCATACATTGGTAAATCTATATTTATAATATGGCATGGAATAAGGACTTTGAATGCTAGTGAGCTTGACGAAAAATACAATGTAGAAGATAGAAGACATAAGATATAAACAGATGGTTAAAAAAGAAGTTGTAAGACTGTAAATAGAAGATAGAACAAAAATATAAAAGATAGAAGGTAGAAAACAGAAGAAAGAAGGTGGAAGACAAATAAATACAAGATAATAGAAAGGAACAAAGGAGATAGAAGATGAAAGCTTGGAGATATGCCAACGAGAATGACAAAAAATGATATCATAGATATCACTACAGATCTTAGAACATGTTTTCAAGCCCTTCTCTGCAAAAATCAAGCAAAAAGTGTCAGTTTTCCAGTTTAAGAAATTTTCATTTCAAAACTTAAGCCGCCTTACTCTACATTCAAGT